>NC_041390.1:113975936-114091128 GCF_002162155.2 Triticum dicoccoides
GAAGAAGGCGCGGCGGTTCTTCTGGAGGCATCGGCGAGGCGAGGGGTGGCCGGTGGCCGCGGCGAACGGCGTCGGTGGCGACGGCTGCGCTCGGCACGAGAGGGAGAGAGGAACAGAGGGGGGGGAGAGCTCGGGAGAGAGTGAGGGGGTCCAGGGGGGTCGGGGCGGCGCCGAGGAGATGACGTGCGGCGTCGCGGTGGCCAGGCGATGCAGACGAGCAGGGTGGTGGCGTGGCGAGCTCGGGCGCGCGCGCCGTGTCCCTCCTCTGCCTACTGGTGCGAGGAGGAAGGCGACAGGGAAGGGAGGCGGCGGTGGGCTGGGCCGGCTGGAGGAGCTGGGCCAGGTGGGCTGAGGTGAGCGCCAGGTAGTCCTCTGCTCTTTCTATTTTTGTTTTTGTTTATCTATTTTGTTCTGTGTTGTTTTAGTTTAGTAATATACTAAACCATTTTATAAAATCCTGAAAATAGTTATGTGGCTAGAACTAAAATATACCAAACCACATAAAATGTTCCAGTAATTATTGGACATATATTATTTATATATCAAATATATATCCAATGCAAATAGCTATTTATTTAATTCAAAGGCCCAAAATAATTAACTCTGAGATACCAAAAATATTGTTTTGAGTTTTACCTCTTTGCAATATTTTCAGAGACTAAGAGGAACATTTCCTTGGACTTCTTTGAGGAGATTTTAATGTTGATCATTTTTAGAAGGTTTCTGAGGCTTTGAAAATTCCTCAATTCAAATTTCATTTGAATTAAAACATGATGCTCACATGTGGTCTAGCCTAGTGCATAACAGGACCAGGGATGTGACATGAACGATGTTGAATACCAGATTCTTCATGATGCCAACAATTTCCTCATCAGATGAGTCATGGCCTTTGATAGAACTGGTTGTCCTCGTAAGAATACGATAGACAGTTCTGGGCACGTACATCAATTCCTTCATGAGGAATTTGGTTTTTGGTGCTTGACCTGGCTTCAAAGGTTTCATCAGCACCTGCATGTAATGATGTGTGAGCTCAGGTTCACTGTAGATGCAGCGAGCTTCTTTAAGGGGAGGACTGAGTGGTAGAGCACGAAGCAATTCAGATGCTGCTGTAGTGTGGTGAGTGTTTTCAGACATCCAGTCCAGCACCCATGAATTCACATCTTTGGCATCTTCGGTGATGTGCATCGTTGCATAGAATTGAAGAATCAGTTCTTCATTTCAATCACAGATGTCAGAGCAAAAGTTTAGCAGTCCAGCGTCGTGAAGAATACTGAGGACTGGTGTGAAGCACGGCAGAGATTCCATATCCACGTGAGGAATATGCTCATGGTAGAAGATCTTCTCCTTGTTGAACATCACTGAGGAATAGAAATTGGCTTGACTAGCAGTCCAGAAACACCTCTTCCTAATGTGAGCACAGTTATATGGGTTGTAATCTTCGAAGAATACGTGCTCGCCGAAGAAATCATCAGCCTTGAACTTTTTCTTGCATGAGAATGGATCCTTTGGCTTCGGCAGAGGAGTGTCAGTGAGTTGCATCACGATCTCAGGAATCTCAATCGCAGGTTCTTCAGGCTGAGGAATTTTTGGTTCCTCCTCAGTGGCAGTCTGCGTCGTTGGTTGTTCAGCAGCAGTAGTTTCTTCAGCGCTAGTGGCTGGAATTTTCTCATGGACAGATGCAGTGGGATGAGTTTCTTCAGAGCCCATTTGTGCAGTTTGTGTGGGGGACTGAGGAATTTGCTGTAGAGGGGTGAACATTGGAGAGTTTGGATGCTGACTTTCCCAGAATTCATCACTGATTACGGGTGTGGAGCAGCCAACGTCCACAGCTTCATCTTCCATTTCTTCAACGCCAGCCTCTTCAGTTGTGAACTGAGGCATAGGCGAGGAGATGATAGGTGTTGAAGGGATCGCATCCACTTCAATTTCTTCATCCAACGGTTCAGACAAAGCAGCAAAAGGAGTTTCTTCATCAGATCCGCTGGGGATCACATATTCTTCATCAAAAGGAACAAGATCCTTTGATGGCCTGGTTGGGATGAGAACAGCATCAATCGGATTTGCAAATGAACTTGTCATAGGCTTCATTTTCTTCGGAGCTGAAGAATCTGAAGCAACTGATGCTTTTCTTTTCTTCACTGCAGCACGCTCTGCAACCTTGGTCTTCTTCACATCTGATGCAGATGGAAGGATTGGAGTTGAAGTTGGTGCAGGAGCAGCTGAGGAATCTGGTTGATGTTCTTCAGGCACAACTGATGCAGTTGCCCTGAGTTCTTCAGTTTTTTTAGGTGCACCACTAGTGGGTGCCCTGGCAATTTCTTCAGTGGCTGGAATGCAGTCATCAGCCCTGGAACTCACATTTTCTTCAGCAGCCTGATTGTCATCAGTGGTGCTGGCATTTTCTTCAGTAGGCTGAGCAGATGCTTCAGCCTGAGGAATTTCCTGTTGCGTTGGGGCTGCAACATTGGAAGTGAAGTTATCCGCAAGTTTCACAAAACGAACCTTGGCTCCAAGCCAATCAGCGCGATATGCGTCAAAGTCATCACTGAGTTTCTTGATCTCAGTCTGAATAGTGACAAGTTCTTTAGTTGTCATAGAGACAACATTTTTATTCAGATAGCGCTCTTTCTTGTACTGCGCTTTCTTGATCTGCCCGGCCTTCTCAAATTTCCACTTTTTTTCTTAAATGAAGTGGGTCAGCATGTGACTTTGGCCAGGAGTCAGCTTGAAGTCAGGCATGTGAGTGTTGGGGTCCTTGCGCCAGACATCAATGTAGTCGAGGATCAACTTGGGATCCAAAAGCAGTGGCACATCTGATCCTTTGTCTCTAGCGGCCCTGACTTGCCTATTTCTGATGATTTCTGCAAGTTCATCATCATCAGCTTCGTCTTCTTCAGACGGTACTTGGAAAGCGACTTGTTTCTTTTAAGGACTTGGGCGAGGACCTCATCCAGCAATGGCCTTTGTCTTCAGAAGTGAGGGGCCAGCTGAGGAACTTGGTGCAGCTGAGGAACTAGCTGAGACACCTGAGGCAATGGAGATGCCTGCAGTCCTTTGGCACGAGGAGAGATGCACAGGTGCTGAGGATTTAGTCGGAACAGCTGAGGGCTTAGGCGGAGGAGCTGAGGACTTTGGAGGAACAGGAGCAGCATGAGGAATTGGCCGTGAGGGCTTTGAGGATTCTGGCCGTGAGGGCATTGTTGGTGAAGCACTTGGCTTGCGCGCAGGCTTCTTTGACATAGCCTTCTTTGGCTTGACAGCAAAGGCCTCAGCAGAGGCAGCGGCAGCAGCAGAGTCTTCATTGAATTTCCTCACTGCTTCTTTGGCTTGCTTAGCCAACTTGGCTTGGCGCTTGGCCCATTCATCAGGATAGTCCTCACCGCGCTTGAGGCTGATGGGATCAGCGATTTGGCCAGGTGCCAATGGAGCTCTTGGGCATGGAGGATTGAGTGTGAATTTCTTCATATACTTAGGAGTGACATATCTGTACTCCCTCCATTCTCTTGCCCGTCTCCTCTCTATCTTCTGAATGCGCACTTTGCGCTCATTCTTGGTTTCCTCAGTAGGTGTGCAGTACCCAGCTTATATTTCATCAGGGATCTCAAACGCTGTATTTACCTCAGGCCTCTTTCCTCCCTTCTGTGGCTTCTTACCGTCGGCCATTTTCTTCAGTTGAGGAATTTGAACAATTGAATTCTCTAAAGAAGTATGCAACTTTTCTTCGAGGAACGCTGCAAATGAGTTAAGTTGATGAGAACCTAGTGATTCAGCAGCTGACATGTGTACCTGTGAATAGAGTATAGTTGCGAGGAATTTGGAGAGGTCATATGCGTTCTCAGAGGGTTTTTCAAAAGAACAAGTTTGAGGAATTTGACCAGATGAGTCTTGAAGAATTTCATTAAGCGTTCTTTGTCTTAGGTTCTAGAGTTGTATAGATCGAAGATCCACACAATTGAGGAATCTTGAAGAAAAATGATCTTAGAGAAACGAATCAAGAACAGATGACTTGTGAGGTGTTTAGTGTGTCATAGCCCTAGAATTGTTTGCAATAGTTGCATAAGAGAGTATCCATGCATCATGTCTAATTTCTGAAAGTTGAATTGAGGTTTGTTGAAACCCTCAGAAATCAGCTCAAAAATAACCAACTTTAAAAATCTTCTCAAATGAGTCCAATAAAATGTTCCTGTTATTCCATAGAATTATTGGCAGGGGATAAAATTCAAACCAATATTTTTATGAGCTCACAAACATTTATTTTGGCCATTTGAATTAATCCAATAATTATTTGCTTTGGATTTATATTTAATATATATTAAATATAACTTCAATAATTCTGGAAGTTTGTGAGTGGCTTTGTATATATTTTAGCAAGCCATATAATAACCTACAGAATTTTATGAAAATGATTTAGTGGCTAAAACTAAATCAAAACAGAGAGGAAAAAAATAGAAAACAATAAATAGAAAACAGAGAAGGAGGGAGTACCTGGGCCTTACCTGGCAGAAGAGGCCCAGCCCACCAGGGGCTGGGTGGTCTTCTTCCTCCTGCCAGGAGGACATGCAGGTGCGTGGCGAGCGCGCCGACGACGCCTTGCCACCTCCTGCTTCAGCCGCACGACCCCGGCCCTCCAGACGTGCCACGGAGACGCCCAGCGCTCCCTCTCGCTTCCACTCACCACCCTGGACCTCTCTCTCTCTCTTCCCCGAATGGTCTCCCCCTCCTCTGTTCTCTCCATTGAGCGCAGTCGTCGCCATCGCTCGCTGCTGCCGCAGCCACCGCCTCCCCCTTGCCTCACCGACGTGTCCACGGCCATCGCCTCGTCGCCAACACCCTCTCCGCCGAGTCAAGCAATGCCGGACGCCGCCAAACGCCGCCGACGCCGTCGTCTTCAACTTTCTGCCTCCCCAGATCGCCGGAGATGCCCCATCATCGTCCGTGCCCCCCCGAGCTCGCTGTTTGCTCCCTGCACTCGTCGTGAGCCCCTGAGATTTTCCCCTCGCCTCCCCCTCTCGCTAGCTTCCTCTAGCCGCCGCCCCATGAGCTCCCGAGGCCGCCGTCCGCCATGGCCGACCTCCTGCTCACCTCTGAGCTTACCAGGCTCAGCTGTGTCGTCCGTCATGCTCCTAGGCCCCCCTAGATGTGGCCTAGCTACCTGGTTCCCTCGAGGGCGAGCCGTAGCTCTACGCTCATGCACCACCGAGCTCCGGCCACCGCACTTGTCGCCGTTGCCATCGCTACGGGCCGCCCTAGCCACTGCCGCTTGCACTGCTCGATGCGGACGAGCACGAGCAACGCGTAGATGCCCTCCGCCGCGGGTTTGGTCGCCCGTGGGCGAAACCCAAGCCTCGCCGCCGCGTTTGCTCGTCGCCAGCAGCTAAACACCGGCCTAACAACTAATTAGCACTAAGCTAATGACCCACAGACTCACAGACATGTGGGCCCCGCTGCCTAATTAACTCTGGTTTAGTTTTTGTTTAGATTAAACTAACCACACGGGCCCCACAGGTCAGTTTGACCCGGCCACGTCACATGTTGACCGACCCCACACGTCAGTGCTGACTTGCTGACGTGGATGTTGACCTGACCCCACCTGTCGGTGACCCACACAGCACAGTGTGATTGACCAGTGGACCCCACTGGTCAGGTTTGACCTGGTCAGCCGCAGTTGACCTGCTGATGTCATAGTGACGCTATGCTGACGCAATAAGTATTTTCTGGATTTATTTTTATATAGGAAATTCCAGAAAATGTTGCAAACTTCAAAAATTCATAGAAATTAATCTGTAACTCCAAATGCAAAGATTTATATATGGAAAATGATCAGAAAAATCCAATCTATCCATCTGTACTGGTTTCATGCATGTTTAAACAAGTTAACTTGTTGTTTAGTGCAAAAACATGATAAGCACTATTTAAGATCACAAATGAGTTTGAACTTTGAATCTTTGGTTCAAAATAGCTCAAACCCATCTAGTTGTAGTTGCATTATCACAACACACTCATTTTACCATGTCATGAATACATCATATTGTGCATTGCATTGATTGTGTTTCTTTCTCTGTTGCCGGTATTTGTCCCCTCTCGATAGACGTGGTTTCGACGATGAGTTCGATGACACTGGTGAAGAGCTATAATATCTTTAGAAGTGCCAGGCAAGCACAACCCTCTTGTTCATTCCGATACAATCCCACTCTCTCGCTCCTGCTCTCTTTTACTGCATTAGGACAACAACAATTCATCTGTTACTTGTTGCGGTAGTTGAACCCCTTATCCTCTGCATGACCTGTCATTGCCACAGTAAATAGATGAAACCCACTAGCATGAGTAGGAGTTGTTTGAGCCCTGATGTGCCTACTCATTCATGCTTGTTTGTCATGCCTGCTATTGCATAGAGTTGTGTTAGGTCTGATTCATCGGAAATGAATCGGAGGTGTGTGAACATGTCCTACTATGTGTGAGCTAAGTGTGTGAACACATTTTGGTAAAGGTAGCGGTGAGAGGCCATGTAGGAGTACATGGTGGGTTGTCTCATTGAAACCGTCCTCAGAAACTGAGTTCTATGTCTGTGATCCATGAACAGCTACTACCACTCATTGGGATCCTTAATTGACCCTCTTGGCTTCTTAATCACCCTAGTACTCTATCCACGAGTTGCAACTAGTTTCTGGTGTTTGTAGGTTATGTGTTGGCGGCCGTGCGTAGCGCTGACCCTAGGGGTGGGCTATGATGCGGTAGATACACCATGGCATGGTGTACCGGGCGCCTGTTTGGTGTCTCGGGAACCCTGTTCACATCGTTCGGGGCCGTATGTGGAAACCTCGGCCGGACTCCCTGCGGATGGAACCTGGATAGGCGATAAACCTGGACTAGAGACTTAAGTGTTTAGGTAGGCCGTGGCCGACACCCTCGTTGGGCTTCCGCTTGAAGGTTGCCGAGTACATGTCGTGTAAACGACGGTAAGTGGTGGGAGCGTGTGTGAAGAAGTACACCCCTGCAGGGTTATCAATATCTATTCGAATAGCCGGATTCCTCGGATATGGAAACTTGGACCCCTTGCATAGTTCATAGACAAGTGAAAGTGGATACTCTAAAACTCGCAAGATAAGTGTGAGTGCTATGGATGGCCTTCTCGTAGGGAGACGGGAGCGGATCCATAGTGGTGTATTGAATGATGAATATGTGGACTCGTGTGCGCCACCTCAAAAGAGTTGCTTGTAGTCGTAGTTCAGGTTAGCCACTGGGTCAAAGCTGGCTTGCTGCAGTTAAACTCCACTACCCCTTTGTTGATACCGATACATATGCAGTTAGTTCTGATGTAAGTCTTGCTGAGTACAATTGTACTCACTATGTTTTGCAGAGAGACGTCAGTCTCGCTAGTAGTTCTGTGCGGGCTTCGACGTTTAGCTTGCTACCTCAGCTACGATCTTGTGCCCTCGGCAGGATCTGGTAGATAGCCAGGCTTCTTAGCCTCTTTCATTGTAGACGTCTGTACTCAGACATGTTAAGCTTCCGCATGTGCTTTGATTTGTATGCTATGATTGTTGGGTCATGGGACCCATGTTTGTAATATCTCGCTCCTCGGAGCCTAATGAATAAATACTTGAGTCGTAGAGTTATGTTGTGATGCCATGTTGTATTTACACATATCGAGCATATTGTGTGTATGATTGAAATGCTTGGTATGTGTGGGATCCGACAACCTAGTTATTTATCCTTGGTAGCCTCTCTTATGGGGAAATGTAGTCTTGTGCTTCCATGAGCCATAGTTGTCCGCTACAGCCCGGTTCACCGGAGTCCTGCTAGCCCAGCACTACTGCTCAGGACACTTGACTGGCCGATATGTGTTTCACTTCGTTCCTATGTCTGTCCCTTCGGGGAAATGTCACGCGGTGACATCCGGAGTCCTGCCTAGCCTACTACAGCCCGGGTTCCCGGAGTCCTGTTAGCCTAGTTCTATAGCCCGGATTCACACGCTGCTGACCGACATGCTCGATGTGATTCATGTATGCCTGTCCCCATAGGTTGTGCCGCTTTGGGTTCACGACTAGCCATGTCGGGCTGGATTCTCTGTCACATGGATGCTAGCGACACTATCATATACGTGAGCCAAAAGACGCAAATGGTCCCGGGCCATGGTAAGGCGACACCCGTGAGAATACCGTGCGTGAGGCCGCAAAGTGATATGAGGTGTTACCGGCTAGACCAATGTGACTTGGAATCGGGGTCCTGACAGCTTTGGTATCAGAGCCTGACTGCCTGTAGGATTACCAAGCCAAACTGGTCGAAGTCGAGTCTAGAAATGCTTTATTTATGTAAGGGAATTGATTGTGGAAGGGAACGTAAGGCTCTTTTTACTTCTTTACCCTATGCCCTTCTGATCTGAGTCAACCTCTTCTTTTCTACGGGGATTAAGAACTAGGCCTTCTCATCTATCTATCAGGATGACGTGTTACTAATCCATAGACTTATAGAATTGATAGTTTCAAGCCTCAGTTCCGTTCCTACTACTTCCGTATGTTGACAGTTGATCTCGGAACCTTGATATTGTGTCGTTGAGTGGTTATGCCACCATTTTGCAGGATGTCTCAAATATTTTTGAGCATTTACAGCCGTTATGTTGTTTGAGTCATCCCAGGTTACTGAATAGTCTGATGCATTTACAAATCCTTTCTTTCCGTTCCCGATGTCCTTTTGGTCAGAATAAGCAAACTAACCGGTCAGTTGAGGTACTCTATTGCCTCAACATATATGTTGGAGCTATTATTATGACCCTAGGTGTTTAGGGAGTCACCTAGTAATTTAGCCATGTTTTGTGTTCCCAGTGTGATGATTCTGGCCACCATTCTCGAAAGCATCCCATGATGCCATTTAGTTAGTAGGCCTTCTATTTCTGGGTTTTGAACCCGAGATTCACCCTACTTACTTCATGTTGATAGTGTTTGCTCGTTCCTTTAGGTTATTAGTAACCTTTGCATTAGTCCTCGAGGTCCGTGGTATTTCCTTCTTCCAAATACTATGAACCACTTATGGCAGAAGTTTGTTGGATCAAAAGATCACAATAAGAGTGCTCTCGATGAGTTCTCCGTTCTACATTGTGACTCTGCCAGTTCTACCTTTCTGCATGGGTTATCCGGAAGAGTTATGTTGAACCCGTTCGACATGCTAACCTATGCATCAACAACTCAGAAAGTGATATGTTCCTTTGAGTTGTCCCTTTTCAGTTGTACTCTGACCTTCGTCTATCAATTGATAGTCAGGAGTAATTATGCATTCGTGCTATCGATGCTTATTATTCTTGTGGTCCGTCAAGCCATTCTATCTCGGAATGACTAGGAGAGAAAAAAAACTCCAGTACCTCATCCATATCCAGGATTGGGTCAAAATAGTTGTGCTCCGCAGATCAAAATGCCAATCCAGCTTTTGATTCTGTTCTACCCTAAAGTATTACCGTCTTATGCCAAGAATGTCATGAGAATTGCACAACCTCTCATGAATTCTTGATATAGTGATACTCCTCGCCATCGTTGTTCATTCCTCGGTTCCTGTGTTATTGTAACCGGAATGCCGACAAGTGAATTGTGATGTGTGAAATCAATACTCCTAGCAACTTCGTTGCTTGGTAGTTAAAGGACAATATTCTCATCCTTAGCGTGTTGGTTACTGAACCATCATTCTGAGATTGATCGCGCTACCTAGTCTTTTTTTCCGGTGCACTCTTCGATCAATGAGTTAGGATTATTCAATCCGTTGCTTATTTGATCATGTCGTCTTGCTCTGAAGAGCAAGATTGTTCTCGAGCTTAGTAACATATCGGTGGTTCGTGATTTTCCGAAGATCTTCTCGGAAGTATTACCTGGCTGTCACCTAACCGCTATGTTGAGTTCGTGATCAAGTTGGTTTTCTTATAAATCACCCCTTCTCCAAGAATCTGTGTTGGATATCCCTGAGCTAGTTGGTTGAGCTAGACAACAACTTGGAGAGTTGGAAGATAAAAGCTTGTCTGACTTAGTTCGTGTTAAGGGATATCTTTGTGTGTGTGTGTGTGTGTTGAAGAAAGATGATATCTTCATCGATTGTTCCTCGTGACCGGTTGTTGGATCTATTGTATTGTCAAAACTTTGACTCGAGTATTGGCTATCGTCAAGTCAAATCAGAACCAATGATGTTCGTAATGTTGTCTTGCTTGTGGCTGATTCCTCGAGCATACACCATTACATCTTTTGGTCTGACCAACACTATCACCGTGTTCACCTGATGGTGGAAGTCCAGTGATATGGAAATTCCGATGAGTTGCTATTGAGTCCATCAACAGCATTTTGTCTCCCCCATGAATCATGTTGAACATCAACCTAGTGTTGGAAACTTTGTAAGCAATGCCTTCGTGTTCCGTTCATGAATCTTATGCTTGGATGGAAGAAGTGACTTCCTCGAATTCATGTGCACTTGGTGCAAGTTGCCGCCGTGAGTTCGAGAAAGATTGTCTTTGTTTCCCCTGGTACCATCCCAAGTCAGTTATGCATGTGTGAATGTATTCTATGGTTTGGTAGATTAATTACCTCCACTCCATATGTATTTCGTAGCCCACCAAGCCACTGATTGACTTGTTCAAGGAAAAGAAGTCTACGCTTGGGATCTAATCCATGGACTTGCGTAAAGACTTCGAAATCCTTGATGATGGTTCCCGACCAGAACTCGATAGTGTTTTATTATAAGACTACCATGTGGTCATTCTTGTCTTGGACAACATGCTCACATGTGTGTAGCAGAACCAACTCATTTTTGGAGCTTATTATCGTAGTTCATTTCCCGAGAATATCGCAACGTCATCTTGTCG
Source organism: Triticum dicoccoides (assembly GCF_002162155.2). Classification (NCBI taxonomy): domain Eukaryota; kingdom Viridiplantae; phylum Streptophyta; class Magnoliopsida; order Poales; family Poaceae; genus Triticum; species Triticum dicoccoides. The sequence goes on from NC_041390.1 coordinate 113,986,771, forward strand.
ATTTGTGTTGCAAACTTTCTTTTCAGACATGATGAGTCTGAAGTATCCTATCACCAACCAGATCTGAATCTCAGGCAGATATGATGGTTGGAACATTCCCAACAGTTGCATTTTGTTCCCAGCTTGCACCACCATTGTGCCAATTTCCCATGGGCTGCCCTCCTCAACACTTGTTGTCCAAGATCATCTTCAAAAGTGGACTTACTATGGGTCCCATCCATCCCCGATGATAAGCAAAATCATCCATTGTGTTGTCTTCAACAAGGTAGTCCACATCATCCATTCTGGTATGGGTATGCCATTCTTTCGAATTTGTTCACACGATCATTTGTGAATGCCTTAGGCTGGTATAAAGAATTTCAATGATCTTGTATCAAAAGTAATTCTTTTTGCCACTTAAGGGAATAGTTCTTTGAGTCACCTTCCCCGAGGTGCCCCGTTTTGGAATCATGGAAATTTCCCTCGCTACTTTGAAACCCTCGTCAAATTGTTTCTTCTATCGCTCCTGATGCAAGTTTTGCCTCTTAGCTCCAGAGATGTTTCTATGTCTCATTCCGTGAGTTGATCTTGTGATCATCAAGATGATCCTAAGTTGCTCGAACCTCAAGAAGATCGATTCTTCTAAAAATTGTTCCTTTCTACTCGTTGTCATGTTGGACGTAGTTCTCAAAGCAAGACGCCAAGATCAATATGATGCAATGGATCAATATATTCGAGAAGAGCAGTTGGGTCATGAGGATTGCATTAGTTTTGTGTCCCCTCTGTCTTCTTACCTCACGTCTTGAATCTCGGGACGAGATTCTTGTTTAGTGGGGGTGAGTTGTCACAGCCCTAGAATTGTTTGCAATAGTTGCATAAGAGAGTATCCATGCATCATGTCTAATTTCTGAAAGTTGAATTGAGGTTTGTTGAAACTCTCAGAAACCAGTTCAAAAATAACCAACTTTAAAAATCTTCTCAAATGAGTCCAATAAAATGTTCCTGTTATTCCATAGAATTATTGGCAGGAGCTAAAATTCAAACCAATATTTTTATGAGCTCAGAAACATTTATTTTGGCCATTTGAATTAATCCAATAATTATTTGCTTTGGGTTTATATTTAATATATATTAAATATAACTTCAATAATTCTGGAAGTTTGTGAGTGGCTTTGTATATATTTTAGCAAGCCATATAATAACCTACAGAATTTATGAAAATGATTTAGTGGCTAAAACTAAATCAAAACAGAGAGGAAAAAATAGAAAACACTAAATAGAAAATAGAGAAGGAGGGAGTACCTGGGCCTTACCTGGCAGAAGAGGCCCAACCCACCAGGGGCTGGGTGGTCTTCTTCCTCCTGCCAGGGGGACAGGCAGGTGCGTGGCGAGCGCGCCGACGACGCCTTGCCACCTCCTGCTTCAGCCGCACGACCCTGGCCCTCCAGACGTGCCACGGAGACGCCCAGCGCTCCCTCTTGCTTCCACTCACCGGCCTGAACCTTTCTCTCTTTTCCCCGAACGGTCTCCCCCTCCTCTGTTCTCTCCACCGAGTGCAGCCGTCACCACTGATCGCTGCTGCCGCAGCCACCGCCTCCCCCTTGCCTCGCCGACGTGTCCACGGCCATCGCCTCATCGCCAACACCCTCTTCGCTGAGTCAAGCAACGCCGGCCACCGCCAAACGCCGCCAACGCCGTCGTCTTCAACTTTCTGCCTCCCCAGATCGCCGGAGATGCCCCGTCGTCGTCCGTGCCTCCCCGAGCTCGCCGTTTTCTCCCCTGCACTCGCCGTGAGCCCCTGAGCTTTTTCCCTTGCCTCCCCATCTCGCTAGCTTCCTCTAGCCGCCGCCCCATGAGCTCCCGAGGCCGCCGTCCGCCATGGCCGACCTCCTTCTCACCTCTGAGCTTACCAGGCCCAGCTGTGCCGTCCGTCATGCTCCTAGGCCCCCCTAGATGCGGCCTAGCTACTTGGCTCCTAGGCACCACCGAGCTCCGGCCACCGCACTTGTCGCCGTTGCCGTCGCTACGGGCCGCCCTAGCCACTGCCGCTTGCACTGCTCGATGCGGACGAGCACGAGCAACATGTAGATGCCCTCCGCCGCGGGTTTGGTCGCCCGTGGGCGAAACCTGAGCCTCGCCGCCGTGTTTGCTCGTCGCCGGTAGCTAAACACCGGCCTAACAACTAATTAGCACTAAGCTAATGACCCACAGACTCACAGACATGTGGGCCCCGCTGCCTAATTAACTCTGGTTTAGTTTTTGTTTAGATTAAACTAACCACATGGGCCCCACAGGTCAGTTTGACCCGGCCACGTCACACATTGACCGACCCCACACGTCAGTGCTGACTTGCTGACGTGGCTGTTGACCTGACCCCACCTGTCGGTGACCCAGACAGCACAGTGTGACTGACCAGTGGACCCCACTGGTCAGGTTTGACCTGGTCAGCCGCAGTTGACCTGCTGACGTCATAGTGAGGCTATGCTGACGCAATAAGTATTTTCTAGATTTATTTTTATATAGGAAATTCCAGAAAATGTTGCAAACTTCAAAAATTCATAGAAATTAATCTGTAACTCCAAATGCAAAGATTTATATATGGAAAATGATTAGAAAAATCCAATCTATCCATCTGTACTGGTTTCATGCATGTTTAAACAAGTTAACTTGCTATTTAGTGCAAAAACATGATAAGCACTATTTAAGATCACAAATGAGTTTGAACTTTGAATCTTTGGTTCAAAATAGCTCAAACCCATCTGGTTGTAGTTGCATTATCCCAACACATTAATTTTACCATGTCATGATCATGCATCATATTGTGCATTGCATTGATTGTGTTTCTTTCTCTGTTGCCGGTATTTGTCCCCTCTCGATAGACATGGTTTGGATGATGAGTTCGATGACACTGATGAAGAGCTATAATATCTTTAGAAGTGCCAGGCAAGCACAACCCCCTTGTTCATTCCGATACAATCCCAGTCTCTCGCTCCTGCTTTCTTTTACTGCATTAAGACAACAATGATTCATCTTTTACTTGTTGCGGTAGTTGAACCCCTTATCCTCTGCATGACCTGTCATTGCCACACTAAATAGATGAAACCCACTAGCATGAGTAGGAGTTGTTTGAGCCCTGATGTGCCTACTCATTCATGCTTGTTTGTCATGCCTGCTATTGCATAGAGTTGTGTCAGGTCTGATTCATCGGGAATGAATCGGAGGTGTGTGAACATGTCCTACTGTGTGTGAGCTAAGTGTGTGAAGATGTTTTGGTAAAGATAGCGGTGAGAGGCCATGTAGGAGTACATGGTGGGTTGTCTCATTGAAACCGTCATCAGGAACTGAGTTCTGTGTCTGTGATCTATGAACAGCTACTACCACTCATTGGGATCCTTAATTGACCCTGTCGGCTTCTTAATCATCCTAGTACTCTGTCCAGGAGTTGCAACTAGTTTTTGGTGTTTGTAGGTTATGTGTTGGCGGCCGTGCGTAGCGCTGACCCTAGGGGTGAGCTATGATGTGGTAGATACACCGTGGCATGGTGTACCGGGCGCCCGTTTGGTGTCTCGGGAACCCTGTTCACATCGTTCGGGGCCGTATGTGGAAACCTCGGCCGGACTCCCTGCGGATGGAACCTGGATAGGCGATAAACCTGGACTAAAGACTTAAGTGTTTAGGTAGGCCGTGGCCGACACCCTTGTTGGGCTTCCACTTGAAGGTTGCCGAGTACATGTCGTGTAAACGACGGTAAGTGGTGGGAGCGTGTGTGAAGAAGTACACCCCTGCAGGGTTATCAATATCTATTCGAATAGACGAATTCCTCGGATATGGAAACTTGGACCCCTTGCATAGTTCATAGACAAGTGAAAGTGGATACTCTAAAACTCGCAAGATAAGTGTGAGTGCTATGGATGGCCTTCTCGTAGGGAGACGGGAGCGGATCCATAGTGGTGTATTGAATGGTGAATATGTGGACTCGTGTGCGCCACCTCAAAAGAGTTGCTTGTAGTCGTAGTTCAGGTTAGCCACTGGGTCAAAGCTGGCTTGCTACAGTTAAACTCCACTACCCCTTTGTTGATACCGATGCATATGTAGTTAGTTCTGATGTAAGTCTTGCTGAGTACAATTGTACTCACTATGTTTTGCAGAGAGACGTCAGTCTCGCTAGTAGTTTCGTGTGGGCTTCGACGTTTAGCTTGCTACCTCAGCTACGATCTTGTGCCCTCGGCAGGATCTGGTAGATAGTCAGGCTTCTTAGCCTCTTTCATTGTAGATGTCTGTAGTCAGACATGTTAAGCTTCCGCATGTGCTTTGATTTGTATGCTATGATTGTTGGGTCATGAGACCCTTGTTTGTAATATCTCGCTCCTCGGAGCCTAATGAATAAATACTTGAGTCGTAGAGTTATGTTGTGATGCCATGTTGTATTCACACATATCAAGAATATTGTGTGTATGATTGAAATGCTTGGTATGTGTGGGATCCAACAACCTAGTTATTTATCCTTGGTAGCCTCTCTTATGGGGAAATGTAGTCTTGTGCTTCCATGATCTATAGTAGTCCGCTACAGCCCGGTTCATCGGAGTCCTGCTAGCCCAGCACTACTGCTCAGGACACTTGACTGGCCGGCATGTGTTTCACTTTGTTCCTGTGTCTGTCCCTTCGGGGAAATTTCACGCAGTGACATCCGGAGTCCTGCCTAGCCTGCTACAGCCTGGGTTCCCGGAGTCCTGTTAGCCTAGTGCTATAGCCCGGATTCACACGCTGCTGACCGACATGCTCGATGTGATTCATGTATGCCTGTCCCCATAGGTTGGTGCCGCTTTGGGTTCACGACTAGCCATGTCGGCCCGGGTTCTCTATCACATGGATGCTAGCGACACTATCATATACGTGAGCCAAAAGCGCAAACGGTCCCGGGCCATGGTAAGGCGACACCCATGGGAATACCGTGCGTGAGGCCGCAAAGTGATATGAGGTGTTACCGGCTAGACCAATGTGACCTGGAATCGGGGTCCTGACATAGTGTGTGAAACTATGAAGAAAAACACCTTTGAAGATTTTGAAGATAATCATTCGAATCAACGAGGGCAGTAACTTTTAATTACCCTGGACGAAGAACATGACGAACTGGAGTGAGGAGATGTGAAGTTCGTCTGTGCAGATCTTCCATGCCCTAACTTGGCGGAGGAAGACAGCTACGGCGGCGGGGGAGTGAAGATTTCCGCGGTCGGCGCGAGTACGTTGGCAACGAGGTCGAGGCAGTGAAGCTCTTCCTCACCGGCGGCGATGAAGTAGTGGCGGCGCTAGGGTTTGAGAAGCTCGAGCTGGAGAGAGAGGTCGAGCGGAGTAAAAGAAGTGAGGAAGGGACGGAGGGGTATTTATAGCCACGGTAAAAAACTGCTCGCCCGAAGAAATTGGACGAACGTGCCCCTGACCCTTCTCATTCGATTGACATGTGTCACCCACGTACTGAGAGGTGGAGATCGTGTGCGATCGTGGGTGAGTGGATAAGTATAACGTGGGATGCGGAACGGTTTAAGCGGCAAAGCCGAAAATTTTGATAAGATAGGTTTTAAAGTTCCGTTCACAATTTCTTCAGCTGACAAGGACACAGTGAAGATTTTGAACGAGTTTCAAATAGAACGCACATGAAGAATTTGTGAATAGATTGGGTTGAGTATAGCATAGAGGGGGAAGGGTCCGATCACATTCACTTAGCAGAAAAACCAACTTGAATTAGCAATAAGTGAATGATGTAGAGGACATAAACTTATATATATATATATATATATATATATATATATATATATATATATATATATATATAGTCAATGAAGAAAAACGACGGAAGCAGTGAAGACAATGCAAAGTTGAAGAATATGAATAATTGAGGAATTTCAACTTTTGGTGGTGGCGTGACCCACCGTATAAGAATGATGATTTCAGACACCGCGTACAATTATCGTAGGGTTCTGAGAATCAAATTCGTCATTAATTTCTTCACACTAAGAGTGTTGTCCTTCATTGAATTGAAGAAAAACGTTTCTTCATGTGTTACACATCTAAGTCATGAATTTTGCATAAGTGTTAGGATGAGTGTCCTTTTCAAAGAACATTCGAAGATTCTAGGATATTTAGCTCACACCGCAACTTGCTAAATCTCTTCTCATCCAAGGGCTTTGTGAAGATATCGGCTAGCTGTTCTTCAGTCTTCACATGCTCAATAGAAATGTCACCCTTCAACACATGATCATGAAGAAAATGACGACGAATCTGAATGTGCTTTGTCTTCGAGTGCTGAACTGGGTTGTGAGCAATCTTGATGGCACTCTCATTGTCACAGAAGAGAGGCACATTCATCATGTTGATGCTGTAGTCCTTGAGAGTTTGCTTCATCCATAGCAGTTGAGCACACTAAGAACCAGCGGCAATGTACTTAGCTTCAGCAGTAGATAGTGATACGCAGTTATGTTTCTTCGAGGACCAACAGACCAAAGATCGTCCGAGGAAATGACATGTACCAGATGTTAACTTGCGGTCCACACGATCACCAGCATAGTCAGAGTCAGAATATCCAATGAGATCAAAAGCCGATCCCTTGGGGTACCATAATCCAAGTGTTGGTGTGTGAGCTAGATATCGAAGAATATGCTTCACAGCCTTATGGTGTGATTCTTTCGGTGTAGCTTGAAATCGGGCACACATGCAAACACTAAGCATTATATCTGGCCTAGATGCACATAAGTACAATAAAGAACCAATCATGGAGCGATATACCTTATGATCGAAGTCAATACCATTTTCATCAGTGCATAGATGGTCATTTGTTGGCATAGGAATTTTGACGCCTTTGCAATCTTGCATGCCGAATTTCCTCAGTACATCCTTGAGGTATTTCTCTTGAGATATGAATATGCCATTGCGTTGTTGACGAATTTGAAGACCTAAGAAGAATTTCAACTCTACCATCATAGACATTTGGTATTCTTCACTCATCATATAGGCAAATTCATCACTATAACGTTGGTCAGTACGGCCAAAGATAATATCATCAACATATATTTGGCACACAAACAATTCACCATCATAAGATTTAATGAAAAGAGTAGGGTCGAGTGAACCGGGTTTGAAGCCTTTCGTCATGAGGAATTCTTTCAAAGTATCATACCACGCCCGTGGGGCCTGCTTGAGGCCATAGAGGGCCTTGTTGAGTTTGAAGACTTTGTCATGATTCTTTGGATCTTCAAAACCTGGGGGTTGAGCAATATATACTTCTTCCTCAAGCTTACCATTGAGGAATGCACTTTTCACATCCATTTGATATAAAGTGATATTATGATGGTTAGCATAAGCAAGTAATATGCGAATAGCCTCAAGCCTAGCAACAGGTGCAAAAGTTTCATCGAAATCAATTCCGTCAACCTGTGTGTAGCCTTGAGCTACAAGCCGTGCCTTATTCCTCACCACAAGGCCATTTTCATCTTGCTTATTGCGGTAGATCCACTTTGTGCCGATGATATTGTGCTTGCGAGGATCTGGACGCTTGACCAGTTCCCAGACATTGTTGAGCTCGAGCTGATGTAATTCTTCTTGCATGGCCTGAATCCACCCAGGCTCCAGAAATGCTTCATCTACCTTAGTGGGCTCTATAATAGAGACAAAAGCATAGTGCCCACAAAAGTTAGACAAATGTGAAGCTTTTGAGCGTGTGAGAGGACCTGGCGCTTTGATGTCATTGATGATCTTTTCAACTTGCACTTCTTTTGCAATGCGAGGATGAGCTGGTTGCCGTTGAAGAATTTGATCAACATTTTCTTCAGCACCATTTTCTTCAGCATTTTCTTCAGGTGCATTAGCTCGACGTTCTTCATGTTCTGGAATGAATTCTTCAGCAGATTCTTCAGTGGGAATGACATCCTCAGTAGCCTTGAACTTGATAGTTTCCTCAGGTGCTGGTTCATCTATCACAGTAGGTAGGTGCTCTCTTTGCGAGCCATTAGTTTCATCGAATCGCACATCTACAGTTTCAACAACCTTATGAAGAACGTTGTTGAAGACTCTGTAGGTGTGCGAGTCCTTTCCGTAACCAAGCATAAAACCTTCATGTGCTTTCGGTGCAAATTTTGAGTTGTGATGAGGATCTCTAATCCAACATTTAGCACCGAAGACTTTGAAATAACTTACATTGTGTTTTCTTATCAGCAAGGAGTTCATAGGCAATTTTCTTGAAAAATTTGTGAAGATATACTCTGTTGATGATGTGGCACGCAGTATCAATTGCCTCAGTCCAGAACCGACGAGGCGTTTTGTATTCATCAAGCATAGTGCGAGCCATCTCAGCAAGAGTCCTGTTCTTATGCTCCACGACGCCGTTCTGCTGAGGAGTATAAGGAGCAGATAACTCATCAGTAATACCAAGTTCATCAAGATAGTCATCGAGACCAGAATTCTTGAACTCAGTGCCATTGTCACTTCTGATGTGCTTGATCTTCACACCAAAGTTGGTTGAAGCCCTCGAGGAAAATCGTTTGAAGACTTCCCGCACTTCATGTTTGTAAGTGACAAGGTGTACCCATGTGTAGCGAGAATAATCATCAACAATAACAAAGCCATATTGAGATGCTTCATTTGAAATAGCAGAATAATGATTAGGACCAAAGAGATCCATGTGAAGCAATTCAAATGGGCGAGTGGTGGTCATGATAGTCTTCGCTGGATGCTTGGCCTTCGTCATCTTCCCAGCTTCACAGGCTCCGCATAGGTGATCCTTGAGGAATTTGACATTCTCGATGCCAATGACATGCTTCTTCTTTGCAAGCGTGTGCAAATTCCTCATGCCTGCATGACCAAGTCGTCGATGCCAGAGCCAGCCTTCTGAAGCTTTTGCAAGTAAGCACACAGCTGGTTGTGGTCCTGTAGAGAAATCAACAATATACAGGTCTCCTCTCCTAAAGCTTTTGAAGACTTTGGAATTGTCAGCTTCCATAACCACAACACAACGGTACTTGCCAAAGACAACAACCATATCAAGAGCACAAAGCATTGAGACAGACATAAGTTTGTATCCTAAGGACTCAACAAGCATGACTTTGTCCATGTGTCGATCCTTTGTGATCGCAACCTTACCTAGATCCAATACCTGACTTTTGCCTTTGTCAGCAAAGATGATATGCTTCAGATGCGACGGAGATAATGGAGCATCCATCAATAGATTCTTGTCACCAGTCATGTGGTTTGTACATCCACTATCGAGGACCCACTCAGTGGCTTTGGGTTGATCATCCCACAGATGAATTAGTGCAACTTACAAACTCATATACTTCATCAGTGAAGAATATGACATCAATTCATCAGATCAATTTCATCAAGCAAAAGAACAGATAAAGCAATATGAGGACGTGAGAAATGAAAGTTCATTTCTTCATGATTAGCTTGCGTCCTATCAGGCATACTCAGGTCTCCAGCAAATTCTTCAGACGATTACGTACGTCTGGATACCTGACCCTGCAGAAGAGATTAGTTCTTTTTCTTCACCACCCACATCTGAAGGAGTGGCAAAGAGTTCATCATTCTGCGAGCTCCATACGAGAAGGATGACATAGAAGCCAGTCCATTTCTTTTCACATAAGAGGGGTTAGAATAAGCATAAGAGTAAGCAGAGAAATTCCTCGAGGACTTATGGACATAATAATTTGAAGAGTAATGCACATATCCATAATCCTTAGATCTTTCCTGCAAAACAGACGGGTTAGCACGATGATGTTCATTTGAGGACTTTGATCCTTTTGAGGAATATGATCCATGTGAGGAGTTTTGTCCGTATGAGGACTTGGATCCATATGAAGAATTTGGTCCATATGAAGCATTTGATCTGGGGTTCCTATTCTTCGCAGGTGGCGTCATGATGACATTCACCTGAAGATTTTCAAGGCATCTTTTGGGAACCCAGATTTTCTTCATAGGGGGACTGTTCCTGCAGTTAGTGCCAACATATCTAGCAAATACTTCACCATTCTGATTTTTGAATAGTTTGTAGTTGGAGTCAAATGACTCATCATCAGGATGAGGAGATTCACATGCATATCCAGATAGGTTAGATGGATCAACTGGAGGTCCCTTTGCAGCAACCCATGTAGTTTTGGGGTACTACTCAGGCTTCCAATATGTACCATCAACATTGAGTTTCCTCTCAAAGGCAATACCCTCTTTCCTAGGGTTCCTGTTGAGGATCTGCTTTTTAAGCACATCACAAAGAGTCTGATGCCCTTTGAGGCTTTTGTACATGCCTGTCATGTACAATTCCTTCAACCCTGCATCATCAGTGATACTAGCAATGTCCTCAGATGAGGAATCAGTGATAGCAGAGGCATGTGAAGAATTTGAAACATTAGCAGCATTTGAACATTTAGGTGAAGAATTAGCAGATTCACGTTCAATGCACTTCAAGCATGGAGGAACAAATTCTTCCTGATAAGTGCTGATATGTTGAGCAAGTAATGAATTGCGCTCCTTCTGAAGATCTTCATAACTCACTCTTAGCTTTTCAAGATCTTACTTTCTTTGAAGAAATTCATAAGAAAGCTTCTCATGATCAGATAAGAGAGTGTTATGATGACTTTGAAGATTGTCAAACCTAGTCTGAAATCTCTGAAGATTTTCAGTCAAGGCTTTAGTGCGATCCATTTCTTCACCCAACATATCATCACTTTTGTCTAGCATGTTTTGAACCTTTTCTAAAGCCCTTTGTTGTTTTACAGCAATCTTAGCAAGTTTAGAATAGCTGGTCTTAAGATTTTCATCAGATTCATTCTCACTTGATTCAGATGAGGTATATTTGAGTACCTTGGCACCCTTTGCCATGAAGCAATAGGTGGGAGCATAGTCATCATCCCCTTCATCAGCTTTGTTGGTGAGGTTATTTTCTTCAGTGTTGAAGATAGACTTGCTGACGAATGCAGTAGCGAGAGCTAGGCTCTCCACTCCGGATTCGGACTCCTCAGATGACTCCTCTTCCTCATTTTCTTCAGATTCAGCCTCAGAGTCCATTTCCTTGCCAATGAATGCCCTGGCCTTCTTGGAGCTGCTCTTCTTGTGATATGAAGGCCTTGAGGATTTTGATGATGAGGATTTTGTGGATTTCTTCTTTTTCTTCGCATCATCAGAACTGTAATCCTTGTATTTATTTTTCTTTGATTCCTTTTCCCATTGAGGACAATCTTGAATGTAATGTCCAGGCTTCTTGCATTTGTGGCAGAGCCTCCTCTTGTAGTCACTGGATGAGGAATCACTGCTCCTTGAGGGTCTTCCAAGACGACCACGTCTTGAGAACTTTTGAAACTTCTTCACAAGCAGAGCCAGATCATGGCTTAGTTCTTCAGGATCACCAAGGCACTACCAGAGTCTTCATCTTCGGACTCAGATACTGCCTTGGCCTTCAGCGCACGTGTTCTGCCATAGCTTGAACCATAGAGATCTCTCTTTTCAGCAAGTTGGAACTCATGAGTATTTAGCCTTTCGAGAATATCAGTGGGATCAAGTGACTTGTAATCAGCATGTTCTTGTATCATCAATGTCAGAGTGTCAAATGAGGAATCAAGCGATCTCAGCAATTTCTTCACCACCTCATGGTCGGTGATGTCAGTGGCACCAAATGCTTGAAGCCCATTTGAGATGTCAGTGAGGCGATCGAAGGTTTGTTGAACATTTTCATTGTCGAGTCTTTTGAAGCGGTTGAAGAGATTGCGAAGAACATCAACTCGAGATTCACGCTGAGTTGAGACTCCTTCATTCACTTTGGACAACATGTCCCAGATAAACTTCGCTGTCTCCAAAGCACTCACTCTGCCATAGTGTCCTTTGCTCAGATGGCCACATATGATATTCTTCGCTTGAGAGTCGAGTTGCTTGAATCTCTTCACATCAGCAGCATTCAGAGAAGGTGTGACTGAGGGAACACCATTTTCCACAACATACCAGAGATTGTTATCAATTGCTTCAAGATGCATTCGCATCTTATTCTTCCAGTAGGGGTAGTCCGTCCCATCGAAGGTAGGACACCCAGCAGAGACCTTGATCATACCTGCGGTCGACATAACTAAAACTCCAGGCGGTTAAACCAAAATCACACAGAACAAGGGAGTACCTTACTTTGATACCAATTGAAAGTGCGTTATATCGACTAGAGGGGGGGTGAATAGGCAATTTTTATGAAATTCTTCACTGAGGAATTTGCCGGTGAGGAAATTCCTTAGCGAAGAACTACTAGCAGCGGAATGAGTACTCAAAAGTAAACATAACAGAATACAAGCATAGTCATCATGATGAAATGAAGACAGGCATAGAGTACAGAAGCGTAAGCACAGGATAACACATGATGAAGACAAATAGACTGAAGAAATTAAACTGAGGAAATTGAGAAAGTCTTCAGTGAAAGTCTTCAAACACAGATATGAACAAGCACACAACACAGTTATGAGGAAATAGAACCAGTAAGCTTGGTGAAGACAATGTTTTGGTAGACCAGTTCCAACTGCTATCTCAGTTGTACGTCTGGTTGGAGCGGCTGAGTATTTAAACTCGAGGACACACAGTCCCGGACACCCAGTCCTCACCGTATTCTCCTTGAACTAAGGTCACACAGACCTCGTCCAATCACTCGTGGTAAGTCTTCAGGCGACTTCCAAACCTTCACAAACTCGGTCACTCGGCCATCCACAATTCCTCTTGGATGCTCTAGACCATGACGCCTAACCGTCTGAAAGAAGCACAGTCTTTAAAGGTAACAAGCGTCGGATCCATGCAGGATCAATCTCTTAGTGATGCTCAATCACTTGGGGTTTGTAGGTGTTTGGGTTTTAGGTTTTTCCTCACTTGATGATTTTCGCTCAAAGTCCTCAGAGGATGGGTTGCTCTCAAATGACAAGTGTCAGTTTCTCTCGGAGCAGCCAACCAACTAGTGGTTGTAGGAGGCGGCTATTTATAGCCTAGGGAACAGCTCGACATGATAAGACATAAATGCCCTTCAATGATATGACCGTTAGGTGGATAGATATTTTGGGATAGCTGGCGCATAGCACAGCAACGGTCGAAATTTTGAGTAGCAAAATCCTCAGGGTTATCATGTTCCTCACTGTGTAGGCAATCCGCACTGGCGAATTCCTAACTCCTCAGTCAGGACAAATTCCTCAGAGACCAGAAGAACTTCGTCTCTGTCACTGAAGAAATTGACTGAACTGTATGAGATTTCCAATGGCTTCACTCGAAGGGATTGGTAGGTGTAGGATTTTGAGTTGAGCATCACATGAAAATTTTTCCTTAGTATTTCCTCGACCCCCTTTAACAGTACGGTGTTTCCTATGACTCAAGAAAGAGAAAATGAAACTACGAAAACAAAAAGTCTTCACGCTTCATGTTCCTCGAACGAATACCAAGTCTTCAAGGTCACACCAATTTCTTCACTTTCAAAGTCTTCAGAAAGTCTTCAGTGATTCCAAGTCTTCAGTCGAAGAACTTCATTTTTAGGGGTCGACTTTCTCTGTAAATATCAAACTCCTCATATGCTTATAGACCTGTGTACACTCACAAATGCATTAGTTTCTTAACCTATAAGTCTTCAATACACCAAAATCACTAAGGGGCACTAGATGCACTTACACTATCCTCCACATCCTTTCCTTAAAAAAAGCTATCCTCCACATCACACGGAGGAGACGTACCTAAGAAAAATGGACACGCAAGGAACCAGCTGCCCACACAAAATGTTTAACCCACTATCACCCGGGGGCCACACACTCTTCACACCCCACGATTCACCAGGAGAGCTCTTGTCGAGGGAGCTTAGAGTTTTAGGTTACTAGGCCGCAACAGACTCTGTACATCCCACTCACAGGGCCTCGTGTACGCACATGCTATATCTCGCCTATTACAAGAGTATACGCTTGCCTATCGCTGCTCAAATCTAGGCCAGCCCAATCTACCTTTTTTCTTTCTTTTCCGTGCACACAAATCAGTCCCAGCGTAATAAGAAATGTTCATTATATATTTCATTTTTTTTTACTTTGACACCTTTAGTATATAACATAATATATATAAGAAGAAGGTACTAAAGGTGAAGGGCATTTTGTTGTACAACTACTTCAGTATAGTTACAAAATTAATCGGTAGGTGACTGTTGAATCGACAGTAGTTACGAAAGAGGGAAATAGCTCAGTTGGTTAGAGTGATGATCCATCATGCCAGAAGTCATGGGTTTGAACCTATTTTCCCTGCCCTTTGCCGCTAACACCAGTAAGGCCCCATCCCCTTAACACTACCTTCGAGGAATTTCTCTCGCCTCCCTGTAGTGATAAGAGGGCATTCACTAACAGATTTGAGTCGAGGCAGCCATCCTCTTGCCAATCTTAAATAAACATGTGTATTTTTAAAAAGGTGGTGATAAGAGTGCATTCACTAACAGCATTGAAAGTTTTATAAATACACGTTGATGTTTTTTCCTGAAATACTGGTTGAACATTTTTCAAATGCACGTTGATTTTTTTAATGTCACAAACATTGTTTTTTAACACATACTTTTTCATAAATTATCATAAAATAAATTTAAAACAAGAAAAGATTTCTTAAGTGTTAGAATATATTTTTGTTCACAAACAGTATTTTAAATGTTTGAAATACTTTCTAAAATTATACTGACTTTTATTTACATTGAATAAACAGTTTTAATGTCAATTTTTTTTGAAACACATGAACATTCTTTTAATGTTGCGAACATTTCCTTTAATGGTAATAAAGATTTTTTTTAAATTACACAACATTTTTTGCGTTGAATAAATATTTTTTTAGAAAAATCCCAAACATATTTTTATATGAATGAACATTTTTAGCGGTATGACACATTTTTTACATTGTATATTTGTTTTCGGAAATTTCACAAACATATTTTTGAAATGCATGAGAACTTAATCCTAATTGGTATATACTTTTTAAAAAATTGTGTGAACAAATATTTTACGCTGCATGAACATTTTTTAAACGGACCGAACGATTTCCGGAATCAATATAAATTAATTATGGATTATACACATTTTTTGTAAAATATAATAAAAATAAAAATAAAAATGATAAAACGAACGAACAAAGAAAAAAGGCGAACGAATGAGCAAAAAATAAAAACGGTACAAAATAAAGGAACAAACCAAACCTGACTAAGCCGGTCCACTACGACCTTCCCTTTTGTAGTCACTCTATGGTCGTTATGGGGAGCACGACGGAAAGTGATCCATGAGGAAATTATTAAACTCAGTTTTCCATCCATGGCTTCGTGCAGTCATACCTTTGTGAGCTAAAGGCCATTTAGACTCCGAGATCACATGTGTCTGCTTCATAACCAAACAGGCCAACAACGTGGATCACCTCTCCGACGAAGCTTGTGAAGGTTAATGTCGATGCCGCAGTTGGTAGAGGAGCCTCACATGGAGCTGTAGGTGCGGTTTGCAGGGACCAAACATGCATGTTTTTGGGCGCATCGACTGTTGTTTTGCCAAACATATCCGATCCGACTACACTCGAAGCTCTTGCAATCAGGGAGGCCCTAGCTCTCGCAGATGATCTTCATGAGAGGAAGCTACATGTGGCTTTTGCTTGCAGGTTGGTCATGGAAGACATTCAATAGAGCTGAGCTGTTTATGGGGCGATCATACAGGAAATTATACATCGAAAGTCTACTTTTGCCACTTGTAATATTATTCATGCGTTTAGAAGCTCGAATATCGAAGCTCACAAACTCACAAAGCATGCTTTATCCATAGTGGTTGGCCGTCATGTCTAGTTAGGTCAACCCAATGGTCTTTTATCCGTCCCTGTAAACATTGTGTGCTGCAATAATAAGCTTTAGAGCTTGCCAAAAAAGACTGTTACATACATGTTGGTTTGTTGTTTTTCTATTTTATTTTTCATTTTTAGTTATATTTATACTTTGACATATTCCAAATTTATATATATCTTAAAATTTTACTTACTCAATCTATATAAAATGTTCATCGAACATTATAAAATGTTCATGAATGGTAAAATAAAATGTTCAGACCATTCAAAAAATACGTGGCATTTAGAAAATGTTTACTTATTTAAAAACATGTTCATCACAATTTTTTAAGAAATATTCATGGGATGTGAAAATGCTCGCATAATATTTATAAATATCTGTACCATTTTAGAAAATGTTCTGACATACAAAAATATGTTCTTGAATTTTTGTCAAAATGTTCATAAAAATGTACAAATGTGTTTTTGTAATTTGTAAAAAATGTCTGTACCATATTCAAAAGTTCTTCACAAAATTGATAAAATGTTTCATGCATTTAGAAATATGTTTATGATATTTTAAAAAAAAATCGTTCAATGTTAAAATGTATTCACATATTTTTGAAAAATATTCTTGACATTAAATGAACTTGATAACACTAAAAAGATGTTTGAACGCTTTAAAAAAATTCAGTGTGTGTTTTATAAAAATTACCATGTATTTAACAAATGTTCAGTGTGCATTTGAATTTTTTTTACCATGTATCCAAATAAATGTTCGCCGTGTATTTGAAATTTGTTTAGCGTGCATTTAAAACATGCTCAACATGTATACGAAAAATGTTCAATGTGTATTCATAAAATTCAACATGTATTTGAAAAGAAAGGAAAGGAAAACATAGAAACAAATAGACAAAAAAGGAGAGCCAAGAGTAAAAGAAAAAACAATGATAACCTATACAAAGATAAACCATGGAAAGGAAAAAAAGAGAGCAAAAAACCATGTGAAACCTTCCCAAAACCTATCAGAACCGGTGGATGGTTCCACGAACCGGTCGTAGAAGCTTCCCCAAACTGTGGCTAACAGAGTTATAGGGCCAGCCCAGTCACGAAGCAAGACAAAAAAACCACGAGACAAGATGGTGATATACGGAAAGCAAGAGAAAAGGAGGGCACCGATTCGTAGGATGGCAGCGACACCTTGCGGCGAAGGGACGACGACCGTTGCACTCCGGCGAGAAATTTCTAGAGGACAAGTGGGCTAGAGCTTGTGCTCTGATGGGTGAAATGGGGCGGAGGGGAGTGCGGTGCTGGGGGGCGAGGAGGGGTGCTCGAGACAGGGGGATATGGCCAAGGCCGACACAAGTGTTCCTGGCATTTATTTGGATTGATTCCTTCGTCCCTTACTTGCCATTGTGTCACCTCGTGGGAGAAGGAAAGGGTGTGGGGGCATGCAATCGGACTAGAAGGGGACGCGCGCTTCGCTGCGCCCTTGTTCACTATCATGTCCGTTGTGTATTTTTCTTCTAATCGTTTAATTACCGTTGTTTGTTGGGCGGCGTATTTTATGTTGTTTGCTTTGATGGGTTCGGTCCCCATCTTTTGATTGGACACTACTAATCATGTATGTGCAATGCAAAAAATGTTTATTAAATTGATTAATATCTTTTGATTGGACACTACTAATTATGTATGTGCAGTGCAAAAAATGTTTATTAAATTGATTAATAATAAAAGATATTATTCAATTTGCAAGATTACGCTGCTAAAGGGAGACACCAGCAAGCACAAAGCAAAATATATAAAATGATCATTTTTTACTTATGAGCAAGACACATTGTGATTGATGCAAAAATATGTGAAAGTACATTCCCAGTGTCTTTATGAAAGCATGTCATTGAAAAATATTGTTAGTACACTTGGGCAACACACTTTACACAAATCAAAATTAAGGAGAAACATGTGTTAAATATGTACCAAATATGGTATTAATTACATCAAAACTTTAAGCATGAGGTATTATTTGTTGTAAACATGGAGTCCACAAATATATGGAACACCTCGTCTAAATGGTTAAACTATTGATATAAGAAGCACCTTAATCTACTCGGGAAATAGAGCCTTCAACACCAGTGAAGCGTCGCCATGCTTGCATAGATACACCAAAACACACTAATCCACTACTACACGTCTACAAGGGTGTCATCTAACTACTTGATCCATCCATCTTGCCTCTAGAAAGTGAATGAAGAATAAAGAAAGCAAAAAGAATGAACTTCTGTTTTTTGATGGGAACAAAAATAATGAACTGTAGAGCACCAGCAGTATGAATGTATGATGCCCTCTCCTGACCCATAATAATTGACATGGCTCAGTCCAAAACAATAATGAGATATTAACTGGACAATAGCTAAAGCCTAAACAGAATATCCGAAAAAAATATAGGAGTACTTAACCGGTAAATTAGATGCATTTCAGTTAGTGGAGGATTTTAACAGGCCAAACAAAGCCGCATGTAAAATTAAATTTCATCTGACCCAAGCAAATAAAACAATATATTGCACACAATTCAAACATAAGAATGCTTCATGTAATTTTCCGTCAGGTTATTTACTCCTCCACTACTCTTCTTACGTGAGCCTCTCCTTAGTTTAGACCTGCAATTCTGAACATCATCTGGTTGAAACTGGTGCGCTAAAATTATACTGATTATTATTGATTTGTCCGATGGATGTTGCATCTCCCGAATCCAGGAGTTGTGAGAGAAGCCATTGTGATGTACTCCCTCTGTAAAGAAATACAAGAGCGTTTAGATGACTAAACTAGTGATGTAAATGCTCTTATATTTGTTTACGGAGGGAGTAGATGTGATTATAGTTCCTTAGCCAGAAGACATTTGGACTACAGAAGAAGGTAAACATCAGTAATGCAGGGGTTCTCTACTCGCCCACTGTCAATTATATGTTACAGCCAAGTTGCTTGTTGCTCACCTGAACATCATGAATTAGAAGAATGTTCTCAAGGACAGTGAATCTGATTTCTAAAAGCACCCCAAATAACTCTCGTCTGGGTTAGAAACCATACTACATGAACCTAGCAGCAAACTGGATTAACCTCATTGTTGGCCGATGATGTATCATGGATGAGGAGATTCTGATCAAGAAAGACAGCAATAGAGACCCTGTCAGAGGCCAGACTTATCATGTTTATTTTCTTCAACCTGTAAATGAACAAAAACAAAAGGCTAGCACAAATTTATTTGAGAGTGGAAAAAAAAATACTGGTTGTAAGTTTAAACACCTGCTGCTACTACATTTTGTAGAAGTGAACATATTTATTTATCAAAGGAACTTGTTTGGCCACAACATCGAGATTTTGTCCTCCGAACCTGCATCAGACCATAGTACAGACATATTTTCAGTTGTTGGAATATTTCTTAGATGAATATATGCAGGCACAAAAATTATTTTCCTTCTCATATAACCTGAACCTAAGAGACCAAGAAGACATACTAAGTACAGTCGCCTAACCTGCAGGTCCAGTGAATCGGTAATTATGTGCGGACTCAAAATCAACGGCTCCGTGAGATCTCCTCTTCCCGACTCATTCCCGCTGCCAAGTTCCAGCAGGAGATCCCCCTCCACCTCGTCGCACACGCAGGCGGCCGTGGTGGCCTCGACGGCGGCGAGGTGCATCTGCTCTCGAGCTCTTCCATAGAGATAGGTGGATGAATCTCACCCAAGGGACAGTGTCCCGCCCACGACGGCGAACGCAGCAAAGTCGGGGAGTTCTCCCCGCAGCGTGTTGGCGAGGAGCCCGAAGAGCGACAGTGGTGGGCGCACGGGCGTTGAGGAGGCCCCCAGATTTCGAGAATGTATCCTGTGCAACGCCCCAACTCATGCACCAGGTGCGCCAATGGTCAACCAGCCGTTGGATTAAAAATGAAGGGACAGAATCCATCTACGATGTGGGCTGCTGAAACATTTACAAATTAAACCTTGTAGTGCTGCTGAATCATACAAAACACGCTTCCAGAGTCAGTCATGTTCTCCCTTTGACCTCCCTTTTACTGCTGAACCAGGAAGCGCCTATCTCAGTCTCCCTCTCGAGCTCTCCTGTACTAGTCGACACATACCTTCCTATCACACTTTTTCTCTTTGTCTCTCTCCTTTTCTCTCCTGGGTGACCGTCATTGGCATTGAAGCAACAACACATGCAAGCGGCTGCCACAGCCGGAATCGTCCAAAGGTTGCTCGTTGTGCTGCGTGTACATCTATATCTTTGTACATTATACTCGTATACACAAATGGAGTAAGAAATTATGTACAAGGTAATAAAATCACAAGGAGAACCTAGTTTTACATTACATAATTATCATCTCCTAAAACAAAAGATCTAATGTGCTCTTGCTCTCTAGTTTAACATCGTCATTTGTATCTGCAACTGTTTATCTATACATACACTGCATCTTTTTTACAGAAGCATTCACAGATAGATTGATCACCATGCAACTCCTAGTAAGTTGAAATAGATATCTTAAAATGCTAAAAAGGAGAAAATGGATGCAAGTCGAACATTACCTTGAAGAGCAAACAATTTTTGTTTAAAGATGAGCTTGCAAGTGAACATTTGGAGAGGACCTGAAAAACACAAACAACACCTATTTTCTGATGTACATTCAAAAGAAAAGGATAAAACAAAAGTGATTTGATTGGATAACATTTATCTTTATAGTGCCGAAAATTCAGTACTATTTGGTCCGGATTTCTGTACCAGATCATGGTTCTTACTACTAAAATCATGTTTGAGTGTCGATTAGAAGAATCTGTTCTCACTTGCGGGAACAGGTTAAAGCTTTTATTGTTTCTTTTCTGTTAATTCTTTGTAAGCTGATATATATGTTACAGGAAATGCAAACCACAAAGGAAAGAATCCTAATCTCAAATTCCTCTTCAGTAACCTGAAACTGTTATGTACCTAACAAAATTGTGTGGTTCAGGTGAATAAGCATAAAATCAAATAGAGTGTTGGTCCTATGAAATTTCACATATACAACGAGTACATCTCTACGGATTTAATACAGCTGCCAGGGACATAATTAAGCACTGTTGTTCAAACATCATGTCCTCATGATGAGTTTTCTTGAGCTGCAGGCACCAAAATGACTAAGCTAAGAACAAGCAGCACCCAGGACCCAACAAGGGTATTAATTTAGAGGATCGCTACAATGTACAACTAGTTTGGATTTCACAAAGTTCAGTTTGACACTTTCCATTTACATTTGTTTACAAATCAAGGATCAGAGAGCAGATCCCTTTGTTTATTTCTATTCGAACTGTTTTTATGGGGGATACAAGTTACATTCTGCTTTTAAGGTTGGGATGCAAGAGCTGCAAAAATATGTTACAATATCCAGACTACACATCGATAGAGAGAGCGCTGGACCATAAGCCTTAACTGTGCACATCGTTAAATTTGGAGGAGCATTGGTCATACTTATCTATCAGTAAAACAAAACGGAAAACAAAGGATGACAGAAGTATGAAAGAAAATATGTCCATAACATTGATAAACGAAGAAGAGAACACGCCTCGATTCTTAGAGCTCCTGCATATGGACCACACTGAAACACTCTCAATGAGCCGCCGCCGGCCGACTGCAAAAAGAACTCGAGTGTGCATGGCCGATTCAGATGGTACGACAGCTGATCGAGATTCAATAGGCAGAGATTATCAGTACAATCCAGAGAGAAAGAGAATACGACTAGGTTTGGGTAAAATTTTCTAACCCAAAGTTCCAGCAGTACACAAGAGGGCGAGAAGAAAACAAGATACTATCGCTCCAGATTACTCGGAAGTCGGAATTATTTAGAGACACTACAAGGCCCTTTCTGCAATGTTCCAGCAGCCCACATAGTAGATAGATCTTGTCCCTTCATTTTAATCCGACGGCTCATGGGCCATTGGCGCAACTGGTGCATGAGTTGAGCGTTGCATAGGATATGTTCTCCCCAGATTGCCTGTACGATGAGGAGGCGCTGAATTTCCTCCGCCCATACCCCCCTCGGGGAGGGATTCGGCTTGCCTGCTCCCTCCTCATGCTCCCATCCGTGTTCCCACTTTATCGTTTTTTTCTCTTTTCTTTTTAATTTAATCATCTCCCCCCTGATTTTAAGAGGGTGGGGCCGGGTCTTATTTTGTCCAATTAAATCAAGCCACGTACGCGGAAGCACGGATGGGCACACGCCGGGGAGCAGGCAAGTCTCATCCCTCGGGGAGCTTGCAGCTGCGAACAGAACACCTTTCGGTTCTTTTTTGACGCATGCTGGGCCGCAAAACCGACCTAAGCCAAAGTACTTCCTTCTTTTTGGTTTACAAGGCATATTTCAAAATTTTAGTTTTTTCATTTTATAGACTCAATTTGATTGTTCCTCATCACAAGTTCAGATTTCAAAGTGCATTAAATAATTACATGCAAGTATTAAGAGAAAATTGATCAATGTATGTACTTTATGCATGCATGCATTGCAATTAATACATTGGTAAACATAAACTTTTGAGAAAAACAAACGCATTAATTTGGTGCTTTTACAAATTACAAAAAATATTCCATTACTCACTATCTACCTTGGTTGGTGAGATTTTTGAATTGAGCCCTATAAACTGAAAAGGAGGGAGTAGTACAGAAACGACACGTTAACATACCAGCCTAGCTCAGCCTAGAGACCATCGCTCCTGCAATCTGACAAGTGGGGTCTAACACGTAAAAATTGTCCAGATCGCTCGCAGCGCTTCATTTACTAGGAGCTTAGTAACTTTAGGATGCAGACTTGGGCGCGGAAGTCATGCTTCTATTTAACATTACAAATGAAAATTGGGATATTACATAGAAGAATGAGGATGACAATGGACATGGTATCAAGCCTAGTCCATGCAACGGAGCCAAGGTGAACCATATCTCTGCGGAGAAAGGAATGGTACCAAGCCACACCTCCGTGGAAAACAACTAGTGTTCTCTGAAGTTCATTATTTTCCACCTGAAATCTTTGTATTAACATTTAGGATCCAGTTACCTCTTCATGAACATAAGTTCATTTTTTTACGGGCAAGAACATAAGTTCTTGACAAGGCACACCCTTCGGTATGGTTTCAGAACAAGTCCTCCCGGAATTCGATTCTTTACCACATTCCTTTACCCCCAGTATTTCGGTTCCATCGTACCCCACTTGATAACGAAAAAGGGCCCCCGCTTTATCTTATAAAGCAACCACCACATCACAAGTCATACAAGCCAAAACAAAAGAGAAAGAAAGAAACGACAAAGATACATGACACCGATGGAGCCGCTAACAAGCCCCGAATGCACCAAGCGCAAGCTTGAGCATCGAGGCCCTTGGCAAACAAGAACTAGCACACGAGGCAACTAAGATGAGGTAGTGTCCCGCTGCCGGAGGATTGCTACGCTCCGTCGACTCCCTAGAAGCCAGCCATTGTCAGTCTGCCATCCGCCCTGCCTCCGAAGAAGGACCCCTGCCTTCTAGTGTCTTGGATCGGAGGACATAACGCCGTCGGCAGGTAGGGTCGCTCACCACCGAGCTCACACGGCCAGGACTAACTGGTGGCCGGGGAGAGGACGACAAGCACGACCATCGCACCACGCAGCAGCACACCCCAACATCACCACCAATACATGCAAGCATCAACTTCAACCGCAAGTAGCCAAGCCGGAACACCACTGAAGTTAACCGGCAGACCACACCCGCGTCGGAGCTTCGACCACCACTTCGCCATCCCAAGGTGGTGTCTTCAAGAAGAAAACAACGCTGGCACGCCGTCACCACCTAATCCGGAGATTTGGGCTTTCACCCGAGAAGGGAAGAGAGGGCGAGGCAAGATCGCAATGCCGCCTTCAAGAAGGTGAACGACGCCGGAGCGCCGCCGACATTGCGGCCACAACAGTCGGCCAAGGGTTTCCCCCAATCCATCCCTACCAGACCCTTAGCCCCACCAGCCGCCAGATCCGGCCACCAGAGGACGCCGATGGCGCCCACCGGCGAGGCAGGAAGAAGATCCAGGGAAGGCCACCATCTTCAGGTCCGCTGCAAGGACGAACGGGGATGCCCCGGGAGCCAGCCTAGACCTGCCGCCCACATGGCCAGGCATGACGCGCCTCCGCATCCGCGACAACCACCCGCTAAAGGAGGGCCGCCGAGCTTCACGACTGTGGCCGCCGCCACAACTCCAGACGCAACACGCCCAGGGCACCACAGAGCCCATCACGCCGCCACCAGGCACAATCCCTGACACCGCCGCCCACCGCCGTGCTCTCTGCTAGCGCCACGCCGCCGCCCGACCAAACAGACCCGCGTCGGCCACCATCGAGCGGGGGAAGTGAGGCCCCGCCGCCGCTGACCGGGCTTCGCCCGTCAGCGCGAGCTGACAGCGGTGAGGGGAGAAGGGAGGAGGAGGGGCCCTAAGGCCGACGGCTAGGGTTTCCCCTCCCCGTCGCTCGCAGGAGCGACCGGGAGGGGAGGAGGGGGGAGGATCGAAAAGCCATACCGCACTTGATCACCAATGCCATTTATTAAGACTATTACTCCTCACCATCTGTAGCCAAGAGCCATGATGATCAATGTTTGGACCCACACCAGAGATTTCCACGTACACGATATATACTACGTGTTCACAAGGAACACTAGTAGCAACACTCCTAGCCTTCACATGATTCTGGCACAAAGGAACCTCACTACCCTGCAAAGTGTGGCTTTTAGCTACTACTATCTCCGTCTTGGTTTATTAGTCACCATTGTAATTTATGCTAAATTTTGACCAAACATTTAACTGATAAAATGTTAGTGCATGTCTATAAAATTTATATTGTTGGATTCGTATTTGAACATAGTTTTCAATGATATAATTTTTCGTGACATGCATAAACATTTCATTAGTTAAATTTATAATCAAAATTTGACACAGATTACAATGGGGACCAATAAACCAGAATGAAGGTAATGGTACAGGAGGAAAGTCAACTGTAGTACCATCATAAACCGTAAAGGTTTTGATAGCATTGCAAGTAAATACCTCTTGAAAGATGAGTGGGATTGTGGGAATGTCCTAGGTGCTAATTCGATTGCGTGATCGTTGGATTGGCTGCTTGCATAAGTCGTTTTAAAAACTTGCTCTATTGTCCATTATCTTTTTTTGCGGGGTAAAAGGGAGTTTTATTGCAAAATCACAGTGTTACAATCAAGAGGCCACAACTCCTCGATACAGGGTGGAACCGAATGAACCCACACAGCTGTGGTTCGCTCGGAGCGGCTATAATTGGCCAACCTGTAAGTGCATCTAGTGCCACCCCTAGTTGGTTTTGGAGTATTGATGACAAACCTGGTTGAGGTACTAATGTGTTTGTGAGAATTGCAGGATAACACAGGTAGTAGTCCCTCATTGATTTGGTTTTCCTACCAGAGATGACCCCTAAAAATGTATGAAGACATTGAAGACAAAGGTGGTATGTGAAGATATTCGCATTGAAGACTATGACATGAGAAGACATCACGTGAAGACTATGGAGCGCGAAGACTTAGCTGTTTCGTCGTTTCCTTTTCTTCTTTGTTGAGTCATAGGAACCACCGTACTGTTAAGTGGGGTCCCAGTGAACAAAGTCAGAGTGAATGAAGTGATGCTTAACCAAAAATCCTATGTCTTCGAGCGAAGACTATGAGAGAAAATCTTATCCAGAGCTGGATGATTCAGCTTTACTTGTAGCCCAAGTAAAGTTGCCGCGTGTGTTTGAAATATGACCGTTGGAACACGTGTCAGTTCCTTAGTGACCTAGGGTCATTTCAGACAAATCAGGTCGGGTTGCCTAGTGGTTATAAATAGCCCACCCCCTACACCATAAATTGGTTGGCTGCTTAGAGTTAGTGCACAACTTTTGTCGTTTGAGAGCAACCCACCTCGAAGCCTTTGAGAGAGAAATCCTTGCGAGGACAAAGCCCTAAACACCCAGAGCCAAAGAGTGTTAGGCATGACTGAAGTCTTCCTGTCTGTGTGATCCGAAGACTTGTTACACTTGAGGACTGTGAATTCTCCAGCCGGTTAGGCATCGCGTTCTGAGCATCCAAGAGTCATTGTGGATCGCCGGTGAACGAAGTCTGTGAAGGTTTGGAAGTCTACCTTGAAGACTTACCAGAGTGATTGGGCGAGGACTGGGTGTCCTTAGCTCAAGGGGAATAAGGTGAAGACACGGTCTTCTGAGTTAAATCTCAGCCTCCCTAACCAGACGTACAGTTGTCACAGCAACTGGAACTGGTCCAACAAATCATTGTCTTCAACGAGCAACTGGTTTTCTCCTTCCCATCTCTTTATTTGCAGTTGGTCCTTGTGAAGTCACAACCTGTTTGCATTATCTATTTTGTCTTCACCGTGTGACTGCTTGTTCTGATTGGCTTCTTACTATCTTCCATCCTGATCTATACTGCCTAGCTGCTATTAGTCTTTGTGCTTTCACTTCATTGTATACTTGACTATGGCTTGCCTAGTGTAGTCTACCTTCCACTGTATGGTAATAGGTTCATTTCTATCATTTGTCTTCGAAACTTCCATGTTTTGAAGAATTTCATAAAAATCGCCTATTCACCCCCCCTCTAGTCGACCACTAGCACTTTCAATTGGTATCAGAGCAAGGTACTCCCTTGTTTCGTGTGATTCGGTTTAACCACCTGGAGTTTTAGCTATGTTGACTGCAGGGATAATCAAAGTCTCCGCTGCGTGCCCTGTCTTCGATGGCATTGATTATCCCAAATGGAAGACTATGATGAGGAAGCGACTCCTTGCAATGGACAGTGAGCTTTGGCCGGTCACGAAGATTGGCCTCACCGACTTATGCAAGATGGCGGATGCCGAAGACATTCAGAAGTTCACTCTGCTGGATGTCAAGGCGAAGGACATTATATGCTCCTCTCTGTCCAGAGATGAGTTCAGGCGCATAATGCATATCTGCAATGCAAAGCTTATATGGGATCGGATTTCTGATGTTTATGAAGATCATCGGACATGTCAGGATCCATGGTTCCTCGACTTCAAGGAGTCACTTAAAACAATGTCTCCCGAACTAGATCCATCCTCTCCAACCTACTGCTTCATGGCACGCGGTGCCAAGGTAAGCTCATGCAATACTCACTATCAAACATCCAGTGAAGATGACTCTGATTGTGATTCCAAACCCAACTACAAAACACTTGCTAAAATTGCAACTGAACAACAGAAAGCTATGGAACATATTCAAAAACTGTTAGACAAAAGCGATAACCTGTTGGACGCTGAAATGACTCAATCTCAGTCCTTAATTGAAGACATAAAAAATCTTCATGTTAAGTATGAGGAACTTGAAAGTCGTTATAAAACGCTCTCAACAACTCATGAAAAGCTTTCCTATGATTATCTTCAAAGGAAGCAAGAACTTGAGAAATTGAGAGTGGCTCATGAAGATCTTCAAAAGGAAAACGAGTCACTTCGCGCCGAACAGATCAGTCCCGCTCAGGAAGGATTTGAACCACCATGTCTTAAATGCCTTGAGCGTGATAACGCTATTTCTGTTGCTGGATGTTCTACTGTTGCTACTGTTGCAATATCTTCACCTTTTGATGTGGTAACTAACCCCTCTGCTGAGGATGCCACTTATATTGTTGCTGAAAATGCTAGGTTGAAGACATTGCTTGAAACAGGGATGTACAAAAGTCTCAAAGGGCATCAGACACTATGTGATGTCCTCAAAAGGCAAATCCTGAACTGAAACCCTAGGAAAGAGGGTGTTGGGTTGCTGCAAAACCACATGGGTTGCTGCAAAGAAACCTTCAGTGGATCCATCCACCCTATCTGGCTTCACTTGTGCTAATCCCATCATCATTGATGAATCCTTTGATGCAAACTATAAACTGTTTAAGAATCAGAATGGTGAAGTGTTTGTCAGGTATATTGGTACTAACTGCAGGAATGGGCCACCTATGAAGAAAGTCTGGGTGCCTAAAAGGTGTCTAGAGAATCTTCCTGTGAATGTCGTCCTGACACCACAAGGGAAGAAGACAAACCCCAGACCACAGGCTTCATATGGTCCAAAGGCTTCATACAGACAGAGGACTCACCTGAGTCGCACTAACGCAAATGTTTTGCAGGGAAAGCATACTCAGGCCTATGAATATGAGCGTGTTTCATCAAACCGCCATGTTCATAAGACCCAGAACTACTCTGCTTATTCTTATGAGTACTATTCTCCCCCTGCAAGACTATTTGCTTGGGCTCCAAAGCCAAATTTCTCAGATGCTGCACTTAGACTCATTGCTTCGAAGCCACCGTTGAAGATGTGGGTGGCTAAGAAAGCTTAACTCTCTTTTGCAGGGAAAGGTCTCCAGCCGAAAATCAAATGCGTCTGAAGCTATTGTTGGGGACCTTAAACATCTTGTAGGGCGCAAGATCAAATTCTCAAATGGTCTTATTATGTATTTTGTTCCTGAGTCGCTTGCTACTTGCCCTATCAGTCCTAACCTCGATCTAAGGTTTAATAATCCTCTTGCTCGTCAAATGTTTATGCTTCACAATGCTCTTCGTGAAGCCTATCCCCCTAACTGCACTGTAGGATATGACACTAGCTGCTTCAGAATGGATTATTGATAGTGGATGTACTAATCACATGACTGGCAAACAAAGTCTTCTCATGGACTCAACCCTACATCCATCTGACAAAAGTCACATCACATTTGCTGATACTGGTAAAAGCAAGGTATTGGGTCTAGGTAGAGTTGCAATCTCAAAGAATCAGCACATGGATAAAGTGATGCTTGTTGAATCCCTTGGTTTCAACTTAATGTCTGTCTCAATGCTTTGCGATTTGAACATGATTGTGATATTTGGAAAATATCGTTGCCTTGTTCTAATGGAATCTGACAAGTCTCTAGTCTTTGAAGGGTATCGGAAGGATGATTTGTACATGGTAGATTTCTCAGCAGGACCACAGCTTGCCGTATGTCTTCTTGCAAAAGCTTCAGAATGCTGGCTCTGGCATCGGAGGTTAGGGCATGCTGGCATGAGGAACTTGCATACTCTTGCAAAGAAGAAACACGTCATAGGAATCGAGGGCGTCAAGCTCAAGAAGGATCACTTATGCGGTGCCTGCGAAGCTGGAAAGATGACGAGGGCCAAGCATCCCTCGAAGACAATCATGACAATGACTCAACCCTTCGAACTGCTACACATGGACCTCTTCGGACCTACTCACTACTCTACCCTTACTACTACTGCTTGTCTCTATGGCTTCGTCATTGTTGATGATTATTCAAGATATACATGGGTGCATATAATCCTCTATAAGACTGAAGTGCAGGATGTCTTCAGACGCTTCGCCAATCGAGCCATGAACAACTATGGCGTCAAGATCAAGCACATCAGAAGTGACAATGGCACTGAATTCAAGAACACCGGCCTCGACACTTATCTCGATACATTGGGCATCACTCATGAGTTCTCAGCTCCGTACATGCCGCAGCTGAATGGCATCATGGAACGCAAGAACAGAACACTCATTGAGATGGCTCGGACGATGCTTGATGAATACAAGACACCAAGAAAGTTCTGGCCTGAAGCTATTGATACTGCATGCCATGTCATAAACCGTGTTTATCTTCACAAGCTTATGAAGAAAACATCCTATGAACTCCTCACTGGTAAGAAGCCAAATGTCAGTTACTTCAGAGTATTTGGTGCTAGGTGCTGGATCAAGGATCCACATCACACTTCAAAATTTGCACCGAAAGCACATGAAGGTTTTATGCTTGGTTACGGAAAGGATTCGCACTCCTACAGAGTCTTCAACCTCTTTCACTATAAAGTGGTTGAAACTGTGGATGTGCAGTTCGATGAGACTAACGGCTCGCAAAGAGAGCACCTGCCAAATGTGCTAGATGAAATTCCACCCAGTGAATCCATCAAGCTTATGGGAACTGGAGAAATCATACCGTCTGAAGTACAACCTGAAGAGGAACTTATCATCTCTGCACCTGATCAACCTGAAGACAATGATCAGCCTCAAGACAATCCTTCAAATGATGACAATGATCAGCAAGAGCAAAATCTTCGTCCAGTTCATCCTCGTGTTGCAAATGAAGTACAAATTGAGAAGATAATTGATAGCATCAATGCACCTGGTCCACTCACTCGTTCAAGGGCAACACAACTAGCAAATTTCTGTGGGCACTTTGCATTCGTCTCAATAGCTGAACCCAAGAAAGTTGATGAAGCCTTCATGGAACCTGAATGGATTGAAGCTATGCAAGAAGAGCTTCAACAGTTCGAGCTGAATAATGTATGGGAACTGGTCAAGCGTCCTGATCCTCGTAAACACAATATCATAGGCACTAAATGGATATATCGCGACAAGCAAGATGAGCATGGTCAAGTTGTCAGAAACAAGGCTCGTCTCGTTGCCCAAGGATACACTCTAGTTGAAGGAATTGACTTCGATGAAACATTTGCTCCTGTGGCTAGGCTTGAAGCTATACACATACTGCTAGCCTATGCAAATCATCATAACATCCTTCTGTATCAAATGGATGTGAAGAGCGCTTTTCTCAATGGCAAGATTGAAGAAGAAGTGTATGTTTGAAAGTGCTAGTGATCGACTAGAGGGGGGGGGGGTGAATAGGCGATTTTTATGAAAGTCTTCAAAACATGGAAGTTTTGAAGACAAACAATAGAAATAAACCTATTACCATGTAGCGGTAGGTAGACTACACTAGGCAAGCCATAGTAAAGTATACAATGAAGTGAAAGCACAAAGACTACTAGCAGCTAGGCATTATGGATCAGGATGGAAGATAGTATGAAGCCAATCAGAACAAGCAGTCACATAGTGAAGACAAAAGGATAATGCAAACAGGCAATGACTTCACAAGGATTAACTGCAAATAAAGAGATGGGAAGGATAGAACCAGTGGCTCGTTGAAGAAAATGATTTGTTGGACCAGTTCCAGTTGTTGTGACAACTGTACGTCTGGTTAGGGAGGTTGAGATTTAACTCAGAAGACCGCGTCTTCACCTTATTCCCCTTGAGCTAAGGACACCCAGTCCTCGCTCAATCACTCTGGTAAGTCTTCAAGGGAGACTTCCAAACCTTCACAAACTTCGTTCACCGGCAATCCACAATGACTCTTGGATGCTCAGAACGCGATGCCTAACTGGCTGGAGGATTCACAGTCCTCAAGTGTAACAAGTCTTCAGATCATACAGACAAGAAGACTTCAGTGATGCCTAACACTCTTTGGCTCTGGGTGTTTAGGGCTTTGTCCTTGCAAGGATTTCTCTCTCAAAGGCTTCGAGGTGGGTTGCTCTCAAACGGCAAAAGCCGTGTACTAACTCTGAGCAGCCAACCAGTTTATGGTGTAGGGGGTGGGATATTTATAGCCACTAGGCAACTCGACCTAATTTGTCTGAAATGACCCTGGGTCACTAAGGAACTGACACGTGTTCCAACGGTCAGATTTCAAACACACATGACAACTTTACTTGGGCTACAAGCAAAGCTGACTCATCCAGCTCTGGATAAGATTTGCTCTCATTATCTTCGCTTGAAGACATAGGATTTTGGTTAAGCATCACTTCAGTCATTCTGACTGGTTCACTAGGACCCCACTTAACAGTACGGTGGTTCCTATGACTCAACAACGAAGAAAAGGAAACAATGAAACAACTAAGTCTTCACGCTCCATAGTCTTCACTCAATGTCTTCTCTTGTCATACTCTTCAATGTGAATATCTTCACATACCACCTTTGTCTTCAATGTCTTCATACATTTTTAGGGGTCATCTCTGGTAGGAAAATCAAATCATTGAGGGACTACTACCTGTGTTATCCTGCAATTCTCACAAACACATTAGTCCCTCAACCAGGTTTGTCATCAATACTCCAAAACCAACTAGGGGTGGCACTAGATGCACTTACAATCTCCCCCTTTTTGGTGATTGATGACAAACTGGTTGAAGTTTTCAACGGGGATAAAAGTATGTGAAATTGTAAAGGATTTAGACATTGTCTTCGTAAGTAGCAGGAAGGCTCCCCCTGAAGATGTGCATATAAGTATTTTGCTTTTGAATGCAAATGCATATGGCAGGTTGTACTTGCGGAGCTCCTCTTCTACTTATGAAGACAATTCATCATGCATGAAAGGATATAACGAAGATAATGACATGCATAATGAAAAATGGACGTCTGCAAAATAACTTCGTGCGGAATTTATCGTCGCACATGCAGAATTTATCATCACATCACATAGTGTCGAAAAGGTAGCAGACGGCCATCAAGTTTAAGTGTTACAACTCAAAAATGAAGCAAATGTTTCAAAAGCGAGAGTTGTAAGCACTTGGCAAAAGTATAGCAAAAGTAAAGCAACCACCCATATGGACCCGCTTGAAGACTATCAACTCATATGCTTCTCCCCCTTTTGTCAGTAAGGACCAAAAAGGTTGAAGACATAGAGCTTCTACTCGTTCCCATGAGGAGTAGGCGAAGCAGCAGGGTCGTTGTTGAGGTCCGGTGGTGCAGAAGAACTTGGTGCAGTGTCGACACGTGCTGAAGTTGGAGGTGGTGAGGTAGCATCATCTTGATCATCTATGACTCTGGCATTCACCATTGCAGGTGAGGAAGAATAGTCAGAGTCTTCAAGTGAGGGAGTCCGACGCAAGTGAGCATTCCTTGGAGGAGTTGAGTCAAACTTGAATCTCTCTGTGAAGCCATCGTCTTGAAGATCAGCTTCAGCACCGAGCAATGTCAAACTCTTCCAAGACCTCCGACAGGTTTCATGAGTAACAAAGGCATTCTTGGTGGCAAGATTTCGAATGCGATTGACGTCCACCAAGAGGCTTTGCATCTGACGCTTCAGCCAGTCATGATGCTTATCATGTTTCTGATGTAGAGCGATGATAAGCTCTCGGTCATTGAGAACACGAGATCGCTTCCGAGGCCTTTGGGCAATGGTGCTTGAAGTGGCTTCAGTTTGGGTGCGAGGGGCACGTGTGTTGCCAGCCAAGGGATAAACACGAGAGACGGCCTGAACTCCTTCAATGAGTTGGGTGAAGCTTTGACGATCAACATTGTGAAGATAAATTGGATCCTTTGCAGGCTCTGGGTAAATGGCTTCAACAGACAGATCAACCTCTGGCAAGAATACTAGATGATTGCGCGCAGACGGCTGATAGTTGAAGGCAGAGTGAAGCTTGATAAGACGCATTACCCATGGAGCATAGAACTTCAGACCAAAGATGTCGGAGCCAGATGCAGCCAACTGCCTGATAAAGTCTTGAGCATTGAAGCTGATGCCATTGAAGATATAGAAAACCAAAGTCTTCATTGCTCCTTCAAGCTTCGCTTCAGATAAATGTCCTTTGAAAGGCCATACAGTTTTCCTGATGATACGGTAAATGGTACGGGGCAGATACTCTAGGTCTTTGACAAAGAATTCCGTTGGGTATTCAACGTCGCGTGGCAGATGCTTCATCATGCTCAGCATTTGGCTCATGTTAGGCTCAGGCTTCTGGAAAATGCTCTCCAAACCATTTTGGTGTTGTTGACAACTTGGTTCATAATATTCGCCAGGAGTGGGTAGGGCTGTAAGCTCAATGATGTCTTGGGCTTTAGCTTCATGATGGACATCGCTCGTCATCCACTCAAGGATCCAAGTCTTCGGATCCCTGTTGTACCCACGAATGTGGAGGGTAGCATAGAATTGAAGAAGAAGTTCTTCATTCCAGTGTTCCTTGGCAGTCACAAAGTTGAGCAGACCCGCATCACGGAAGCAGTCAAGGGCTTCTTCAAGGCATGGCAGTCCAGCAATGGCTTCACAATCAAGACGCATATGTGGGTAGATGCGCCCCTGATTGTACAAGATGCAAGAATAGTAGCTTCACTGCTGATAACTCCAGAATCGATCCGAGGAGATTCTTGGCCTTGAGTAGGGGTTCTTGTCACTGTCAAAGAATGTGTTGTGTGCCTTGAATCCATTCAGATTAAACGATCCTGGTGACATTGCAGTACCTGGAAACCGTGGTAGCCTTGGCTTTGGCTTCTGGACCTGAGGCATGTGCTTCACATGATAGGCAAATTGAGGTCCGGGAGCAGGCGGATGAACCAGAATTGGCCAGCGGACAGTAACAAGCTGACCACGATCATATGCTTGCTCGATGGTGTGTGGCCTGGGAGGTGGTACAGGAGCAGAGGCATTGGCTTCAAGCTGCAGATTTACATTAGGTGCAACATTAGCTTCAGGTGCAGCGACATCTGGCACCACATTAGCTTCAGGCGCCACATTAGCTTTAGCCATGACAACGTCATTGGCTTCATTGTTGACGTTGGTGGCCGCCTAAGTATTGGTAACCTCCACTTCAGGAGCTGGAGGGTCAGACACGTTCTCCTTGAGAACAACTTCAGGGTTGGACGGGGGTGTAGCAACACGTTTTTCTTCTCTTGGTTCTTCTTGGTCATCGACTGATGCAGCCAGAATATCTTCAGCCGTTTTGGCTTCAGATTCAGGGATGTTCGCAGTAGGAGAGGCTTCAGGAAAGACTTCGCGTGAAACGGATTGACGTTCTTATCCTTCTGGAACACTTGACAATGTGACCTGTGGCCTTGGTCCTTTGCGAAGCCTGCAAAACGCTGGCGACGCCTGTGGAGATGGAGTTGGTTGGGCCTCAAGGTCTGCATTGTCAATCACCGGAGTGGTGACCTATGGTGGGGGAGTAACTGGTGTTTCTTCATCACGAGGGGATTCTTGAGGGTGATCAGCCCATGAGTCATCCTGAGCAATTGGCGTCAACGGACGGCCAATGCTGATGAGTTCACTGTTCATGAGAACAGGTGATGATACCAAATTGTGCTCGATCTGAGGAAGGACTTCATCATCTTCAACATTGTCTTGATGACCAATGTCTTCAGCTGCGGTGGGGTCAACAGCTGGATCCTCTTCAGCTTTAGGAGCCTCTATGAAAGCAGGCTCATTAACTACCAAATGACGTTCTTGATGTGCAAAGGAAGGACGAGCAACAGAAATTGGCTCGACAACAAGGGGCTCTGTGGAAGCAGCCCAGTCTCTCTTCTTTGTTTTTCTTTTCTTGGTTGGTGGAGCATCATCAGTGGTGGCTTTGGTCTTGCGCTTTCTGACTTCGGCTTCAGCTGCTCTAGTTTTCTTGAACTCCGAAGCCACTGTGGGGACCTTAGGCTTCGAGCCTATCATACTGGCCGGAAAGACAATGCGACGTTCTTCCTGCCTTGATGCTTCTGGTTCAGCCACAGCTGGCTTCTTCTTCTTCTTGGCAGCCATTCTGGGGCCGATGCCTGGTCGCCCCAAAGCCTTGCAATTTTCATCTTCATTGTAGCCTTGAACACATTTGGTAGCAAGATTCTTCATGCGCTCACGAGAACCTTTTGCTTCTTCTCGCTGAAGGAAATATGCCCTAGAGGCAATAATAAAGTTATTATTTATTTCCTTATATCATGATAAATGTTTATTATTCATGCTAGAATTTTATTAACCGGAAACATAATACATGTGTGAATACATAGACAAACAGAGTGTCACTAGTATGCCTCTACTTGACTAGCTCGTTGATCAAAGATGGTTATGTTTCCTAACCATAGACATGAGTTGTCATTGGATTAACGGGATCACATCATTAGGAGAATGATGTGATTGACTTGACCCATTTCGTTAGCTTAGCACTTGATCGTTTAGTTTGTTGTTATTGCTTTATTCATGACTTATACATGTTCCTATGACTATGAGATTATGCAACTCCCATTTACCGGAGGAACATTTTGTGTGCCACCAAACGTCACAACGTAACTGGGTGATTATAAAGGTGCTCTACAGGTGTCTCCGAAGGTACTTGTTGGGTTGGCGTATTTCGAGATTAGGATTTGTCACTCCGATTGTCGAAGAGGTATCTCTGGGCCCACTCGGTAATGCACATCACTATAAGCCTTGCAAGCATTGCAACTAATGAGTTAGTTGCGGGTGATGTGTTACAGAACGAGTAAAGAGACTTGCTGGTAACGAGATTGAACTAGGTATTGAGATACCAACGATCGAATCTCGGGCAAGTAACATACCGAAGACAAAGGGAACAACGTATGTTGTTATGCGGTTTGACCGATAAAGATCTTCGTAGAATATGTAGGAGCCAATATGAGCATCCAGGTTCCGCTATTGGTTATTGACCGGAGACGTATCTCGGTCATGTCTACATAGTTCTCGAACCCGTAGGGTCTGCACACTTAAAGTTCGATGACGGTTATATTATGAGTTTATGTGTTTTGATGTACCGAAGGAGTTAGGAGTCCCGACTGAGATCGGGGACATGACGAGGAGTCTCTAAATGGTCGAGACGTAAAGATTGATATATTGGACGACTATATTCGGACATCGGAAAGGTTCCGAGTGATTCGGGTATTTTTGGGAGTACTGGGGAGTTACGGGAATTCGTATTGAGCCTTAATGGGCCATACAGGAAAGGAGAGAAAGGCCTCAAAGGCTGGCCGCACCCCTCCCCATGGTCTGGTCCGAATTGGACTAGGGAGGGGGGGGGGCGCCCCCTTCCTTCCTTCTCCTTTTCCCTTCCCTTTCCTTCCCTCCTACTCCTAGTACTTGGAAGGGCTCCTAGTTCTACTAGGAAAGGGGGAATCCTACTCCCACCGGGAGTAGGACTCCCCTAGGGCGCGCCATGGAGAGGGCCGGCCCTCCCCCTCCTCCACTCCTTTATATACGGGGGCAGGGGGCACCCCAAAGACACAACAATTGATCCTTTGGATCTCTTAACCATGTGCGGTGCCCCTCTCCACCATAATCCACCTCGGTCATATCGTAGCGGTGCTTAGGCGAAGCCCTGCGTCGGTAGAACATCATCATCATCAACACACCATCGTGCTGACCGAACTCTCCCTCAAAGCTCGGCTGGATTAGAGTTTGAGGGACGTCATCGAGTTGAACGGGTGCAGAACTCGGAGGTGCCATGCGTTCGGTACTTGATCGGTCAGATCATGAAGACGTATGACTACATCAACCGTGTTGTGCTAACGCTTCCGCTTTTGGTCTACGAGGGTACATGGACAACACTCTCCCCTCTCATTGCTATGCATCACCATGATCTTGCATGTGCGTAGGGAAATTTTTGAAATTACTACGTTCCCCAACAGTGGTATCAGAGCCAGGTTTTATGCGTTGATGTTATATGCACGAGTAGAACACAAGTGAGTTGTGGGCGATATAAGTCATACTGCTTACCAGCATGTCATACTTTGGTTCGGCGGTATTGTTGGATGAAGCGGCCCGGACCGACATTACGCATACGCTTACGCGAGACTGGTTGTACCGACGTGCTTTGCACACAGGTGGCTGGCGGGTGTCAGTTTCTCCAACTTTAGTTGAATCGAGTGTGGCTACACCCGGTCCTTGCGAAGGTTAATACAACACCAACTTGACAAACTATCGTTGTGGTTTTGATGCGTAGGTAAGAACGGTTCTTGCTCAGCCCGTAGCAGCCACGTAAAACTTGCAACAACAAAGTAGAGGACGTCTAACTTGTTTTTGCAGGGCATGTTGTGATGTGATATGGTCAAGACGTGATGAGATATAAGTTGTTGTATAATATGATCATGTTTTGTTGAAGTTATCGGCAACTGGCAGAAGCCTTATGGTTGTCTCTTTATTACATAAGATGCAAGCGCCAAATAATTGCTTTACAATTATCGCTATGCGATAGCAATAGTTGCAAGAGCAATAGTTGGCGAGACGACCATGTGATGACACATTGATATAGATCAAGATGATGGAGATCATGGTGTCATGCCGGTGACGATGGAGATCATGACAATACTTTGGAGATGGAGATCAAAAGCACAAGATGATGATCGCCATATCATGTCACATATTATGATTGCATGTGATGTTTATCTTTTATACATCTTATTTTGCTTTGTTCGGCGGTAGCATTATAAGATGATCTCTCACTAAATTTCAAGATAAATGTGTTCTCCCTGAGTATGCACCGTTGCCAAAGTTCGTCGTGCCCAGACACCACGTGATGATCGGGTGTGATAAGCTCTATGTCCATCTACAACGGGTGCAAGCCAGTTTTTGCACACACAGAATACTCAGGTTAAACTTGATGAGCCTAGCATATGCAGATATGGCCTCGGAACACTGAGACCAAAAGGTCGAGCGTGAATCATATAGTAGATATGATCAACATAGTGATGTTCACCATTGAAAACTCCTCCATTTCACGTGATGATCGGTTATGGTTTAGTTGATTTGGATCACGTGATCACTTAGATGATTAGAGGGATGTCTATCTAAGTGGGAGTTCTTAAGTAATATGATTAGTTGAACTTTAATTTATCATGAACTTAGTCCTGGTAGTATTAGCATATCTATGTTGTAGATCAATAGCTCGCGATGTTGCTCCCCGTTTAATTTTTATATGTTCCTAGAGAAAACTAAGTTGAAAAATGGTAGTAGCAATGATGCGGATTGGATCCGTGATATGAGGTTTATCCTCATTGCTGCACAGAAGAATTATGTCCTTGATGCACCGCTAGGTGAGAAACCTATTGCAGGAGCAGATGCAGATGTTATTAACGTTTGGCTAGCTCAATATGATGACTACTTGATAGTTTAGTGCACCATGCTTAAACGGCTTAGAATCGGGACTTCAAAGACGTTTTGAACGTCATGGACCATATGAGATGTTCCAGGAGTTGAAGTTAATATTTCAAGTAAATACCCGAGTTGAGAGATATGAAGTCTCCAACAAGTTCTATAGCTAAAATATGGAGGAGAATAGCTCAAGCAGTGAGCATGTGCTCAGATTGTCTGGGTACTACAATCGCTTGAATCAAGTGGGAGTTAATCTTCCAGATAAAATAGTGATTGACAGAATTCTCTAGTCACCATCACCAAGTTAGTAGAACTTTGTGATGAACTATAATATGCAAGGGATAACAGAAATGATTCCCAAGCTCTTCGTGATGCTGAAATCGATGAAGGTAGAAATCAAGAAAAGCATCAAGTGTTGATGGTTAACAAGACCACTAGTTTCAAGAAAAGGGAAAATTCAAGAAGAACGGCAAGCAAGTTGCTGCTCAAGTGAAGAAGCTCAAGTCTGGACCTAAGCCTGAGACTAAGTGCTTCTACCGCAAAGGAACTGGTCACTGGAAGCGGAACTACCCCAAGTATTTGGCGGATAAGAAGGATGGCAAAGTGAGCAAAGGTATATTTGATATACAGATTATTGATGTGTATATTACTAGTGTTCGTAGCAACCCCTCGGTATTTGATACTGGTTCAGTTGCTAAGAGTAGTAACTCGAAACGGGAGTTGCAGAATGAACAGAAACTAGTTAAGGGTGAAGTGACGATGTATGTTGGAAGTAGTTCCAAGATTGATATGATCATCATCGCACACTCCCTATACTTTCAGGATTAGTGTTGAACCTAAATAAGTGTTATTTGGTGTTTGCGTTGAGCATGAATATGATTTGATCACGTTTATTGCAATACGGTTATTCATTTAAGTTAGAGAATAATTGTTGTTCTATTTACATGAATAAAACCTTATATGGTTACACACCCAATGAAAATGGTTCGTTGGATCTCGATCATAGTGATACACATATTCATAATATTGAAGCCAAAAGATGCAAAGTTAATAATGATAGTGCAACTTATTTGTGGCACTGCCGTTTAGGTCATATTGGTGTAAAGCGCATGAACAAAATCCATGCTGATGGGCTTTTGGAATCACTTGATTATGAATCAGTTGATGCTTGCGAACCATGCCTCATGGGCAAGATGACTAAGACTCCGTTCTCTGGAACAATGGAGCGAGCAACAGATTTGTTGGAAATCATACATACTGATGTATGTGGTCCGATGAATATTGAGGCTCGCGGCAGGTATCATTATTTTCTGATCTTCACAGATGATTTGAGCAGATATGAGTATATCTACTTGATGAAACACAAGTCTAAAATATTTGAAAATTTCAAAGAATTTCAGAGTGAAGTGGAGAATCATCGTAACAAAAATAAAAGTTTCTACGATATGATCGCAGAAGTAAAATATTTGAGTTATGAGTTTGGCCTTCAGTTAAAACAATGTGAAATAATTTCACTACTCACGCCACTTGGAACACCACAGTGTAATGGTGTGTCCGAACGTCATAACCGTACTTTATTAGATATAGTGCGATCTATGATGTCTCTTACCGATCTACCACTATCGTTTTGGGGTTATGCATTAGAGACAGCTACATTCACGTTAAATAGGGCACCATCTAAATCTGTGGAGATGACACCGTATGAACTGTGGTTTGGCGAGAAACCTAAGTTGTCGTTTCTTAAAGTTTGGGACTGCGATGCTTATGTGAAAAAGTTTCAACATGATAAGCTCGAACCCAAATCGGAGAAGTAAATCTTCATAGGATACCCAAACAAAACTGTTGGGTACACTTTCTATCACAGATTCGAAGGCAAGATATTCATTGCTGAGAATGGATCCTTTCTAGAGAAGGAGTTTCTCTCGAAAGAAGTGAGTGGGAGAAAAGTGGAACTTGATGAGGTAACTATACCTGCTTCTCTATTGGAAAGTACTTCATCACAGAAACCGGTTTCTGTGACGCCTACACCAATTAGTGAGGAAGTTAATGATGATGATCATGGAACTTCAGATCAAGTTACTACCAAAACCTCGTAGGTAAAACAGAGCGATATCCGCACCAGAGTGGTACGGTAATCATGTTCTAGAGGTCATGTTATTTGACCATGACGAGCCTACGAACTATGAGGAAGCGATGATGAGCCCAGATTCCGCGAAATGGCTTGAGGCCATGAAATCTGAGATGCGATCCATGTATGAGAACAAAGTATGGACTTTGGTTGACTTGCCCAATGATCGGCGAGCCGTTGAGATCAAATGGATCTTCAAGAGGAAGACGGACGCTGATAGTAGTGTTACTATCTACAAAGCTAGAATTGTCGCAAAAAGGTTTTCGACAAGTTCAAGGTGTTGACTACAATGAGAATTTCTCACTCGTATATATGCTTAAGTCTGTCCGAATCATGTTAGCAATTGCCGCATTTTATGAAATCTGGCAAATGGATAAACAAAACTGCATTCCTTAATGGATTTATTAAAGAAGAGTTGTATATGATGCAACCAGAAAGTTTTGTCAATCCTAAAGGTACTAACAAAATATGCAAGCTCCAGTGATCCATCTATGGACTGGTGCAAGCATCTCGGAGTTGGAATATACTCTTTGATAAATTGATCAAAGCATATAGTTTTATACAGACTTGCGGTGAAGCCTGTATTTACAAGAAAATGAGTGGGAGCACTACAACATTTTTGATAAGTATATGTATGACATATTGTTGATCAGAGATAATGTAGAATTATTCTGCAAAGCATAAAGGAATGTTTGAAAGGAGTTCTTTCAAAGAAAGACCTCGGTGAAGCTGCTTACATATTGAGCATCAAGATCTATAGAGATAGATCAAGACGCTTGATAAGTTTTTTCAATGAGTACATACCTTGACAAGATTTTGAAGTAGTTCAAAATGGAATAGTCAAAAAGGAGTTCTTGCCTGTGTTACAAGGTGTGAAGTTGAGTAAGACTCA
The DNA here is from genome assembly GCF_002162155.2 of Triticum dicoccoides. Classification (NCBI taxonomy): domain Eukaryota; kingdom Viridiplantae; phylum Streptophyta; class Magnoliopsida; order Poales; family Poaceae; genus Triticum; species Triticum dicoccoides. The sequence continues at coordinate 114,028,270 of NC_041390.1, forward strand.
AAACCCGACCACGACAGAAGATAGAGAGAGAATGAAAGTCATTCCCTATGCCTCAGCCATAGGTTCTATAAAGTATGCCATACTGTGTACCAAACCTATTGTATACCCTGCCCTGAGTTTGGCAAGGGAGTACAATAGTGATCTAGGAGTAGATCACTGGACATTGGTCAAAATTATCCTTAGTGGAATAAGGATATGTTTCTCGATTATGGAGGTGACAAAAGGTTTGTCGTAAAGGGTTACGTCGATGCAAGTTTTGACATTGATCCAGATGACTCTAAGTCTCAATCTGGATACATATTGAAAGTGGGAGCAATTAACTAGAGTAGCTCCGTGCAGAGCATTGTTGACATAGAAATTTGCAAAATACATACGGATCTAAATGTGGCAGACCCATTGACTAAACTTCCCTCACAAGCAAAACATGATCACACCTTAGTACTCTTTGGGTATTAATCACATAGCGATGTGAACTAGATTATTAACTCTAGTAAACCCTTTGTGTGTTGGTCACTTGACAATGTGAACTATGGGTGTTAATCACATGGTGATGTGAACTATTGATGTTAAATCACATGGCGATGTGAACTAGATTATTGACTCTAGTGCAAGTGGGAGACTGAAGGAAATATGCCCTAGAGGCAATAATAAAGTTATTATTTATTTCCTTATATCATGATAAATGTTTATTATTCATGCTAGAATTGTATTAACCGGAAACATAATACATGTGTGAATACATAGTCAAACAGAGTGTCACTAGTATGCCTCTACTTGACTAGCTCGTTGATCAAAGATGGTTATGTTTCCTAACCATAGACATGAGTTGTCATTTGATTAATGGGATCACATCATTAGGAGAATGATGTGATTGACTTGACCCATTCCGTTAGCTTAGCACTTGATCGTTTAATTTGTTGTTATTGCTTTCTTCATGACTTATACATGTTCCTATGACTATGAGATTATGCAACTCCCGTTTACCGGAGGAACACTTTGTGTGCCACCAAACGTTACAACGTAACTGGGTGATTATAAAGGTGCTCTACAGGTGTCTCCAAAGGTACTTGTTGGGTTGGCGTATGTCGAGATTAGGATTTGTCACTCCGATTGTCGGAGAGGTATCTCTGGGCCCACTCGGTAATGCACATCACATAAGTTGCGGGATGATGAGTTACAGAACGAGGAAAGAGACTTGTCGGTAATGAAATTGAACTAGGTATTGAGATACCAACGATCCAATCTCGGCCAAGTAACATACTGAAGACAAAGGGAACAACGTATGTTGTTATGCGGTTTGACCGATAAAGATTTCTGTAGAATATGTAGGAGCCAATATGAGCATCCAGGTTCCGCTATTTGTTATTGACCGGAGATGTGTCTCGGTCATGTCTACATAGTTCTCGAAGGAATTCGTATTGAGCCTTAATGGGCCATACAGGAAAGGAGAGAAAGGCCTCAAAGGCTGGCCGCACCCCTCCCCATGGTCTGGTCCGAATTGGACTAGGGAAGGGGGCGCCCCCTTCCTTCCTTCTCCTTTTCCCTTCCCTTTCCTTCCCTCCTACTCCTAGTACTTGGAAGGGCTCCTATTTCTACTAGGAAAGGGGGAATCCTACTCCCACCGGGAGTAGGACTCTCCTAGGGCGCGCCATAGAGAGGGCCGGCCCTCCCCCTCCTCCACGCCTTTATATACGGGGGCAGGGGGCATCCCAAAGACAGAACAATTGATCCTTTGGATCTCTTAACCATGTGCGCTGCCCCTCTCCACCATAATCCACCTCGGTCATATCGTAGCGGTGCTTAGGCGAAGTCCTGCGTCGGTAGAACATCATCATTGTCAACACGCCGTCGTGCTGACGGAAGTATCCCTCAAAGCTCGGCTGGATCAGAGTTCGAGGGACGTCATCGAGTTGAACATGTGCAGAACTCGGAGGTGCCTGTTGGGGAACGTTGCAGAAAATTAAAATTTTTCCTACGGTTTCACCAAGATCCATCTATGAGTTCATCTAAGCAACGAGTCAAGGGAGAGAGTTTGCATCTACATACCACTTGTAGATCGCGTGCGGAAGCTTGCAAGATGATGATGTAGTCGTACTCGACGTGATTCGAATCACCGATGACCAAGTGCTGAACGGACAGCACCTCCACGTTCAACACACGTACGGGACGGGAGACGTCTCCTCCTTCTTGATCCAGCAAGGGGGAAGGAGAGGTTGAGGAAGACAGCTCCACCGGCAGCACGACGGCGTGGTGATGGTGGAGAGGCAGTACTCCGACAGGGCTTCGCCAAGCACACAACGGAGGAGGAGAGGTGTTGGGGAGGGGAGGGCTGCGCCTTGGAGGGTGGTGCAGCTGCCCTCCCCTCACCCCTCTATTTATAGGGGGAAGGGAGAAGGGGGCCGGCCCCCTAGAACCCATCTAGGGGGGGGGTGCGGCGGCCTAGGGGAGAGGGGAGAGGGTGGCTTGCCCCCCAAGCCAAGGGGGGCGCCCCCTCTAGGGTTCCCCCTCAACCCTAGGCGCATGGGCCCAAGGGAGGGGGTGCGGCCAGCCCACCAGGGGCTGGATCCCTGCCCCACGCAGCCCATGTGGCCCCCCGGGAGGGGTGGGCCCTCCCGGTGGACCCCCGGAACCCTTCCGGTGGCCCCGGTACAATACCGGTATGACCCCGAAACTTCCCGGTGTCCGTTTGACAACTTCCCATATATAAATCTTTACCTCCGGACCCTTCCGGATCTCCTCGTGACGTCCAGGATCCCATCCGGGACTCCGAACAACATTCGGTAGTCACATACTAGTCTTCCTAATAACCCTAGCGTCACCGAACCTTAAGTGTGTAGACCCTACGGGTTCGGGAGACATGCAGACATGACCGAGACGCTCTCAGTCAATAACCAACAGCGGGATCTGGATACCCATGATGGCTCCCACATGCTCCTCGATGTTGTCATCGGATGAACCACGATGTCGAGGATTCGATCAAACCCTGTATGCAATTCCCTTTGTCAATCGGTACGTTACTTGCCCGAGACTCGATCGTTGGTATCCCAATACCTTGTTCAGTCTCGTTACCGGCAAGTCACTTTACTCGTACCGTAATGCATGATCCCGTGTCCAACACCTTGGTCACATTGAGCTCATTATGATGATGCATTACCGAGTGGGCCCAGACATACCTCTCCGTCATACGGAGTGACAAATCCCAGTCTCGATCCGTGTCAACCCAACAGATACTTTTGGAGATACCTGTAATGCACCTTTATAGTCACCCAGTTACGTTGTGACGTTTGATACACCCAAGGCACTCTTACGGTATCCGGGAGTTACACGATCTCATGGTCGAAGGAAGAGATACTTGACACTGGCAAAGCTCTAGCAAAACGAACTACACGATCTTTTATGCTATGCTTAGGATTGGGTCTTGTCCATCACATCATTCTCCTAATGATGTGATCCCGTTATCAACGACATCCAATGTCCATAGTCAGGAAACCATGACTATCTGTTGATCACAACGAGCTAGTCAACTAGAGGCTCACCAGGGACATATTGTGGTCTAAGTATTCACACGTGTATTACGATTTCCGGATAATACAGTTATAGCATGAATGAAAGACATTTATCATGAACATTGAAATATAATAATACTTTTATTATTGCCTCTAGGGCATATTTCCAACAGTCTCCCACTTGCACTAGAGTCACCAATCTAGTTACATTGTGATGAATCGAACACCCATAGAGTTCTGGTGTTGATCATGTTTTGCACGCGAGAGAGGTTTAGTCAGCGGATCTGCGACATTCAGATCCGTGTGCACTTTGCAAATCTCTATGTCTCCATCTTGAACATTTTCACGGATGGAGTTGAAACGACGCTTGATGTGCCTAGTCTTCTTGTGAAACCTGGGCTCCTTGGCGAGGGCAATAGCTCCAGTGTTGTCACAGAAGAGTTTGATCGGCCCTGATGCATTGGGTATGACTCCTAGGTCGGTGATGAACTCCTTCACCCAAATCGCTTCATGCGCTGCCTCCGAGGCTGCCATGTACTCCGCTTCACACGTAGATCCCGCCACGACGCTCTGCTTGCAGCTGCACCAGCTTACTGCTCCACCATTCAACATATACACGTATCCGGTTTGTGACTTAGAGTCATCCAGATCTGAGTCGAAGCTAGCGTCGACGTAACCCTTTACGACGAGCTCTTCGTCTCTTCCATAAACGAGAAACATGTCCTTCGTCCTTTTCAGGTATTTCAGGATATTCTTGACCGCTGTCCAGTGTTCCTTGCCGGGATTACTTTGGTATCTTGCTACCAAACTTACGGCAAGGTTTACATCGGGTCTGGTACACAGCATGGCATACATAATAGATCCTATGGCTGAAGCATAGGGGATGACACTCATCTCTTCTTTATCTTTTGCCATGGTCGGTGACTGAGCCGAGCTCAATCTCACACCTTGTAACATAGGCAAGAACCCCTTCTTGGACTGATCCATTTTGAACCTCTTCAAAATCTTATCAAGGTATGTGCTTTGTGAAAGACCTATGAGGCGTCTCGATCTATCTATATAGATCTTGATGCCTAATATATAAGCAGCTTCTCCAAGGTCCTTCATTGAAAAACACTTATTCAAGTAGGCCTTAATGCTGTCCAGAAATTCTATATTATTTCCCATCAAGAGTATGTCATCTACATATAATATGAGAAATGCTACAGAGCTCCCACTCACTTTCTTGTAAATGTAGGCTTCTCCATAAGTCTGCGTAAACCCAAACACTTTGATCATCTCATCAAAACGAATGTTCCAACTCCGAGATGCTTGCACCAGTCCATAAATGGATCGCTGGAGCTTGCATACTTTGTTAGCGTTCCGAGGATCGACAAAACCTTCCGGCTGCATCATATACAGTTCTTCCTTAAGATGCCCGTTAAGGAATGCCGTTTTGACGTCCATTTGCCATATCTCATAATCATAGTATGCGGCAATTGCTAACATGATTCGGACGGACTTCAGCTTCGCTATGGGAGAGAAAGTCTCGTCGTAGTCAATCCCTTGAACTTGTCGATAACCCTTAGCGACAAGTCGAGCCTTATAGATTGTAACATTACCATCCGCGTCCGTCTTCTTCTTAATGATCCATTTGTTTTCTATCGCTCGCCGATCATCGGGCAAGTCTGTCAAAGTCCATACTTTGTTTTCATACATGGATTCTATCTCGGATTTCATGGCTTCAAGCCATTTGTTGGAATCCGGGCCCGCCATTGCTTCTTCATAGTTCGAAGGTTCATTGTTGTCTAACAACATGATTTCCAGGACAGGGTTGCCGTACCACTCTGGTGCGGAACGTGTCCTAGTGGACCTACGAAGTTCAGCAGTAACTTGATCCGAAGTACCTTGATCATCATCATTGTTTTCCTCTTCAGTTGGTGTGGGCATCACAGGAATGGTTTCCTGCGCTGCGCCACTTTCCCGCTCAAGAGGTAGTACTTCATCGAGTTCTACTTTCCTCCCACTTACTTCTTTTGAGAGAAACTCTTTTTCCAGAAAACATCCGTTCTTGGCAACAAAGATCTTGCCTTCGGATCTTAAGTAGAAGGTATACCCAACAGTTTCCTTAGGGTATCCTATGAATACGCATTTTTCCGACTTGGGTTCGAGCTTTTCAGGTTGAAGTTTCTTGACATAAGCATCGCATCCCCAAACTTTTAGAAACGACAGCTTAGGTTTCTTTCCAAACCATAATTCATACGGTGTCGTCTCAACGGATTTAGACGGTGCCCTATTTAAAGTGAATGTAGCTGTCTCTAGAGCGTATCCCCAAAATGATAGCGGTAAATCGGTAAGAGACATCATAGACCGCACCATATCCAATAGGGTGCGATTACGACGTTCGGACACACCGTTTCGCTGAGGTGTTCCAGGCGGCGTGAGCTGTGAAACGATTCCACATTTCCTTAAGTGTGTACCAAATTCGTGACTTAAGTATTCTCCTCCACGATCTGATCGTAAGAATTTTATCTTTCGGTCACGTTGATTCTCTACCTCATTCTGAAATTCCTTGAACTTTTCAAAGGTCTCAGACTTGTGTTTCATTAAGTAGACATACCCATATCTACTCAAGTCATCTGTGAGAGTGAGAACATAACGATACCCTCCACGAGCCTCAACGCTCATTGGACCGCACACATCGGTATGTATGATTTCCAACAAGTCGGTTGCTCGCTCCATTGTTCCGGAGAACGGAGTCTTGGTCATTTTGCCCAAAAGGCATGGTTCGCATGTGTCAAACGATTCATAATCAAGAGACTCTAAAAGTCCATCGGCATGGAGCTTCTTCATGCGCTTGACACCAATGTGACCAAGGCGGCAGTGCCACAAGTATGTGGGACTATCGTTATCAACTTTAAATCTTTTGGCATCTACACTATGAACATGTGTAATATTACGCTCGAGATTCATTAAGAATAAACCATTGACCATCGGAGCATGACCATAAAACATATCTCTCATATAAATCGAACAACCATTATTCTCAGACTTAAATGAGTAGCCATCTCATATTAAACGAGATCCAGATACAATGTTCATGCTCAAACTTGGCACTAAATAATAATTATTAAGGTTCAAAACTAATCCCGTAGGTAAATATAGAGGCAGCGTGCCGACGGCGATCACATCGACTCTGGAACCATTCCCGACGTGCATCGTCACCTCGTCCTTCGCCAGTCTCCGTTTATTCCGCAGCTCCTGCTGTGAGTTACAAATATGAGCAACGACACCGGTATCAAATACCCAGGAGTTACTACGAGTACTGGTAAGGTACACATCAATCACATGTATATCAAATATACCTTTGGTGTTGCCGGCCTTCTTATCCGCTAAGTATTTGGGGCAGTTCCGCTTCCAGTGACCCTTCCCCTTGCAATAAAAGCACTCAGTCTCAGGCTTGGGTCCATTCTTTGACTTCTTCCCGGTAACTGGCTTACCAGGCGCGGCAACATCTTTGCCGTCCTTCTTGAAGTTCTTCTTACCCTTGCCCTTCTTGAACTTAGTGGTCTTATTGACCATCAACACTTGATGTTCTTTCTTGATTTCAGCCTCTGCTGACTTCAGCATCAAGAACACTTCAGGAATGGTCTTTTCCATCCCCTGCATGTTGTAGTTCATCACAAAGCTCTTGTAGCTTGGTGGGAGCGACTGGAGGATTATGTCAATGACCGCCTCATCTGGGAGGTTAATGTTCAGCTGGGTCATACGGTTGTGCAACCCAGACATCTTCAGGATGTGCTCACTGACAGAACTGTTTTCCTCCATCTTACAACTGTAGAACTTGTCAGAGACATCATATCTCTCGACCCGGGCATGAGCTTGAAAAACTAGTTTCATCTCTTCGAACATCTCATATGCTCCGTGGTGCTCAAAACGCTTTTGGAGCCCCGGTTCTAAGCTGTAAAGCATGCCGCACTGAACGAGGGAGTAATCATCAGCACGAGACTGCCAAGCATTCATAATGTCTTGGTTCTCTGGGACGGGAGCGTCACCTAGTGGTCCTTCTAGGACATATTGTTTCCTGGCAGCTATGAGGATGATCCTCAGGTTCCGGACCCAGTCCGTATAGTTGCTGCCATCATCTTTCAGCTTGGTTTTCTCTAGGAACGCGTTGAAGTTCATGTTGACATTAGCGTTGGCCATTGATCTACAAGACATATTTGCAAAGGTTTTAGACTAAGTTCATGATAATAAAGTTCTAATCAAATTATGAACTCCCACTTAGATTAGACATCCCTCTAGTCATCTAAGTGTTACACGATCCGAGTCGACTAGGCCGTGTCCAATCATCACGTGAGACGGACTAGTCATCGTCGGTGAACATTCTCATGTTGATCGTATCTTCCATACGACTCGTGTTCGACCTTTCGGTCTCCGTGTTCCGAGGCCATGTCTGCACATGCTAGGCTCGTCAAGTTAACCCTAAGTGTTTTCGCTGTGTAAAACTGTCTTACACCCGTTGTATGTGAACGTAAGAATCCATCACACCCGATCATCACGTGGTGCTTAGAAGCGACGAACTGTAGCAACGGTGCACAGTTAGGGGAGAACACTTCTTGAAATTTTTGTAAGGGATCATCTTATTTACTACCGTCGTCCTAAGTAAACAAGATGCATAAACATAATAAACATCACATGCAATTATATAGTTGTGACATGATATGGCCAATATCATATAGCTCCATTGATCTTCATCTTCGGGGCTCCATGATCATCTTGTCACCGGCTTGACACCATGATCTCCATCATCATGATCTCCATCATCGTGTCTTCATGAAGCTGTCACGCCAACGACTACTTCTACTTCTATGACTAACGTTTAGCAATAAAGTAAAGTAGTTTACATGGCGTTATTCAATGACACGCAGGTCATACAAAAAATAAAGACAACTCCTATGGCTCCTGCCGGTTGTCATACTCATCGACATGCAAGTCGTGAATCCTATTACAAAGAACATGATCTCATACATCACAATTCATCATTCATCACAACTTCTGGCCATATCACATCACATGATCAATCACTGCAAAAACAAGTTAGACGTCCTCTAATTGTTGTTGCATCTTTTACGTGGCTGCAATTGGGTTCTAGCAAGAACGTTTTCTTACCTACGAATCACCATAACGTGATTTTGTCAACTTCTATTTACCCTTCATAAGGGCCCTGTTCATCGATTCCGCTCCAACTAAAGTGGGAGAGACAGACACCCGCCAGCCACCTTATGCAACTAGTGCATGTCAGTCGGTGGAACCGGTCTCACGTAAGCGTACGTGTAAGGTTGGTCCGGGCCGCTTCATCCCACAATACCGTTGAGCAAGAAAAGACTAGTAGAGGCAAGTAAGATGACAAAATCCACGCCCACAACAAAATTGTGTTCTACTCGTGCAAAGAGAACTACGCATAGACCTAGCTCATGATGCCACTGTTGGGGAACGTTGCAGAAAATTAAAAAATTTCCTACGGTTTCACCAAGATCCATCTATGAGTTCATCTAAGCAACGAGTCAAGGGAGAGAGTTTGCATCTACATACCACTTGTAGATCACGAGCGGAAGCTAGCCAAGGGGATGGTGATGATGGAGTCGTACTCGAACGTGATTCGGATCACCGATGTCCAAGTGCTGAACGGACAGCACCTCCGCGTTCAACACACGTACGGGCCGGGAGACGTCTCCTCCTTCTTGATCCAGCAAGGGGGAAGGAGAGGTTGAGGAAGATTGCTCCAACGGCAGCACGACGGCGTGGTGTAGTTGGTGCAGCAGTACTCCGACAGGGCTTCGCCAAGCATATACGGAGGAGGAGAGGTGTTGGGGAGGGGAGGGGCTGCGCCTTGGCTTGTGTTAAGCTCCCATGCGCCTCCCCACTATATATAGGGGTGGAGGGGCTGGTTTCTTGCCCTCCAAGTCCATTGGGGCATTGGCCAAGGTGGGAGGAAAGAAATCCCATCATTTCCTTCCCCACCGATTGTTATCCCCCCTTTTTAGGGATCTTGATCTTATCCCTTCGGGATATGATCTTATTCCTTCTAAGGGGGGATCTTGGTGCGCCTTGACCAGGGGTGTGGGGCCTTGCCCCCACTACCCACGTTCATGTGGGTCCCCCCATGCAGGTGGGCCCCACTCCGGAACCTTCTAGAACCTTCCCGGTACAATACCGAAAAATCCCGAACATTTTTCGGTGGCCAAAATAGGACTTCCCATATATAAATCTTTACCTCCGGACCATTCCGGAACTCCTCGTGACGTCCGGGATCTCATCCGGGACTCCGAACAACATTCGGTAACCACATACAAACTTCCTTTATAACCCTAGCGTCATCGAACCTTAAGTGTGTAGACCCTACGGGTTCGGGAGACATGCAGACATGACCGAGACGTTCTCCAGTCAATAACCAACAGCGGGATCTGGATACCCATGTTGGCTCCCACATGTTCCACGATGATCTCATCGGATGAACCACGATGTCAAGGACTCAATCGATCCCGTATTCAATTCCCTTTGTCTATCGGTATGTTACTTGCCCGAGATTCGATCGTCGGTATACCGATACCTTGTTCAATCTTGTTACCGGCAAGTCACTTTACTCGTTCCGTAACACATCATCCCGTGATCAACTCCTTGGTCACATTGCGCATATGATGATGTCCTACCGAGTGGGCCCAGAGATACCTCTCCGTTTACACGGAGTGACAAATCCCAGTCTCGATCCGCATAAAACAATAGATACTTTCGGAGATACCTGTAGTGCACCTTTATAGTCACCCAGTTACGTTGTGACGTTTGATACACCCAAAGCACTCCTACGGTATCCAGGAGTTACACGATCTCATGGTCAAAGGAAGAGATACTTGACATTGGCAAAGCTCTAGCAAATGAACTACAAGATCTTTTGTGCTAGTCTTAGGATTGGGTCTTGTCCATCACATCATTCTCCTAATGATGTGATCCCGTTATCAACGACATCCAATGTCCATAGCCAGGAAACCATGACTATCTGTTGATCACAACGAGCTAGTCAACTAGAGGCTCACTAGGGACATATTGTGGTCTATGTATTCACACGTGTATTACGATTTCCGGATAATACAGTTATAGCATGAATAAAAGACAATTATCATGAACAAGGAAATATAATAATAATACTTTTATTATTGCCTCTAGGGCATATTTCCAACAGCCGGCCCCCTAGAACCCATCTAGGGGGGGTGCGGCGGCCTAGGGGGGAGGGGAGAGGGTGGCTTGCCCCCCAAGTCAAGGGGGGCGCCCCCTCTAGGGTTCCCCCTCAACCCTAGGCGCATGGTCCCAAGGGAGGGGGTGCGGCCAGCCCACCAGGGGCTGGCTCCCTGCCCCACGCAGCCCATGTGGCCCCCCGGGAGGGGTGGCCCCTCCCGGTGGACCCCCGGAACCCTTCCGGTGGCCCCGGTACAATACCGGTATGACCCCGAAACTTCCCGGTGTCCGTTTGACAACTTCCCATATATAAATCTTTACCTCCGGACCATTCCGGATCTCCTCGTGACGTCCAGGATCCCATCCGGGACTCCGAACAACATTCGGTAGTCACATACTAGTCTTCCTAATAACCCTAGCGTCACCGAACCTTAAGTGTGTAGACCCTACGGGTTCGGGAGACATGCAGACATGACCGAGACGCTCTCAGTCAATAACCAACAGCGGGATCTGGATACCCATGATGGCTCCCACATGCTCCTCGATGTTATCATCGGATGAACCACGATGTCGAGGATTCGATCAAACCCTGTATGCAATTCCCTTTGTCAATCGGTACGTTACTTGCCCGAGACTCGATCGTCGGTATCCCAATACCTTGTTCAGTCTCGTTACCGGCAAGTCACTTTACTCGTACCGTAATGCATGATCCCGTGTCCAACACCTTGGTCACATTGAGCTCATTATGATGATGCATTACCGAGTGGGCCCAGAGATACCTCTCCGTCATACGGAGTGACAAATCCCAGTCTCGATCCGTGTCAACCCAACAGATACTTTCGGAGATACCTGTAATGCACCTTTATAGTCACCCAGTTACGTTGTGACGTTTGATACACCCAAGGCACTCTTACGGTATCCGGGAGTTACACGATCTCATGGTCGAAGGAAGAGATACTTGACACTGGCAAAGCTCTAGCAAAACGAACTACACGATCTTTTATGCTATGCTTAGGATTGGGTCTTGTCCATCACATCATTCTCCTAATGATGTGATCCCGTTATCAACGACATCCAATGTCCATAGTCAGGAAACCATGGCTATCTGTTGATCACAACGAGCTAGTCAACTAGAGGCTCACCAGGGACATATTGTGGTCTAAGTATTCACACGTGTATTACGATTTCCGGATAATACAGTTATAGCATGAATGAAAGACATTTATCATGAACATTGAAATATAATAATACTTTTATTATTGCCTCTAGGGCATATTTCCAATAGTGTCGTGCGTTCGGTACTTGATCGATTAGATCGTGAAGACGTACGACTACATCAACCGCGTTGTGCTAACGCTTCCGCTTTCGGTCTACGAGGGTACGTGGACAACACTCTCCCCTCTCGTTGCTATGCATCACCATGATCTTGCGTGTGCGTAGGGAAATTTTTGAAATTACTACGTTCCCCAACACTCGCTTCTTGTGGAATGTCTCCTTGAGCTCATGCATCATGACCTTGAAGTTTTGAATGTCTTCAACATTTAGCTTGGCCATGTGCTTCTTGAACTGAGCCTTTTCATAGTCAATCTTGTGCTTCAGCTCAACAATCTTCTGGGCAAGAGCCAGCTCAGGAGCAATGGCTCCATGGAAGGAGACACTGAGGCCAATTGGGAGCTAAAGATCATCAAAACTGAGGCCTGGGCTATCAAACCACTCATCAATAAACTTGTACAGAATCTCCACATCAAAGAGGGGAAGATCATTGGAGATTTCCGCCTCTTGCTTGCCTTCCACGCTAAGGAAAGTCCCATCCGGACACGGGATGAAGTCTTCAATCTTGTATCTTCATAGTCCAGGAGTCCGGCTGAAGGTATAGTCCAGCTACCCGAACACCCCCTAATCCAGGACTCCCTCAGTAGCCCCTGAACCAGGCTTCAATGACGACGAGTCCGGCACGCAAATTGTCTTCGGCATTGCAAGGCGGGTTCCTCCTCCAAGTCCTTCATAGAAGATTGTAAACACCAAGAGTAGTGTCCGGCTCCGAATCGATTTCACTTTTCCACCTCAGCATTGTTTTGCGAGGCGGTTTCTTCTCCAAATCTTGTGTACCTGTAGGAATAATGTCCAATTTTTGTAATGTAGTCCTCCTCGGCTTCCATGCCCAATAATGGCCGTCTTCCATGTGTCAAACGAATGCGAAAAGCCGGGGTGTTTTTACATCCACACCCCTAGACGCATAAACGAGCCGCCTATTTAATGGGATGGGGATTTAGGTCCGAACCACATCTTCTCCTTTCTGCGAGTTATCATCAGAGCGCTTCCAGCAAAGGTCCATTCCAACATGACCAGCCGTCGCAGCTCCTCCCCTCGCCCCTCCGGTCACAAACCCGGGGACTGGGAGAGTTGCACCATCCCGCATAGCGAGTTAGTGTCGCTTCAGGCCAAGGGATTTCTCCCTCAGGCATACATGGTCCCAGTCCGAGCCGGTCTCGCCACCTACAATGGCCGAAAACAAGCGGAGAGCACCCCCAATCCTTCTAAAGGAGAGCGGGTGTGCCTCGTCCCCTATCTAATAAGGGGACTGGGATTTCCAATTCATCCATTTCTCCGCGGGCTTCTGGAGTTCTACGACCTCCAGCTGCACAATCTCACGCCCGCCTCCGTATTGCATATTGCGGGTTTCGCCGCCCTTTGCGAGCTATTTTTAGGCGTTGAGGCTCATTTCGCGCTGTGGAAGAGGTTATTCTGCCTGGTGCCCCGTTCTCAAGAGGGATCCATATACCAAGTGGGCGGAGCCGAAGTATGGCGCATCGCCGGGACCGGATACCTATCCGGAACCCCAAAGAAGGCGTCCGAGGACTGGCCTTCGGAATGGTTTTATATAGATGACGTCCCGCTACCGGACCCTATCCGGGTCGGTCTCCCTGAGTTCAATAGTGCTCCATTGAAGAAACGCTTGAGCTGGCGTCCGCGGAGCTCTCAAAGAGAAAGCGACAGAGACGTCCTTTACCTGATGGGCTGGATAAGACTGTTGGCTCATTCCGGACTAACCATGATTGGAGTCATGGCCGCATGCATTATGCGGGGGGTGCAGCCGCTTCAATATAGAGGCCACCCAATGTGGGATTTCAACGGGGAGGATGACGCCACCCGTTACGGTCGTAAGGGGCCGACCTCAGCTGCCACTCTAGTAAAGATCTTATCCTCTTTGTACAAGGGAGAAGAGGAGGAATTCCTTCGCGTCAACCCGCAGGCCGGGTTTACTATGTACGATCCTCCAAGTTGGGTAAGTGAACAATTGCGCTTGCCCGTTTGTTTTATACTCCCACGGTTAGATATGTAGTCTAACGACTTCAGTGCAGGAACTGCGACAGGAGGTAAAGGATATAAACAGCCGCCCTCCACAGCCCAAGGACCCAGAACGGTCCCTCGATCCGGACTCCGAAGAGGATCCGGACATATCGGTGGAGTTTATCGACGGGGTGTTCTATCAGCTAAGCAAGGACAATACCTTGGTAGCCATCACGGCTGATCACCCAGGGTTAATCCCGGCCTCCCAGGTGACAGAAACCGGAGTCTCATTCCCTTGAGAGAGATTCCACTCTCACGTATTCCGGTGTTTCTGACGACAACCGTGTTTCGCAGGGGAGATTTCCGAGGCAGGAGGCCGAACCTGCGGTGGCTAGCCAATGAGGGGCCGCAGGGCCCCGTGGGACAAAAAGGAATGCAGTCTGACTGAGATGCCGGCGCAAAGGTATAGTGCACCCTCTGTTTCCCTGGTGTTATTCTGTCAGGGCATATTAACGTTCGTGCTATCTTCAGGACGAAGAGACCTCGCCGGACTACATCCGGAGAGGTTGCCAATCGCGCCTCTACCAGCCAGGCTCCAACATCTGGCCAGGAAGCGGAGGCGAGCACAAGGCGCGCACCGGACGCTCCTCCAACAGAGGATGCGGACAGGCTGTCTGCCACAAATTCTAAAGTGGAGAGTGCCATGAACCACAGGCATCGCCGGATAGTTCTACGCGACGCTTGTTTCTCCCAAGAGGCTTTAGATGCCTTTAATTCGGGAGATGCGTACCTCCGTGCTGCTCAAAATGGTTTAGCCAGAGCCACGGAGCAGTATGTAATAGACATATGGGTAAGAAAATTTTGGTTAAACATATATATGCCAGTAGCCCCCGAGACTTGAAGCAGTTAGAGTAACTGATTTAAGGATCATTTAATATGCAGGTTCTTACAGAGAAGAATATCGTACTGTCCCAGGAGCTGCAAAAGTGCAAGGCCCAACTAGAGGCCGCACTAGCCGCAGCAGAGGAGCCCAAAGAGACCTCCTCAGGTAAGATATACTTCGAAAGATTAGTATTGTGCGGTGTGGGTGCAAATCTGACAAATCATATTGCAGATGGCGCCGGACTTGATCCGGACAAGCAACAACTCTTACGCCGGCTAAAGGCGGTGAGAGTATGTTGACAAAGGTGAGGCGAGAGAAGAATGATCTTCAGGATGCCAACACCAAGCTGGACGTCGAACTTAAAGATGTTCATGGCCAGCTGTCGGACTCCACGAAGGAGAATCAGCGGCTTCGACGCAGCATTTTTAGTAAGTGCTTGAACGAACTTCGAAAAAAAAAGTTCGGCGAGGAAGTCGACTAACAGAGTAATGTCTGTAGGTATGCTCACAGGTCGTCCTGCAGAGGAGAAGCCCGGTTCTATGGGTGACATTCTTCCCGAACTCTTGCAACTGCACGAGCGAATTCGGCAGGCGATGCGGGGTATTGCCCAAGCCTTATGGCCTGCCCACTCCGTGCCCGAGGGCCTTGGAGAGCTTGCGGAGAAGCTGAAGGGAGCTCGGCGGCGCTTCCGGTTGTGGAAGATATCGGCCTGCCGACAAGGCGCTAGGGAGGCCTGGGCCATGGTGAAGACCCGTTTTACGAAGTCTGACCCAAACCACATGGCCGAGGTCGGACCAGTGGGGCCTGACAGGAAGGAGATCCCTGTGAGCTTAGTATACGGCCAAGTAGAGTTGGCCGCGAAGTATTCCCAGCAGGACTATAAATTAGACAGCCTGTTAGATGGTATAGAAGAGGAATACAATCAGTCAGAATGACTATGTAATTTTGAATTGACATGTGTAATGCCTTCTAGCCGGATTGTAGATCGTTTGTCGTTGCCGACCTTTTCGCTTCAACCTCGGAACCTGACGGTCCGGAGTGTGTCCGAATACCATAGCGGTTATATAAGAACCGGGGTATGCGTGGAGACCAGGCGTAGGGGTCATTAGTGCTTTATCAGACAAGTGCCCAACTAGTTATGTTATATTACATGGTTAGTAAGAAACATCTTCCAGAGAGAATAGTTCCGTTAGGGGTTCCTTTCGCTGGGAGGCATGCCCTAAAGTGCATGTCCGGACTGCATGAAAAGACGCAGAAAAAAAGCATCTGGGGGCGCATAAAATGAGTAAAAATATCATCTTTTATTTCACCGACCGAATATTCCCTTAAGAACGCTAGCTTTCGGCTTCACCCAGTCTGAGGTACACATCCAGCTGACCCGACAGTAACAATCGCAGAGGTGCTCCCTTTACCTCCTAGCCGAACAATCAGGAACGTAGGGGTAAGCACAGGAGCCAGGCAATCCAGCTTGGCCAAAACTTAAGTCATATCGATGCATATAATGGTGAAGAAAAAGGTACATGCGGAAGTTTGACGCATGTGTTGGGCGTGAAGCCCGTATAAACAAGCTTCTGTTAAAGAAGCCCCCAGGTTTAATGAGCACGAGTGGCGCGTCACTAGATGAGCCTTTAAGGGCTATAAAAGAAAAGAGGGGAAGGAGAGAAATGTAAGACAGTAAAATGCAAAAAATGGACAGAGGAAGGAGACGAACACAGAGTCCGGCGCTAGGCATAGAATCTTCGGAGACGGGTGGCATTCCACGGGTTCGGCTCGAGTCGGTTATCCGACGCATCTCGCAGGTGGTATGCCCCACCAGTCAGGACTTGGTCGATTATGAATGGACCTTCCCACTTGGGCTTGAGTTTGTCCTTTTTCTTATCCGGCAGGCGTAGAACTAGTTCGCCAACATTGTAATTTTTGGCCCGTACTTCTCTGCTTTGATATCTTTGGGCCTGCTGTTGATAAAATGCGGAACGGGCTTTTGCCACGTCACGCTCCTCCTCCAAGGCGTCCAAGTTGTCCTACCGATCGAGCTCGGCTTCTCTTTCTTCGTACATGCGCACTCTAGGTGAGTAATGAATTATGTCGCAGGGCAGAACTGCCTTTGCGCCGTACACCATAAAAAATGGTGTGTATCCGGTGGTGCGATTTGGCGTGGTCCGCAACCCCCATAGCACGGAGTCGAGCTCCTCTACCCAGTGCGTGTTAGGTTCCTTGAGGGACCGCACCAATTTGGGTTTAATGCCGCTCATGATAAGACCATTTGCACGTTCGACCTGGCCGTTGGTTTGTGGGTGATAGACGGAAGCATAATCAATCTTGATGCCCATGTTTTTGCACCAGAGTTTTACCTCGTCAACGGTAAAGTTTGTACCGTTATCGGTTATGATGCTGTGGGGGACGCCATAACGGTGTACAACCCCGGATATGAAGTCTATCACAGGTCCGGATTCGGCCGTTTTAACAGGCTTGGCTTCTATCCATTTGGTGAATTTATCCACCATGACCAGTAAGTATTTTTTCCTATCGGTCCCACCTTTAAGGGGTTCGACCATGTCAAGCCCCCGGACCGCAAAAGGCCAGGTGATGGGTATAGTTTGGAGTGCGGTGGGTGGCATATGGCTTTGGTTGGCAAAAAGTTGGCAACCAGCGCATCGTTGGACTAGGTCCTGAGCGTCTGCCCGAGCCGTCGGCCAATAAAAGCCTGTACGGAAAGCCTTGCTAACAAGGGACCGAGCAGCGGTGTGGTGACCACCGAGTCCGGCATGAATTTCAGCCAGAAGGTTCCTCCCTTCCTCTTCGGAGATGCACCTTTGAAGGACTTCGATAGTGCTTTTCTTATAAAGCTCTCCCTCATGGACTCTATAGGCTTTAGATCGCCGCACTATGCAGCGGGCCTCGTTTTGGTCCTCCGGGAGTTCCTGCCTAGTAAGGTAGGCTAGGAATGGTTCTGTCCACGGGGCGATAACCGCCATTATTACGTGGGCTGAAGGTGGAATTTCATTGGCAGAGCCTCCAATTGTGTCAGATTGTTCGGCGTCGAGTGGTGCGACTGGGTCCGGGCTGTTATTTGCGGGTTCCCCCTCCCATGCTACGGATGGCTTGAACAATCTTTCCAAAAAGATGTTGGGGGGACTGCATCGCGTTTTGCTCCGATGCGTGCCAGGACGTCCACTGCTTGATTGTTTTCTCGGGCTATATGGTGAAACTCCAGCCCTTCGAACCGAGCTGACATTTTTAGGACGGCGTTGCGGTAAGCTGCCATTTTTGGGTCCTTGGCATCGAAGTCTCCATTTATTTGGGATATTGCAAGGTTCGAATCCCCGTGTACCTCTAGGCGTTGGATACCCATGGATACTGCTATCCGGAGACCATGTGGGAGGGCCTCATATTTGGCTGCATTGTTGGAATCCGTGTACATGATCTGGAGCACATATTGGACTGTGTCTCCTGTGGAGGACGTCAGGACGATGCCAGCCCCCAGTCCGGCCAACATTTTGGATCCGTCGAAATGCATAATCCAGTTTGAATATGTGTCGTACTCTTTAGGGAGCTCGGCCTCCATCCATTCTGCGACGAAGTCGGCCAAAACTTGCGATTTAATAGCTTGTCGTGGCTTATAGGTTATATCGAACGGGAGAAGCTCGATGGCCCATTTTGCAATCCGGCCCGTTGCATCGCGGTTGTTGATAATATCGTTGAGTGGTACTTCCGAGGCTACTGTTATGGAACACTCTTGAAAGTAGTGTCGTAGTTTCCGGGATGCCATGAATACCGCGTATGCAATCTTTTTATAATGCGGGTACCGTGATTTGCATGGAGTGAGGACAGTGGATACGTAGTAGACCGGCCTTTGAGGGGGTATTTGTGTCCATCCGTTTCCCGCTCGACAACGAGCACTGCGCTGACAACTTGATGTGTTGCTGCAATGTACAATAACATTGGTTCGCCGGTGTTTGTGTCAGGACCCCGACTCGATGTCACATCGATCTAGCTGGTAACGCCTCATATCACTTTGCGGCCTCACGCACGGTATCCCCACGGGTGTCGTCTTACCTTTTCCCGGGACCGTTTGCGCCTTTTGGCTCACGTATATGATAGTGTCGCTAGCATCCATATGATAAAGAGCCCGGGCTGACATGACTAGTCGTAAACCCAAAGTGGCACAGACTTACAGGGACAGGCATCCATGACCCAGCTTCGAACGTGTCGGTCATCAGCAAGTGGGTCCGGGCTGTAGCACTGGGCTAGCAGGACTCCGGTAAACCGGGCTGTAGCGGGCTAACAG
Organism: Triticum dicoccoides; assembly: GCF_002162155.2. Lineage (NCBI taxonomy): Eukaryota > Viridiplantae > Streptophyta > Magnoliopsida > Poales > Poaceae > Triticum > Triticum dicoccoides. The sequence continues at coordinate 114,047,450 of NC_041390.1, forward strand.
GGCTCCGGTACTCAAAGCGTGACATTTCCCCGAAGGGACAGACACAGGAACGAAGAAGGACACATGCCGGCCAGCCTAAGTGTTCCAGAGCAGTAGCAAGCTACCATGGCTCAGCGGTAACACTAGGAGACATTTCCCGGTAAGAGAGGCTACTAAAGATAAACAACTAGATAGTCAGATCCCACACATACCAAGCATTTCAGTCATACACACAATATGCTCGATATGTGCAAATACAATGAAGCATCACAACATGACTCTACGACACAAGTACTTTATTTAAGGCTCAGTGAGCCATACATAACATACACACAAAGGTACGGGTCTCACGACCCAACATACAAGTCATACAATCATACAAGCCAGCAGCGGAAGTAACTTGTCTGAGTACAGACAACTAGTAAAATAAAAGAGGCTTGGAAAGCCTCTGACTATACTATGTGGTCCTTCACAAGCTCAGGGTCACCACCTGGGTCTTTAGCCTACTCGTTGATGTCAACGTCTACATAGAACCCATCAGAAGGGGTTGCAGCGTCTTCTGTAAAAATGTAGATTATAGCAACATGAGTACAAAGGTACTCAGCAAGACTTACATCAGATCCTACATACATGCATAGTATCAAGAAGGGTTGGTGGAGTTATTGCAGCAAGCCAGCTTTGACTCTTGGCTAGGCTATCCTACGATACTCCAACTTGAAATGGTTTTGCGCACACGAGTCCACTACTCACCACTTCAATACACTACCGAGGATCCACCTCCGTCTTCCTACGGAAGAGCCATCCTCGGCACTCACACTTATCTTGAGGCTTTTAACAGTTTCCATTTACTTGTCTATGAACTGTATAGGCAACCAAGTAGTCCTTTACCGCGAACGCGGCTATTCGAATAGATCATGTTAACCCTGCAGGGGGTACTTCTTCATACACGCTCTCACCACTTACCGTCATTTACACGACATGTACTCGGCAACCTTCAAGCGGAAGCCCAACGTGGGTGTCGGCCACGACCTACCTAATCACCTAAGTCTCCAGTCCAGGTTTATCGCCTATTCAGGTTCCATCCGCAGGGAGTCCGGCCGAGGTTTCCCATACGGCCCCGAACGATGTGAACAGGGTTCCCGAGATACCTAACGGGTATTCGGTACACCCGGCCACGTACCTACCGCATCACAGCCCACCCCTACGGTCAGCGCTGTCCACGGCCTCCAGTAGGCTACAAACACCAGAAACTACTTGCAACTCCTGGACGGAGAACTAGGGTGAATAAGAAGCCGAGAGGGTCCATTGGTTTCGGGCCCAATGCATGGTAGTAGCTGATTCTTAAATCACACATACAGATCTCAGTACTTAAGGTCGGCTTCAATGAAACAACCCACCATGTACTCCTACATGGCCTCTCATCGATACCTTTACCAAATCGTGTTCACCACACCACTCTCATTACCGACATAATCATTTCACTCCAGCCCATCACCCCGATGAACCAGACCTGACACGACTCTAAGCATAGCAGGCATAGCAAGGTAGGAACAACACATACATATGGCTCAAGCAACTCCTACACATGCTAGTGGGTTTCATCTAGTTACTGTGGCAATGACAGGTCATGCAGAGGAAATGGGTTCAACTACCGTAGCACACAGCAGTTTGAATCGCGTTGTCTTAATGCAGTAAAAGAGAGCAGGAGCGAGAACATGGGATTGTATCGATATGATCAAATGGTTGGTTGCTTGCCTGATGGTTCGATGCACTGATATGGTTCTTCGTTAGGGTAATCACGGTACTCCTCGGGGGCAGAACCTGTCGCAAAGGACATCGATACACAACCATCACCAAACAATGTGCAACAATATGATGCATGCATGAAACATGGCAATATGAGTGTGTTGGGCTAATGCAACTAAGAACAGAGGGGTTTGAACAAATTTGAATCAAGGATTCAAATTTTATGTTCAAATATGGTCTTTTAAAGTGCTTTTCCTTGTTCTGCTTAAAACATCAATTTAACTTGTTTGATCATGCATGAAAATAGTACAGATGGATAGATTGGATTTTTCTGATCATTTTTCATATATAATTTGTCCAATTTGGAGTTACAGAATAAAAGTTATGAATTTTTGAAGTTTAAATAATATTCTGGAATTTCCTGATTTAATTTAAATTCAGAAAATCAATTACTGCGTCAGCCTGACGTCAGTGTGACGTCAGCAGGTCAACGGAACAGGTCTGGGTCAAACCTGACAGTGGGTCCCGCATGTCAGGGTGATTATTTTAATTAAAATTTAATTAAAACTAATCCTGTTTAATTAACAGGGCTGGGCCCCACCTGTCATTGACTCAGGGGAGTCAACCAGGGCCCACCCGTGGTCAAAGTCAAAGTCGGCTGCCGGCGTTTAACCGCCGGCGAGCCCGACGCGGCGGCGGGAGTGGTTTTGGCCATTTCGGCCACCAGAGGGGCCGCGGAGACCACCGGAGTGGAGCTGAGGACAAACCGCAGCTCTTGGCGGAGTCCGTTGGGGTCGGGGTGGCCGGAGTCGACGGCGGCGAGCTCGGCTGCGGCCGCCGGGGTTCGGTCGTGCACGGGGACGGGGTTGGAGCTCGAAGTCGAGCGAAGCGAGGCGCTAGGGATGCTCTACGGGGTCTTGCGAACTCGTTGGACTCGCCGGGGTGACCAAATGGTCACCGGAGCTGCGTCGACGACGAGCTCGGCGACGGCGGAGGTTCGGCCGTGGTGGGGAGGAGGCTATGGTGGGGAAACGAGGGGGAGGAGAGGGGGAAACGGTGGCGTAGCTCACCGCGGTTGCAGTGGGCGTCAAAGTGGGCTCGGGGACGCGCTGGAGACGGCGATTCGACGGCGACGGTGGTCGGAGCCCGAAGAGGGGAACGGCGACGTGGCGGCGATGCAGGGCTTCTGGGGAGCTGTGGAGCGGTGGGGAGGAAGAGGGAGTCGAGGCGGAGCTCCTGAGCTAGTCGGGGGAGCGAGGGGTGGTCGGAGACGGCGGCTATGGCGAACGGCGGCGACGGTGGTGTTCGGCCGTGAGAGAGAGAGAGAGAGAGCAGCACGGGAGAGAGAGGGGGATAAGGCCAGGGGATCGGGGCGGCACCGAGAAGAAGCGCCGCGGCGTCGCGCTGGCGGGGGGAGGCAGACAGACGGGCTGGTGGCGTGGCGCTCCGGCCGTGCGCGCGCGCCGGCCACACGCCTGGCCGACTGGCGCCAGGAGGACGACGGCGGTGGTGGGCTGGGCTGGCTTGCTGGGCCGGCCAGCTGGCTGGGCCGCACAGGGAAGTTTTTCCCCTTTTTTTCTGTTTCTGTTTTTATTTAATATAACTGCAACTTTGTTGAATTTAATAAAATACCTAGGCAACTTCAAAAATTCACCAAACTATTCCTGGCCCATAGTTGGATTATTTCCAACATGAAACATTTTAGTTTGGAGATATTTGAGCATTTAAATATTTTATATTATTTTAAATGCCCAAATTCAAATATTTATGATTTAAATCAAAAACCCTAGGATGGCCTAGGAAAATGTGCACCACTTTTGGCAGAGGTTCTGAACCAAGGCAAAAATGATGGGCATTTTAGAAGGGCATTTCAGGTTCATTGAAAAATTATTTTAGTAACCCTAGTTGGTTTCAGAGGGGACTGGGGGTTCTGTCATCCCCATTTCAAGTTTCTGATGAAAGAGTAAACATGATGCAACACTCTAATGCATGACTAGCTAGGTTGTGACAACTCACCCCCACTCAAAAGAATCTCGTCCCGAGATTTGGGTTCCTTCGAGAAGAAGGCGGGATATTCAAGTCGAAGACGATCCTCCCTTTCCCAAGTTGCTTCATCCTCAGAATGGTGCGACCATTGAACCTTGAGAAACTTGATATTATGACGTCGCGTGGTACGTTCGGCCTGATCGAGGATACGAATGGGGTACTCTCGATATGTAAGATCATCTTGGAGATCAAGCGTTTCGTGGTCCACTTCACGGATAGGATCCGAGAAGCAACGCCTGAGTTGAGAAACGTGGAAGACATCGTGAACTCTGGAGAGGTGCGGAGGTAGTTCCAACTGGTAGGCAACTTCTCCTCGTTTGGCAAGAATGCGAAAAGGTCCAATGTAACGAGGAGCCAATTTGCCTTTGATACCGAAACGATGGGTTCCCTTCAGAGGGGTGACCCGAAGATAAGCCTTCTCGTCAACCTCGAAAGTCATAGCCTTATGTTTTCGGTCATATTGACTCTTTTGAAGGGATTGGGCTGTTTTCAACTTTTCACGAACGATACGAACTTGTTCTTCTGCTTCCTGAATCATGTCCGGGCCAAAGAATTTTCTTTCCCCGGTCTCTGACCAGTTAAGGGGTGTTCGACATCGTCGTCCATAGAGAACTTCAAAAGGGGCTTTACCCAAGCTAGATTGATAGTTGTTGTTGTAAGCGAATTCGGCAAATGGAAGGCACTTCTCCCAGTCCATTCCGAATGAGATAACAGAGGCTCGAAGCATGTCTGGTTGACGCGTTCCACTTGACCACTCGACTGAGGGTGGAAAGCGGTGCTAAAGGAAAGACGGGTTCCCATAGCATTTTGGAAACTTTCCCAAAATCGAGAGGTGAAAAGACTTCCTCGATCCGAGTTAATTTCCAAAGGAACACCATGGAGAGACACTATTCGGGAGATGTACAAATCTGCCAGCTGACTAGCGGTTATACTCTCACGAACAGGTAAGAAGTGGGCTACTTTGGAAAGACGATCGACCACGACGAAAATAGCATTATTCCCTCTCTTGGTCCTGGGAAAACCGGTAATGAAATCCATACCAATTTTATCCCATTTCCATTCAGGAATAGCTAGGGGTTGAAGGGTGCCAGCAGGCCGTTGATGCTCTGCTTTTACACGACGACAGACGTCGCAATTAGCAATATACTGAGCAATTTCTCTCTTCATCCTAGTCCACCAGAACCTCTGGCATAGGTCCTGATACATCTTAGTACTACCGGGATGAATAGTGAGAGGAGATTCATGAGCTTCCTTAATGATTAATCGCCTTAGGTTGCGCACTTTGGGAACTACTAGTCGATTCCCGAAGTATACGACTCCTTGATCATTAATGGAGAAACAATCCGCAATTCCTTTCTGAATGTTCCTCTTGATGCGGGAGATTCCCGGATCTACCTTCTGTGCTTTGATAATTTGATCCGTAAGGGTAGGTTTTGCCACCAAGGTGGAGAGAAAACCTTGAGGAACAATGTGAAGGTTAAGCTTCCGAAATTCCTCATGGAGAAGCGGTTGACTTTGTTGTAACATCAGGTTGTTACAATAAGATTTACGACTTAGCGCATCAGCCATGACGTTGGCTTTCCCTGGGGTGTAGGTTATTCCTAAGTCGAAGTCGGTGATCAATTCAACCCAACGTCTCTGCCTAAGATTCAAATCCGGTTGGGTGAAAATATACTTCAGACTTTGGTGATCAGTGAATATTTCGCAACGATTACCGAGGAGGTAATGTCGCCAGGTCTTAAGTGCATAGACTACGGCTGCAAGCTCTAGATCATGAGTAGGATAATTCTCCTCATGTGGGTGCAATTGCCGTGAAGCGTAGGCAATTACGTGTCGATCTTGCATAAGAATGCAACCTAGTCCTTGTCGCGAGGCGTCGCAGTAGATAACAAAGTCCTTGGAGAAGTCTGGCGGTACCAGTACGGGAGCAGAGGTCAGGCGTCTTTTCAGTTCCTGAAAGCTGTGCTCACATTGTGGAGTCCATTCGAACTTCTTATCTTTCTTGAGGAGTTCGGTTAGAGGTTTGGCAACTTTGGAGAAGTTCTCGACAAAGCGACGGCAATAGCTCGCTAAGCCTAGAAAACTCCGAACTTGCTTGACCGATTCAGGTGGAGTCCAATTAAGGACGGCTTGAACTCGCTCAGGGTTAACAGCAATACCTTTACCAGATATTACATGACCCAGATAGGTCACTTCTGACAACCAGAATTCACATTTAGAAAATTTGGCATAAAGGCGATGCTCTCGAAGTTTCTTCAACACTAGCCTTAAATGTTCGGCATGTTCTTCCTCATTCTTGGAGTAGATGAGTATATCATCGAGATAAACTACGACGAATTTATCCAAATACTCCATGAAGATTGAGTTCATTAACCGAGAAAAGGTGGCTGGAGCGTTGGTTAAACCGAAGGACATGACGGTGTACTCGTATTGGCCATAACGAGTAACAAAGGCCGTTTTAGGAATGTCCCCGTTTCTGATTTTGATTTGATGGTAGCCCAACCTCAAATCCATCTTGGAGAAGACTGAGGATCCAGCGAGCTGATCATACAGGTCGTTGATCCTGGGAAGCGGGTATTTGTTCTTGATTGTGACCAAGTTGACAGGTCGGTAATCTACAACCATCCGGTCCGTACCATCCTTCTTCTTGACGAATAGGACGGGGCAAGCCCACGGAGATGAACTAGGGCGGATGAAACCCCTTTTCAAGGACTCATCGAGTTGTTTCTTAAGCTCGGCTAGTTCTAGTGGTGCCATCTTATAAGGTCTTCTAGCAATCGGAACGGTTCCTGGAATGAGGTCTATTACGAACTCAACATCTCTGTCAGGTGGAACACCTGGCAATTCCTCTGGAAAGACATCCGGGAAGTCACGGACTACCGGAACATCCTCAAGGTCTGGCAAAGGGCTGGCGTTAAGAGAATATAATTGTCGCTTGGCTATTCGGGTCAAGACATTGACTATCTTCCCCGAAGGATGGGTGAGTTGAACAGTCCTAGAGAAGCAATCAATTTGGGCATGATGAGCTGACATCCAGTCCATACCCAGAATGATATTAATATCTGAAGATTTAAGGGCTATCAAAGACGCAAGGAAAACAAGTCTGTCGACTTGGATCTCATTTCCATAACTTACCCTAGAGGTCTGCCATCTAGACCCAGGGGTAGAGATTTCCATAGTGGATGGCATGTCACAGAATGCAACGTTATGCAAACGAGCATAATTTTCAGATATAAAGGAATGAGAGGCTCCTGTATCGAAAAGGACAGATGCCGGGTGGCAATTAACAAGAAGCGTACCGAGAACGACGTTGGGATCCTCTTGAGCTTCTTCGGCAGAGACACAGTTGACATGGCCACGTGAAGCGGTGACCGGCTTGGCGTGGAATACTTTTCCTGTCGGCTTGCCACGGCCAACAGCTTTAGCAGATTGATTGGGGTTGGTCTGGGGGCATTCACGCATATAGTGACCAGATTCCCCACACTTGAAACAAGTCACGGAACTGGTACGTGGAGGGACATTATTGGTTGGACCCCCATAGGGCTTGGCTGGAGCAGACTGTTGTACAGGGCGAGGCGCCTGGAAAGATGGCCTCGGTGTGAACCTGGGTGGCAGGGCGGTGTTGGGCACCCACACGCGGCGCTTCTGAGGACCAGCACCGGATGAGGAACCCGTGTCACATCCATGCTTGCGTGTTGCGTCATAGTCAGTCTGACCAGTTTCAGCACTGATGGCTTTGTTGACAAGTTTCGAAAAAGATGTGCACTCATGCAGACGGAGGTCGCGGCGAAGCTCAGGACTAAGGCCCTTACGGAACCTTGCTTGCTTCTTGGCGTCAGTAGAAACTTCCTCAGTTGCATATCAGGCAGATTACCAAACTCCATGCTATAGGCATCCACAGAAAGTCGGCCTTGGGTGAAACTGCAAAATTCTTCACGTTTACGGTCCATGAGACCCTCCGGAATGTGATGTTCACGGAAAGCCTCGCTGAATTCAGCCCAAGTAGTGACATGGCCCGCTGGGCGCATAGCTCCATAATTCTCCCACCATAGACTGGCGGGGCCTTCAAGATGATATGCAGCAAAGGTGACCTTGTCAGCCTCCGCTACCAGCGCGGAACGCAGTTTGTGAGAGATACTGCGAAGCCAGTCATCAGCGTCGAGAGGCTCGACGGAGTGGTGGAACATGGGTGGATGCAATTTGATAAAATCACTGAGTGACACCACGTTAGCCCTCTGATGGTGTGCTGTATTCTGTTCAATACGCTCCAACAAACGGTTTGTCTCCCGCTTGTTTCTCTCAGCTTCCATCATCACCTCGGCTAGTGAAGGAGGATGAGGCAAATTTTCATTCCTGGCTTCACTGCCTTCGGCCTGCTCTTGAGAAGCAGGGTTAGCGCGCGTGTTGACCATCCTAGGTAAACAAGACAATGATTTAATCAGGATGATAAGATTCCGACATAGGATAAAATGTAAGGAATAACTCGAAATGCAAGATGATCATCCGTATGACATGGTAGATACAGAAACTGCTTCTTTATTCCATCGTCATACACACCATACAGGGTTTAGTACAAGACCAAACAAAGTACTATTACGGTGAAAAGAGGATTACATCTCATCGGAGGCATTCCAAGCTCCTATACATTATTTCTCTACACCTCCGGAAAGAGTACAAACTAGGTCATAACCCACGAGTCACGCGGGACGATAGAAGACACAGCTAGTGCGAACTAGTGATACTACTGCTAACTCAGACCAATCCATAGTAGTCCTCGTAGAAGTCACCTCCATAGCCTGGAAGCTCAACATGATCATCCGGAAACAGACGATCTCGCGAAGCTTGTGGACCATAGGGGCTAGGATGAGGCCTTGGACCAACAAACGGTGGCCTGCGGGGACCGCGAGGTGGGGTGATGCCTCCTACATCACGCCAAACCATCACGTCTGGCAGAGCGGATCTCACAGGATAGAGATCGCGCATATCTGAATATCCAGCTTGCACCGCCGGTGCGAACCGAGTCAAAGTGGCCCAGTGGTCAGCACGGGTATTGAAGAGCTCTAACCTCAAGGCCCGATTTTCACGGTCCTTATCCTCGAGCATCTCAGCAGTGGTGCGAGTCCGTGAATCCTCCTGGGTGGGGTCAGCATAGATAGCCTGGAGATACCCTTGTGCTCCCGGAAGTGATCCTGGCATATACCGGAAATCAGAGTCCCGAAAAAGGCCAGATCTGACCCGCATAATGGTCATCATAGAGTAGGCGGCGTCCTGCACAGCCATCTCAATGGTAACCCCGAGTCCATAAGAGCAGTGAAGAGGCTCGGTGGATACAGGATAAGATGGAAATATCCTGACAGTGCAGAGATACTGGCTTTGATTAAAGTCTCGGAATTGCTCTTCGACCGTGTACTCGGGATACCAGCGATATCCAGCCTCAGTCATTACCCTGACCAACTTAGCAGTATGGCCGGGTACATCTAGGCATTGAGTCAGGCGAACCACTTGATTGAGGTCGCGAGTGGCCATCTGAAAGCACAATCATAATGCAAAGGCATTAGAATTTCTAGCAAAATTTCGGCAGCATAACAGCTGTAAATGCTCAAAAAGGATTTGAGACATTTGACAAAGGATTTCGTACACACTCAACATCACCATATCAAAGTTCTGAAACCATTCTGGCAACATAATGTGGTAGTAGAACTGAACTAGGCTGGTAACCATCAAACTTATAGGGTACTACTGATTAGTAACTCGTGATCCTGATAGAGAGAACAGATTCTAATTCCTTAACCCCCGGTGGAAGAATGGACTGACTCAGATCAGAAAGTCATAAGGTATAAGGAGTAAAAAGAGCCTTACGTTCCAACCCACAAACAATTTCCCTACATATAACTAAAGAATTTCTAGACTCAACATCGACCAGTTTGGCTTGGAGAACCTACAGGCAGTCCGGCTCTGATGCCAACGCTGTCAGGACCCCGACTCGATGTCACATAGATCTAGCTGGTAACGCCTCATATCACTTTGCGGCCTCACGCACGGTATCCCCACGGGTGTCGTCTTACCTTTTCCCGGGACCGTTTGTGCCTTTTGGCTCACGTATATGATAGTGTCGCTAGCATCCATATGATAAAGAGCCCGGGCTGACATGACTAGTCGTAAACCCAAAGTGGCACAGACTTACAGGGACAGGCATCCATGACCCAGCTTCGAACGTGTCGGTCATCAGCAAGTGGGTCCGGGCTGTAGCACTGGGCTAGCAGGACTCCGGTAAACCGGGCTGTAGCGGGCTAACAGGACTCCGGTACTCAAAGCGTGACATTTCCCCGAAGGGACAGACACAGGAACGAAGAAGGACACATGCCGGCCAGCCTAAGTGTTCCAGAGCAGTAGCAAGCTACCATGGCTCAGCGGTAACACTAGGAGACATTTCCCGGTAAGAGAGGCTACTAAAGATAAACAACTAGATAGTCAGATCCCACACATGCCAAGCATTTCAATCATACACACAATATGCTCGATATGTGCAAATACAACGAAGCATCACAACATGACTCTATGACACAAGTACTTTATTTAAGGCTCAGTGAGCCATACATAACATACACAAAGGTACGGGTCTCACGACCCCACATACAAGTCATACAGTCATACAAACCAGCAGCGGAAGTAACTTGTCTGAGTACAGACAACTAGTAAAAAAAGAGGCTTGGAAAGCCTAGCTATACTACGTGGTCCTTCACAAGCTCAGGGTCACCACCTGGGTCTTTAGCCTACTCGTTGATGTCAACGTCTACATAGAACCCATCAGAAGGGGTTGCAGCGTCTTCTGTAAAAATGTAGATTATAGCAACATGAGTACAAAGGTACTCAGCAAGACTTACATCAGATCCTACATACATGCATAGTATCAAGAGAGGTTGGTGGAGTTATTGCAGCAAGCCAGCTTTGACTCTTGGCTAGGCTATCCTACGATACTCCAACTGAAATGATTTTTGCGCACACGAGTCCACTACTCACCAATTCAATACACTACCGAGGATCCGCCTCCGTCTTCCTACGGAAGAGCCATCCTCGGCACTCACACTTATCTTGAGGCTTTTAGTAGTTTCCATTTACTTGTCTATGAACTGTATAGGCAACCAAGTAGTCCTTTACCGCGGACGCGGCTATTCGAATAGATCATGTTAACCCTGCAGGGGGTACTTCTTCATACACGCTCTCACCACTTACCGTCGTTTACACGACATGTACTCGGCAACCTTCAAGCGGAAGCCCAACGTGGGTGTCGGCCACGACCTACCTAATCACCTAAGCCTCCAGTCCAGGTTTATCGCCTATTCAGGTTCCATCCGCAGGGAGTCCGGCCGAGGTTTCCCATACGGCCCCGAACGATGTGAACAGGGTTCTCGAGATACCTAACGGGTATTCGGTACACCCGGCCACGTACCTACCGCATCACAGCCCACCCCTAGGGTCAGCGCTGTCCACGGCCTCCAGTAGGCTACAAACACCAGAAACTACTTGCAACTCCTGGACGGAGAACTAGGGTGAATAAGAAGCCGAGAGGGTCCATTGGTTTCGGGCCCAATGCATGGTAGTAGCTGATTCTTAAATCACACATACAGATCTCAGTGCTTAAGGTCGGCTTCAATGAAACAACCCACCATGTACTCCTACATGGCCTCTCATCGATACCTTTACCAAATCGTGTTCACCACACCACTCTCATTACCGACATAATCATTTCACTCCAGCCCATCACCCCGATGAACCAGACCTGACACGACTCTAAGCATAGCAGGCATAGCAAGGTAGGAACAACACATACATATGGCTCAAGAACTCCTACACATGCTAGTGGGTTTCATCTAGTTACTGTGGCAATGACAGGTCATGCAGAGGAAATGGGTTCAACTACCGTAGCACACAGCAGTTTGAATCGCGTTGTCTTAATGCAGTAAAAGAGAGCAGGAGCGAGAACATGGGATTGTATCGATATGATCAAATGGTTGGTTGCTTGCCTGATGGTTCGATGCACTGATATGGTTCTTCGTTAGGGTAATCACGGTACTCCTCGGGGGCAGAACCTGTCGCAAAGGACATCGATACACAACCATCACCAAACAATGTGCAACAATATGATGCATGCATGAAACATGGCAATATGAGTGTGTTGGGCTAATGCAACTAAGAACAGAGGGGTTTGAACAAATTTGAATCAAGGATTCAAATTTTAAGTTCAAATATGGTCTTTTAAAGTGCTTTTCCTTGTTCTGCTTAAAATATCAATTTAACTTGTTTGATCATGCATGAAAATAGTACAGATGGATAGATTGGATTTTTCTGATCATTTTTCATATATAATCTGTCCAATTTGGAGTTACAGAATAAAAGTTATGAATTTTTGAAGTTTAAATAATATTCTGGAATTTCCTGATTTAATTTAAATTCAGAAAATCAATTACTGCGTCAGCCTGACGTCAGTGTGACGTCAGCAGGTCAACGGAACAGGTCTGGGTCAAACCTGACAGTGGGTCCCGCATGTCAGGGTGATTATTTTAATTAAAATTTAATTAAAACTAATCCTGTTTAATTAACAGGGCTGGGCCCCACCTGTCATTGACTCAGGGGAGTCAACCAGGGCCCACCCGTGGTCAAAGTCAAAGTCGGCTGCCGGCGTTTAACCGCCGGCGAGCCCGACGCGGCGGCGGGAGTGGTTTTGGCCATTTCGGCCACCAGAGGGGCCGCGGAGACCACCGGAGTGGAGCTGAGGACAAACCGCAGCTCTTGGCGGAGTCCGTTGGGGTCGGGGTGGCCGGAGTCGACGGCGGCGAGCTCGGCTGCGGCCGCCGGGGTTCGGTCGTGCACGGGGACGGGGTTGGAGCTCGAAGTCGAGCGAAGCGTGGCGCTAGGGATGCTCTACGGGGTCTTGCGAACTCGTTGGACTCGCCGGGGTGACCAAATGGTCACCGGAGCTGCGTCGACGACGAGCTCGGCGACGGCGGAGGTTCGGCCGTGGTGGGGAGGAGGCTACGGTGGGGAAACGAGGGGGAGGAGAGGGGGAAACGGTGGCGTAGCTCACCGCGGTTGCAGTGGGCGTCGAAGTGGGCTCGGGGACGCGCTGGAGACGGCGAATCGACGGCGACGGTGGTCGGAGCCCGAAGAGGGGAACGGCGACGTGGCGGCGATGCAGGGCTTCCGGGGAGCTGTGGAGCGGTGGGGAGGAAGAGGGAGTCGAGGCGGAGCTCCTGAGCTAGTCGGGGGAGCGAGGGGTGGTCGGAGACGGCGGCTATGGCGAACGGCGGCGACGGTGGTGTTCGGCCGTGAGAGAGAGAGAGAGAGAGAGCAGCACGGGAGAGAGAGGGGGATAAGGCTAGGGGATCGGGGCGGCACCAAGAAGAAGCGCCGCGGCGTCGCGCTGGCGGGGGGAGGCAGGCAGACGGGCTGGTGGCGTGGCGCTCCGGCCGTGCGCGCGCGCCAGCCACACGCCTGGCCGACTGGCGCCAGGAGGACGACGGCGGTGGTGGGCTGGGCTGGCTTGCTGGGCCGGCCAGCTGGCTGGGCCGCACAGGGAAGTTTTTCCCCTTTTTTTTCTGTTTCTGTTTTTATTTAATATAACTGCAACTTTGTTGAATTTAATAAAATACCTAGGCAACTTCAAAAATTCACCAAACTATTCCTGGCCCATAGTTGGACTATTTCCAACATGAAACATTTTAGTTTGGAGATATTTGAGCATTTAAATATTTTATATTATTTTAAATGCCCAAATTCAAATATTTATGATTTAAATCAAAAACCCTAGGATGGCCTAGGAAAATGTGCACCACTTTTGGCAGAGGTTCTGAACCAAGGCAAAAATGATGGGCATTTTAGAAGGGCATTTCAGGTTCATTGAAAAATTATTTTAGTAACCCTAGTTGGTTTCAGAGGGGACTGGGGGTTCTGTCATCCCCATTTCAAGTTTCTGATGAAAGAGTAAACATGATGCAACACTCTAATGCATGACTAGCTAGGTTGTGACAGTTTGGCGCGGCCAGGACTGGGTTTTTTGCCAATATGGCTTTTAGTTCATCAAGTCCGGCCGTGGCGGCATCCGTCCACTCGAAGTGTTCAGTGCGCCGAAGGAGGCGATAGAGGGGTAGTGCCTTTTCCCCCAAGCGGGAGATGAAGCAGCTTAAAGCCGCCACGCATCCGGTTAATTTTTGTATTTGTTTGAGGTCCTTTGGGATATCCAATTGTGACAAAGCCCGGATCTTGGCTGGATTTGCTTCAATTCCTCTACCGGATACAATGAAGCCCAAGAGCTTTCCGGCTGGAACACCGAAGACGCATTTTTCCGGGTTGAGCTTGATGTCATATTTTCGGAGGTTATCGAATGCAAGCCTCAAGTCGTCTACTAGAGATTCTACATGTCTTGATTTGACGACCACATCATCCACATATGCCTCCACTGTTTTGCCGATATGGTTTGCCAGACATGTCTGGATCATGCGCTGATATGTTGCGCTGGCGTTTTTCAGCCCGAAGGGCATTGTGTTGAAGCAGAATGGGCCGTGTGGTGTGATGAATGCTGTTGAGGCTTGGTCTGATTCTGCCATCTTAATTTGATGGTAACCGGAGTATGCGTCGAGGAAACACAACGAGTCGTGTCCTGCGGTGGCATCCATAATTTGATCGATATGGGGGAGGGGGAAGGGATCCTTTGGGCAAGCCTTGTTAAGGTCTTTAAAATCGACACACAGGCGCCAGGATTTGTCCTTCTTTGGTACCATCACCAGGTTTGCTAGCCAGTCCGGATGTTTTATGTCTCTAATGAATCCGGCCTCCAATAGCTTGGCTAGCTCCTCTCCCATAGCCTGTCTCTTGGGTTCGGAAAAACGCCGAAGGTCTTGTTTGACAGGTTTGAATCCTTTTAGGATATTTAAGCTGTGTTCGGCCAGCCTGCGTGGGATCCCTGGCATGTCTGAAGGGTGCCAGGCGAAAATGTCCCAGTTCTCTCGTAGGAACTCTCGCAGTGCGGCGTCTACATCAGGGTTCAGTCGTGCCCCGATGGAAGCTGTTTTATTGGGGTCCATTGGATGGACCTGGAATTTGACTATTTCGTCAGCTGGCTTGAAGGATGTGAATTTGGATCTCTTGTCGAGTATCACATCATCCCTGTTAACCGTGGAGCGCAGCGCAGTCAGTTCCTCGGCCGCTAAGGCTTCGGATAGTGCCTCAAGGTCTAATGCGGCTGTCTTGTTTTCGGCGCAGAGTGCTATGTCCGGATCACTAGCTAGATTGATAATTCCGTTCGGCCCGGGCATCTTAAGCTTCATGTACCCGTAATGGGGTATTGCTTGGAAGATTGTGAATGCTTCCCGCCCTAGTAAAGCGTGATATCCGCTTTTGAACGGGGCCACCTGAAACGTGACTTCTTCAGACCTGTAATTATCTGGCGTGCCGAACACCACATCTAGTGTGATTTTTCCTGTGCAGCGCGCTTCTCGACTGGGGAATATTCCTCTAAAGGTTGTGCTGCTTCGCTCGACGCGGTTCCAGTCTATTTCCATTTTTTGAAGGGTTTCCTCATAAATGAGGTTCAGTCCGCTGCCTCCATCCATGAGCACCTTGGTGAGGTGAAAGCCGTCCACTATGGGACTGAGGACCAATGCGGCTGGTGCTCGGGCTGTTCGGAATCTAGGTTCATCACTTGCGTTGAAGGTAATGGCAGTGTCGCTCCATGGATTTATTGTTGCAACTTGATAGACTTCGCCGAGGCTGCGGAGTGTTCTTTTTCGCACATTGTTTGATGCGAAAGTCTTGAAGACTGTGAGAACGGTACTGGTGTCCTTGGGCTGGCTTTCTGCGGCCTCCGGAATTAAGAGGTCCTCGCCGATTTTGGCCACCTGCCGGAGTATCCAACATGCTCTAAGGCTGTGAGTTGGTGTGGCGTCCTCTGTACTGTGAATTCTACAGGGTCCATCAAGCCATCTTTCCAGTACGGTTCCATGCCCTGTAGAGGGTTTTGGCTTTTTGGTGTTTATCCCGGGTGTCCTGTGATGCTGCACCCTCTTAGTTCGGACGAGATTACTATTCAAGGTCGGATTATCCCAAAAATTTATTTCAGTTTCCCAGGCGGTTTCCATCGCACAGTATTTTTGTACTATGGACACCAAGTCAGCAAAGCATGTGATATCACGACGACTTACGGCGTTAAGGATTCCCTTGTCCGTGCAATTACTGCAGAAAATTGAGATTGCGTCTTCCTCGCGGCAATCCTTTATCATGTTCATAACCAGGAGGAATCTGGCCCAGTAATGATGTACTGTTTCCTCGGGCCTCTGCCTGATTTGGGAGAGATCGCTTATGATCGGGTGGGCGGGTGTCGTTGAATCTGAAACCTCACCCAATCCAAGATTCGGAGGCCGAAGAGTTTCCTAACTCTAAAGTTCGGATTCTTGGATGTTGTCCAATGAATCTAGCCCGTTGCCTGATCCTAAGCACAGGTCTTGAGTTACATCCTCCCCTCCGCGGGTATCCGGCTTGGAGGGGTCGGGAATTCGGACGTAGCTAGTCCTTAAAATAGATGAAGGGTCACCGCACTGCGCCTCTACCACGACAACGTGGTGGGTGACTTGGGGAGAGTTAATTTCTCTTAGATCGGGTTTAAGCCCAACCTGGTCATAATCCGTAGCGACCCCCAGGGCGGCGATGCGATCCAAGAGCTCGTTTACGGAAGGGAGCTCCATTGGATCTAGCTGCTCGACGAGCTCCGAGGTGACGTGTAGGTTGCTTTTGATGACCCGAGAGGTCACCGTCGGTGCAACAGCCGAGCAGGCGGTCATGAGGAAACCACCTAGCCGGAGGGTTTGGCCGACAGCCAAGGTTCCCTTAGCAACGTCGCCGTCCTTAAAGATGGGAGGAGGCATCCTTCCTGATTGTGATGGCACAGAGGAACTCTTAATGAAAGCACCAATGTCGGTGTCAAAACCGGCGGATCTCGGGTAGGGGGTCCCGAACTGTGCGTCTAGGCCGGATGGTAATTGGAGGCAGGGAACACGATGTTTTACCCAGGTTTGGGCCCTCTTGATGGAGGCAAAACCCTACGTCCTGCTTGATTAATATTGATGATATGGGTAGTACAAGAGTAGATCTACCATGAGATCAAGGAGGCTAAACCCTAGAAGCTAGCCTATGGTATGATTGTTCTGTATGGAGTTGATTGTCTACGGACTACAACCCTCCGGTTTATATAGACACCGGATAGGGTTAGGGTTACATAGAGTCGGTTACAATGGTAGGAGATCTTGAATATCCGCATCGCCAAGCTTGCCTTCCATGCCAAGGAAAGTCCCATCCGGACACGGGACGAAGTCTTCAATCTTGTATCTTCATAGTCCAGGAGTCTGGCTGAAGGTATAGCCCGGCTACCCGAACACCCCCTAATCCAGGACTCCCTCATCCGCCGTCGCCGTAGGTGTCCTCCATCGCCAAGTTAGGGCACGGAAGATCGAACTTCTCGGCCTCATCTCCTACTCCGTCTAGCAGTTCCTCGAGTGGTAAATAAAAACTCTTTTTGCAGTACTTTTTGATCTGATAGATTCATCCTTTTCAACCACAAGTGGTTTCTGTTCCTACAAAGTTGGATCTATCCTGTTCTGCATCTCATAGCATGCCTAGTGTGTTCACTTATGCTTCACAAAGTAGTTAGATTCCTCACTTGTACTTATTCGTGGATTCGTACAAATCTGGAACCAACTCTCTACATATGAGTGAATGTCTTCGCACTATGAGGTCAATGTCTTCTAAACTGATTTATCTTCAAAATCTTCTAAGAATGCATATGACCTCTTCCCCTTCCCTCGCATCTCTAATGCTGTCACAGGTACATGTCTGTGGGAGAATCCCTTGGTTCTCATAGTCTGCATTCATTTGCAGAGTTCTTACAACATCACATAAATTCTCCTGAAGCCAGTTCCTGTCTGACCAGCAGACGGAAGACTTTAACAGTGTTGAAGCCTTTTAGTCTAAACTTCATGGCAACAGAGAAATCAGCAAGGAAGGGTGGCAGACAGTGCCGTGGGGGCACATCAATGGACCTGCCCGAAGATCTCTATGAACTATACAAAACTGACCCCGAAGCAAGCTATGGTCAGTGCAAGACACGAATCCAATGGATTCGAAGATACTGGGCTGAGCAATGGTTCAAGTACAAATTCGTCACCAAGGAGTATGCTGAGAAGAATGCTATCACGCGTCCTTGGGGAGATATTCTCTATAAAAATCTTCAACCCAAGACCAGAACTAAAGCCATTGCTCAAGGATTCTACCCTTGCATGGTCCGAGGGCCACAACCTACTGATGCCGACCCATCGTCATTGCTATGGTGTCGAGATGACAATTTGTTCAAGTGCAACTTTCAGTTTGCTAAGAACTAGGCCAGGGAAAACAAGAAGTCTTGGGGATTAGACTTCAACTCAGGCCCCTCTGCGCCACGTGCCGATGGCACACGCGAAGCTGAACCCAATCTTGTTGGGCCCTTCTACAACTTAGAAGGTCTCATCACACACATTCAGGTTCAAGGGGCAGCCGTGGATCACTCTGTAGACGACACTGACTCTGACGAAGCGCTTGCACTACCAAAGCCAAAGAAGCAGAAGAAACCTAAGGCTTCGAAGCCTTCCACTCCACCAAAAGTTTCACACGCGAAGCCTCTGGCCACTGCTCCTCCTGCACCAAGTGTGCAGTCTGAAGATCTCTCTTGCATCTCCAAGACTGAGAAGAAAATGAAGAAGCCCGTGCACTCCTCTAGTCCTGTTCTGACCTCCGCTGCTGTTTTGAGAAACGCGAATGACGCCATTGATCTATCTAGCGACGACGATCTTGGCGATGATGCTCTTGAGCAATTGATAAAGAGCAAGCAAGAGGCGGAAATCTTCAATGATCTTCCCCTCTTTGATGTGGAGATCCTGTACAAGTTTATTGATGCGTGGTTTGATAGCACAGATCTCAGTTTTGATGATCTTCAGCTCCCAATTGGCCTCAGCGTCTCTTTTCCATGGAGCCATTGCTCCTGAGCTGGCTCTTGCACAGAAGATTTGTCGTGGTATTTCTCATGGGGGGCTTGCGAGTCGACAGATGCCACAAGGGCTTAGTGTGAGGGTAAGACTGATGCTGATAGGCCCGGGAGCGGGTATGCGAGTAGCACGCGCTAGTTACCCAGGTTCGAGGCTCTCCGGAGAGATAATACCCCTACTCCTGCATGTCTGAGTATATATGCGGGGTGTACATCGGGCAGTACAAAGTGCTCCTGGAGTTGTATCTGAGATTAGTGCCAAAGGCATCTGATCTCGTATATATGTGTAGCCTGAGTGCCTTGTGGCCAGCTAGTCTCATGGCATGCATGGCCGTGAGGGCATGTGTGTCCATGCGTGAGTGTGAGCATGTGGTGGATGGATGGATGGGTGGCACATATATATAGGTGAGCTAGCTTACTACCTAAGCTAGGTAGTGGCGTGGGGGACAAGTGGGCATGGGACACCATGCCCATGAGAGATGTGTATGTGACGTGCATGCCTCCTTGTCCCTGGGGCACTTTATAAAACAGTGCCCAGGGACAGATACACTGTAGATGACGTCACAATATGATCGTCTCGTTGATGTCTTGTCGGTGTCAGGTCGGGCTGCAGTTGGCAGCCGACTGGTTGGTGCAGTCGGCAGCCGGCTGGTTGGCGTAGTCGGCAGCCGGTAGTCGGCTGGTTGGTGTAGTCGGTAGCCGACAGTTTGGACTGAGGGGCTTTGCTAGCCCCGATGTCTTGATATATCGTCTTGTCGTTTTTTGGGTATCCGTGTCCAATTACTCCGACAGTAGCCCCCAAGCCTCCGGGAAACTTGGCAAAGTTGGGCGGAGGTTTTTTGGCGAGTGTTCATGGAAATTGTCAAGAAAAAAGACAAAGTTAGTCCATGCAGATATATCAAATGTTTGCTTTTAGCATTGCAAGTTTTATACGGAGGGTGCCGACTCGGTTTCGTCCGAGCCCCCTTAATCTTTTTCGTGTTCCCTCCGCTTTTTGGCTTGTGCTCTTGCTTGCCGAACAGCCGCTCTGCGGTCTGTTGCTAAGAGTGGGCCGCGAAGTGGAGTGTACAGTACTCAGAGTCTAGGAGCAGATTCAACCGAGTAGATACTTGTAAAGGAAAACGGCCGGGTCGCCCGAACCGTTTTTCTTCCCGGACGTTTTTCGCGTGGGTGGCCTCCAGCGTTCACCCTTGCTAGCCGGACAGCCGCTCTACGGTCTGTGCCTAAGAGTGAGCCTTTGGTACTGCGCACGCTACTAATCCGTCTGCGGGAACAAACGTCTTAGGCCAAGCGGCCAGCCCCCGGGCCAACTCTGGCTGGCACCGGGGCGAACAGTGATGCAACTGTAATTAAAAAAATGCGGAGATAGCACCCGAGCATCGCTCGGGGTTATCCGTGCTTGCGTGATGCAAAAAATATGCGGACGAGGAGCTCACATTGATTTTTGTGTAGTCGCGGTCGTCGAAAACAGCCGGTGCGACTCGGCGCTCGCGGAGCACGTTGGCGCACCCGCTGGGTGTAGGCTTCGAGCCCCCGGGTGCTCGAAGGGTGGTCCCGGCCGGTCAGGCTCGACCGGCCAGGCGGCGAGGCGTCTTGCAACGCCCTTTATTCTTCTCTTCTGCCGACTACTGGGAGTTGGACAAAACTCTTCTCTTGTCTGCAATCTTCCGTGGGGGCGCGCCAGCGCACCCACTGGATGTAGCCCCCGAGATTCGGGCCGACTGTTGAGCAGTCGGGCCAGATCTCCCGGCAACTACTTTGTCTTCTTCCCCGCGGGGTGTGTCAGCGCACCCGCTGGGTGTAGCCCCCGAGATTCGGGCCGACCGCTGAGCAGTCGGGCCGGATCTCCCGGTGACTACTTCGTCTTCTTCTTCGCGGGGGCGCGTCAGCGCACCTGCTGGGTGTAGCCCCCGAGATTCGGGCCGACTGCAGAGCAGTCGGGCCGGATCTTCCGGCAACTACTTCATCTTCTTCTCGTGGGGGCGCGTTAGCGCACCCGCTGGGTGTAGCCCCCGAGATTCGGGCCGACTGCAGAGCAGTCAGGCCGGATCTTCCGGCAACTACTTTATCTTATTCTTCGCGGGGGCGCGTCAGCGCACCCGCTGGGTGTAGCCCCCGAGATTCGGGCCGACTGCTGAGCAGTCGGGCCGGATCTTCCGGCAATTACTTCGTCTTCTTCTTCAGCCGGCCGGATGGGCGGACCCCAACACAGCAGTCGGGCTCTTTGCAGCCGGACAGGCAGCCAGCGGTCAGACGCACACACACACATTTTTTTTGCCAGTCGGCCGTGGGCATCCGACATTTTCTTCAGCCGGATCTGGGCAAGCCGGATGGACACACACATTTTTTTGTCCCAGCCGGCCTCTCGGACAGCCGGCCCATCCCACCCGGTCACCCTTTTTTCTCTTTTTTCTCTTCTTTTCGCCGCTTGAGCAGTCAGTAGGAGCGGGACGCTGCGGAGGTCGGATGGCACGCCAAGCCAGCGGCCAGGACACGGTGCGGCAGCAGAGGCGGCGGACCGGGTCGGAGGCGGAGCCGGCGGGGAGGCGTCGGGGCACCGTAGCGGCGCAGCGGGACCGGAGCAGGCTGCTATGGGCGCGAGGGAGCCGGCGACGGGCGAAGCTGGGCCTAGGGGGCCGGAAACAGGCGGAGGAGCAGCTGGCGCGGGGGAGGCCGGCCAGGCGAGGCGGACTCGACAACAGCTACCCGGCCGGCACGCGGGAGGCGACAGCGGCGCACGCGACCAGCGCCGGAGCAGGCGATGGGCGCGCAAGGCATGCGGAGCCGGCGGCAGACCGACGGGGCGGAGGCGAGCCGGCGAGGGCCCGAAGCCGGCTGGCGCTAAGCACCCAGCAGTCGGCAGGGGCCCGGAGCCAGCCGGTGCCGGAATGGACAGCCGTGGCCGTCCGGCGCGGACGGGTGCGAAGGAGGACGGGGAGGCGTGCGCTGGGCCAGGAGGGCGATGTCGACGCGACGAGGCAGCCGGCATGGGCGGAGCAGGCGGCGGCCTCGGCGGGGAGGAGCAGAGCCGCGGGAGGCGGCAACAGCGACCCAGGCGGCGGGCGCGCAGACACGGGGACGTGCGCGGGCGCGCAGACACAGGGTCGGGAATAGTGCGCGAGCAGGACGTGCAGGCCACAGTCGGCTGTCGTGCGTGCGTTGTCCTTTTCGCGTCCAGCCACCATGAGCAGAGTATGGGTGGCGTCTAGCCATTGTATGAGCAGTGTACTAGGCATATCTTGCTTGTGTCTGGAAAGTGTACACCATATATACGAATGGTGTATGGGTAGTGTATGACCATGGTTGACTTGCATCTAGCTGGCTTGCAAGCCGATGGTATATGGAGGAGCGACACGCGACTCAGCCGGAGCAAGGCGCAACGTGGAGGGAAGAAGACGCGAGTGGCGCGTGGATGGCCATGGCCGACCGAAACGAGGCCCCGTGCGCGGACGGACGGTCGGAGCTGCGTTGGTGAAGACGAAGATGGCGAAGCCGACGGCGAGGACGCGCCGTCCCGCACGGCCGCTCCGGGGGCGGGTCGAAGTCGAGCCCCCGAGCGCTACCGGAGAGACGGCGCGCCGCCACGGCGGAGATGACGAAGATGGTCCCGCCCGGACTGCGAAACCAGCAGCAGCGCGGTAGCATAGTACCGCCCCACGGTGGGCGCCAACTGTCGTGGTATTTCTCACGGGGGGCTTGCGAGTCGACAGATTCCACAAGGGCTTAGTGTGAGGGTAAGACTGCTGCTGATAGGCCCGGGAGCGGGTACGCGAGTAGCACGCTCTAGTTACCCAGGTTCGGGGCTCTCCGGAGAGATAATACCCCTACTCCTGCATGTCTGAGTATATATGCGGGGTGTACATCAGGCAGTACAAAGTGCTCCTGGAAATATATCTGAGATCAGTGCCAAAGGCATCTGATCTCGTATATATGTGTAGCCTGAGTGCCTTGTGGCCGGCTAGTCTCATGGCATGCATGGCCGTGAGGGCATGTGTGTCCATGCGTGAGTGTGAGCATGTGGTGGATGGATGGATGGGTGGCATATATATATAGGTGAGCTAGCTTACTACCTAAGCTTGGTAGTGGCGTGGGGGACAAGTGGGCATGGGACACCATGCCCATGAGAGATGTGTATGTGACGTGCATGCCTCCTTGTCCCTGGGGCACTTTATAAAACAGTGCCCAGGGACAGATACACTGTAGATGACGTCGCGGTATGACCATCTCGTCGATGTCTTGTCGGTGTCAGGTCGGGCTGCAGTCGGCAGCCGGCTAGTTGGTGTAGTCGGCAGCCGGCTGGTTGGCGTAGTTGGCAGCCGGTAGTCGACTGGTTGGTGTAGTCGGTAGCCGGCAGGTTGGACTGAGGGGCTTTGCTAGCCCCGATGTCTTGAAATATCGTCTTGCCGTTTTTGGGGTATCCGTGTCCAATTACTCCGACAAGATTGTTGAGCTGAAGCACAAGATTGATTATGAAAAGGCTCAATTCAAGAAGCACATGGCCAAGCTCAATGTTGAAGACATTCAAAACTTCAAGGTCATGATGCATGATCTCAAGGAGGTGTTCCACAAGAAACAAGAAGAAGCAAAAGGTTCTCGTGAGCGCATGAAGAATCTTGCTGCCAAATGTGTTCAAGGCTACAATGAAGCTGAAAAGCGCAAGGCTTTGGGGAGACCACGCATCGACCCCAGAATGGCTTCCAAGAAGAAGAAGAAGCCAGCTGTGGCCGAACCAGAAGCATCAAGGCAGGAAGAACCTTGCATTGTCTTTCCGGCCAGTATGACAGGCTCGAAGCCTATGGTCCCCACAGTGGCTTCAGAGTTCAAGAAAACTAGAGCAGCTGAAGCCGAAGCCAGAAAGCGCAAGACCAAAGCCACCACTGATGATGCTCCACCAACCAAGAAAAGAAAAACAAAGAAGAGAGACCGGGCTACTCCCACAGAGCCCCTTGTTGTCAAGCCAATCTCAGTGGCTCGTCCTGCGTCTGAACATCGTGAGCGCCAGTTGATCATTCATGAGCCTGCTCCCATAGAGGCTCCAATAGTTCAAGACATTCCAGCTGTTGACCCCACCGCAGCTGAAGACATTGGTCATCAAGACAATGTTGAAGATGATGAAGTCCTTCCTCAGATCGAACACAATGTGGTATCATCGCCTGTTCTCATGAACATCGAACTCATCAGCATTGGTCGTCCATTGATGCCAAATGCTCAGGATGACTCATGGGCTGATCACCCTCAAGAATCCCCTCATGATGAAGAAACACCAGTTACTCCCCCAACCCAGGTCACCACTCCGGTGATTGACAATGAAGACCTTGAGGCCCAACCAACTCCATCTCCACAGGCGTCGCCGGCGTTTCGCAGGCTTCGCAAAGGACCAAGGCCACAGGTCACTTTGTCAAGTGTTCCAGAAGGAGAAGAGCGCCAATCTGTTCACGCGAAGTCTTTCCTAAAGCCTCTCCTACTGCGAACGTCCCTGAATCTGAAGCCAAAACGGCTGAAGATATTCCGGCTGCATCAGCCGATGACCAAGAAGAAGAACCAAGAGAAGAGGAACGTGTTGCTACACCCCGTCCAACCCTGAAGTTGTTCTCGAGGAGAACGTGTCCGACCCTCCAGCTCCTGAAGTGGAGGTTACCAACACTGAGGCGACCACCAACATCAACACTGAAGCCAATGATGTTGTCATGGCTGAAGCTACTGTGGCGCCTAAAGCTAATGTGGTGCCAGAAGTGAATGCACCTGAAGCCAATGCACCACCCGAAGCAAATCCGCTGCCTGAAGCCAATGCCTCTGCTCCTGTACCTCCTCCAAGGCCAGACACCATCGAGCAAGCATATGATCGTGGTCAGCTTGTTACCGTCCGCTGGCCAATTCTGGTTCCTCCGCCTGCTCCCGACCTCAATTTGACTATCATGTGGAGCACATGCCTCTGGTCCAGAAGCCAAAGCCAAGGCTACCACGGTATCCAGGTACTGCAATGTCACTAGGATCGTTTAATCTGAATGGATTCAAGGCACACAACACATTCTTTAACAGTGACAAGAACCCCTACACAAGGCCAAGAATCTCCTCAGATCGATTCTGGAGTTATCAGCAGCACAACTACTATTCTTGCATCTTGTACAATCAGGGGCGCATCTTCCCACATATGCGTCTTGATTGTGAAGCCATTGCTGGATTACCCTGCCTTGAAGAAGCCCTTGACTGCTTCCGTGATGCGGGTCTGCTCAACTTTGTGACTGACAAGGAACATTGGAATGAAGAACTTCTACTTAAATTCTATGCTACCCTCCACATTCGTGGATACAACAGGGATCCGAAGACTTGGATCCTTGAGTGGATGACGGGCGATGTACATCATGAAGCTAAAGCCCAAGACATCATTGAGCTTACAACCCTGCCCACTCCTGGCGAATACTATGAACGAGGTTGTCAGCAACACCAGAATGCTTTGGAGAGCATTTTCCAGAAGCCAGAGCCTAACATGAGCCAAATGCTGAGCATGATTAAGCCTATGCCACGCGATGCTGAATACCCAACGTAATTTTTTGTTGAAGACCTAGAGTATCTGCCCCGCACCATCTATCATATCATCAGGCGAACTCTATGGCCCGTCAAAGGACATTCATCTGCAAAGAAGCTTGAAGGAGCAATGAAGACTTTGGTTTTCTATATCTTCAATGGCATAAGCTTCAATTCTTAAGACTTCTTCATCAGACAATTGGCTGCATCTGGCTCTGACATCTTTGGTCTGAAGTTCTATGCTCCATGGGTAATGCGCCTCATCAAGCTTCACTCTGCCTTCAACTATCAACCGTCTGCGCGCAATCATCTCGTATTCTTGCCAGAGGTTGATCTGTCTGTTGAAGCCATTTACCCAGAGCCTGCAAAGGATCCAATTTATCTTCACAATGTTGATCGTCAAAGGTTCACCCAGCCCATTGAAGGAGTTCAGGCCGTTTCTCGTGTTTACCCCTTGGCTGGCAACACACGTGCTCCTCGCACCCAAACTGACGCCACTACAAGTACCATTGCCCAAAGGCATCGGAAGCCATCTCGTGTTCTCAATGACCGATAGCTTCTCGTCGCTCTCCATCAGAAATAGGATAAGCATCATGACTGGCTTAAGCGTCAGATGCAAAGCCTCTTGGTGGACGTCAATCGCATTCAAAACTTGCCACCAAGAATGCCTTTGTTACACATGAAACCTGTCGGAGGTCCTGGAAGAGTTTGACATTGCTCAGTGCTGAAGCTGATCTTCAAGATGATGGCTTCACGGAAAGATTCAAGTTTGACTCAACTCCTCCAAGGAATGCTCACTTGCGTCGGACTCCCTCACTTGAAGACTCTGACTATTCCTCCTCAGCTGCAACGGTGAATGCCAGAGTCATAGATGATCAAGATGATGCTACTTCACCACCTCCAACTTCAGCGCTTGTCGACACTGCACCAAGTTCTTCTGCACCACCGAACCTCAACGACGACCCTACTGCTTCACCTACTCCTCATGGGAACAAGTAGAAGCTCTATGTCTTCAAACCTTTTTGGTCATTACTAACAAAAGTGGGAGAAGCATATGAGTTGATAGTCTTCAAGCGGGTCCATATGGGTGGTTGCTTTACTTTTGCTACATTTGCCAAGTGCTTACAACTCTTGTTTTTGATAAATTTGGTTCGTTTTGAGTTGTAACACTTAAACTTGATGGTCGTCTGCTATCTGTTTTGACACTATGTGATGTGATGATAAATTCCGCATGTGCGACGATAAATTCCGCATGAAGTCATTTTGCAGACGTCCATTTTTCATTATGCATGTCATTATCTTCGTTATATCCTTTCATGCATGATGAATTGTCTTCATAAGTAGAAGAGGAGCTCCGCAAGTACAACCTGCCATGTGCATTTGCATTCAAAATCAAAATACTTATATGCACATCTTCAGGGGGAGCCTTTCTGCTACTTACGAAGACAATACCTAAAACCTTTACAATTTCACAAACTTTTATCCCCATTGAGAACTTCAACCAGTTTGTCATGAATCACCAAAAAGGGGGAGATTGTAAGTGCATCTAGTGCCACCCCTAGTTGGTTATTGACGACAAACCTGGTTGAGGGACTAATGTGTTTGTGAGAATTGCAGGATAACACAGGTAGTAGTCCCTCATTGATTCGGTTTTCCTACCGGAGATGACCCCTAAAAATGTATGAAGACATTGAAGACAAAGGTGGTATGTGAAGATATTCGCATTGAAGACTATGACATGAGAAGACATCGCGTGAAGACTATGGAGCGCGAAGACTTACCTGTTTCGTCGTTTCCTTTTCTTCTTTGTTGAGTCATAGGAACCACCGTACTGTTAAGTGGGGTCCCAGTGAACAAAGTCAGAGTGACTGAAGTGATGCTTAATCAAAAATCCTATGTCTTCGAGCGAAGACTATGAGAGCAAATCTTATCCAGAGCTGGATGAGTCAGCTTTACTTGTAGCCCAAGTAAAGTTGCCGCGTGTGTTTGAAATCTGACCGTTGGAAGACGTGTTAGTTCCTTAGTGACCCAGGGTCATTTCGGACAAATCAGGTCGGGTTGCCTAGTGGCTATAAATAGCCCACCCCCTACACCATAAATTGGTTGGCTCCTTAGAGTTAGTGCACGACTTTTGTCGTTTGAGAGCAACCCACCTCGAATCCTTTGAGAGAGAAATCCTTGCGAGGACAAAGCCCTAAACACCCAGAGCCAAAGAGTGTTAGGCATCACTGAAGTCTTCTTGTCTGTGTGATCTGAAGACTTGTTACACTTGAGGACTGTGAATCCTCTAGCCGGATAGGCGTCGCCTTCTGAGCATCCAAGAGTCATTGTGGATCACCGGTGAACGAAGTCTGTGAAGGTTTGGAAGTCTACCTTGAAGACTTACCAGAGTGTGATTGGGTGAGGATTGGGTGTCCTTAGCTCAAGGGGAATAAGGTGAAGACACGGTCTTCTGAGTTAAATCTCAGCCTCCCTAACCAGACGTACAGTTGTCACAGCAACTGGAACTGGTCCAACAAATCATTGTCTTCAATGAGCAACTGGTTCTATCCTTCCCATCTCTTTATTTGAAGTTGGTCCTTGTGAAGTCACTGCCTGTTTGCATTATCTATTTGTCTTCACTGTGTGACTGCTTGTTCTGATTGGCTTCTTACTATCTTCCATCCTGATCCATACTACCTAGCTTCTATTAGTCTTTGTGCTTTGACTTCATTGTATACTTGACTATGGCTTGCCTAGTGTAGTCTACCTTCCGCTGCATGGTAATAGGTGCAACACAATTTTGGCTACGATGAATTTTTTGAGGTGTAAACTCCCTAGTACGCATTAGTTCCTTAATCTCAAGGACCAACTGACCATAAGCTGATCTAATGAGACCATTACTGGACAACGCTGAAAGAGCCTCCGACGAGTCCGACTGTACCACCACCGGGAACGAAGTATGTTGGATAGCCAAGGCCATACCTTGCATCAGGGCATGAATCTCCGCCTCCAAAGCGCCATTACAATGGAAGATGTAACGGTAAGCGGTGAACAGTACTACACCTTGAAAGTGCGTTATATCGACTAGAGGGGGGGGGGGTGAATAGGCGATTTTTATGAAAGTCTTCAAAATGTGGAAGTTTCGAAGACAAACGATAGAAATAAACCTATCACCATGCAGCGGAAGGTAGACTACACTAGGAAAACCATAGTCAAGTATTCAATGAAGTGAAAGCACAATGACTAATAGCAGCTAGGTAGTAAGGATCAGGTAGGAAGATATTATGAAGCCAAATAGAACACGCAGTCACTCAGTGAAGACAAAAGATAGTGCAATCATACAATGACTTCACAAGGACCAACAGTAAGTAAAGGGAAGGGAAGGATGAAACCAGTGAATTGTTGAAGACAATGATTTGTTGGACCAGTTCCAGTTGCTGTGACAACTGTACGTCTGGTTGGGGTGGCTAAGTATTTAAACCTGAGGACACACAGTCCCGGACACCCAGTCCTGAACACGCAGCTCAGGACACCCAGTCCTCACCGTATTCCCCTTGAGCTAAGGTCACATAGACCTCGCCCAATCACTCTGGTAAGTCTTCAAGGTAGACTCCCAAACCTTCACAGACTTCGTTCACCGACGATCCACAATGTCTCTTGGATGCTCAGAACGCGACGCCTAATCGGCTGGAGGATTCACAGTCCTCAAGTATAATAAGTCTTCAGATCACACAGACAAGAAGACTTAAGTGATGCCTAACACTCTTTGGTTCTGGGTGGTTAGGGCTTTATCCTCGCAAGGAATTCTCTCTCAAAGGCTTCGAGGTGGGTTGCTCTCAAACGACAAAAGCCGTACTCTAACTCTGAGCAGCCAACCGTTTATGGCTGTAGGGGGTGGGCTATTTATAGCCACTAGGCAACCTGACCTGATTTGTCCGAAATGACCCTGGGTCACTAAGGAACTGACACGTGTTCCAACGGTCAGATTTCAAACTCACACGGCAACTTTACTTGGGCTACAAGCAAAGCTAACTTGTCCGACTCTGGACAAGATTCGCTCTCATAGTCTTCACTCGAAGACATAGGTTTTGGTTAAGCATCACTTGAGTCATTCTGACTGGTTCTCTTGGACCCCACTTAACAGTACGGTGGTTCCTATGACTCAACAAAGAAGAAACAGAACTACGAAAGATCTAAGTCTTCGAGCTCCATAGGCTTCATGCGATGTCTTCTCTTGTCATAGTCTTCAATGAGAATATCTTCATAAACCACCTTTGACATCAATGTCTTCGTACATTTTTAGGGGTCATCTCTGGTAGGAAAACTGAATCAATGAGGGACTTCTACCTATGTTATCCTGCAATTCTCACAAACACATTAGTCCCTCAACTAGGTTTGTCGTCAATACTCCAAAACCAACTAGGGGTGGCACTAGATGCACTTACAATCTCCCCCTTTTTGGTGATTGATGACAAACTAGTTGAAGTTTTCAACGGGGAATATAATATGTGAAATTGTAAGAGGATAGGGAATTGTCTTCATAAGCTGTGAGGGCTCCCCCTAAAGATGTGCATATAAGTAATTTGCTTTTGGAATGCAAATGCACATGGCAGGTTGTGCTTGTGGAGATCCTCTTCAACTTATGATGACAATCCACTATGCATGTGAAGGTATGTGAAGATAATGACATGCATAATAGAAAATGGACGTCTGCAAAATGATCTAAGTGCGGAATTTATCGTTGCACATGCGGAATTTATCATCACATCACAAAGTGGCAAATAAGTAGTAGACGACCATCGAGTTTAAGTGTTACAACTCAAAGAACCAAATGTATCAAAACGAGAGTTGTAAACACGAAGAAATATATAAAGCAACCGCACATATGGACCCACTTGAAGACTATCAAACTCATATGCTTCTCCCCCTTTTATCAGTAAAGACCAAAAAGGTTTGAAGACATAGAGCATCTACGCGTTCCCATGAAGAGTAGGTGAAGCAGCAGGGTCGTCGGTGGTGTTCGGCGGTGCAGAAGAACTTGGAGCAGTGTTGAAGCGTGCTGAAGGAGGTGGCGGTGAAGTAGCATCGTCTTCATCCTCGATCACTCTGGCATTCACAGTTGCAGCAGAGGAAGAGAACTCAGAGTCTTCAAGAGAGGGAGTTCGTCGCAGCACAACCCTTCGAGGAGGTGTGGAGTCAAACTTGAAGCGTTCAGAGAAGCCATCCTCTTGAAGATCATCTTCAGAGCACGTCAGCGTCAGCCCTTTCCATGTGCGTTGAGAGGTTTCATGGGCAACAAAGGCATTCTTGGTGGCAAGATTGCGAATGCGGTTGACATCCACCAAGAGGCTTTGCATTTGGCGCTTCAGCCAGTCATGATGCCTATCCTGTTTCTGATGAAGAGCCACCAGAAGCTCTCGGTCATTGAGAACACGAGTGCGCTTCTTGGGTCGTTGGGCAATTGTGCTATCGGTGGCTTCAGTAAGGGCAGGATGTGGTGCACGTGTAGTTCCAGCCAAAGGATAAACACGAGTGACTGCTTCAACTCCTTCAATGTTCTGAGAAAAACTTTGATGCTCCGCATTCTGAAGACTTAGAGGTTCCTTGGCAGGCTCAGGATAAATGGCTTCAACAGACATATCCACATCAGGCAGAAAGATCCGATGATTGCGAGCAGATGGCTGATATGAGATAGCAGAGTGGAGTTTAATCAGCCACATTATCCATGGAGCGTAGAACTTCAAGACAAAAAGATCAGAGCTTGAGGCAGCAAGTTGGCGGATGAAGAAGTCATGTGCATTGAAGCATTTGCCATGAAGAATATAGAAGACCAAAGTCTTCATTGCACCTTCCAGCTTGGCATGTGGAGAATGTCCTTTGATGGGCCAGAGAGTTCGCCTTATGATGTGATAAATAGTCCTTGGGAGATACTCAAGGTCTTCAACAAGGAACTCCTTAGGATATGCAGCATCTTGTGGCAATGGCTTCATCATACTGAGCATCTGACTCATGTTTGGTTCAGGCTTTTGAAAGATGCTCTCCATAGCTTCACTGTGAAGCTGACAACCAGGTTCGTAGATATCGCCAGGAGTGGGTAGACCAGTGAGCTCAATGATATCAAAGGCTTTGGCTTCGTGATGAACGTTTCCTGTCATCCACTCTAGGACCCAAGTCTTAAGATCTCTGTTGTACCCGCGGATGTGAACTGTGGCATAGAATTCGAGCAGCAACTCTTCATTCCAGTGCTCTTGGTCGGTGACAAACGGCAGCAATCTAAGCTCTTTGAAGCAATCCAGAGCTTCTTCCAGACAGGGCAGACCAGCTATTGCTTCAATGTCAAGACGCTTATGTGGGAAGATGCGACCTTGATTGTATAGAATGCAGGAGTAATTGCTTCGCTGCGGATAGCTCCAGAACCGATCAGAAGACATTCTTTCCCTTGAGTAGGGGTTCCTGGAGCTATTGAAGAAGGTGTTGTCTGCTTTGAAGCCATTGACATTGAAGGATCCAGGTGCTGATGCAGGACCTGGAAACCTGGGCAATCTGGGGATTGGCTTCTGTACCTGAGGCTTGTGCTCAACATGGTAGTCAAACTGAGGACCAGCAGCAGGCGCAGGAACAGAAGCAGTAGCATCATTGGCTTCACTGACTTCTAGTGCTTGGGTTGGTGAAGGCTCCACATTGGCTTCAGCCATGACAGCGTCAGTGGCATCGGTGGCAGCCTCAAAATTCTCAACCTCCACTTGATGAGCTGGAGGGTCGGTCACAGTCATGTTCTCCTCGAGAACAGCTTCTTGGTGAGACGGGGGTGTAGCAACGCTTGGGGTTTCTTCTTCATCGGCTGATACAGCCGGAATGTCTTCAGCAGCTTTAGCTTCAGACTCAGAGACTGGAGGCCTTGGTCCTTTGCGAAGCCTGCGTAACGCTGGGGACGCCTGTGGAGTTGGGGTTGGCTGGGCCTCAAAGTCTTCTTCCTCTTGTGCTTGTGGGCGATCAGCCCATGATGCATCCTGAGCAATTGGCGTCAGAGGACGACCAATGCTGATGAGCTCGCTGTGCGTTAGCACAGACGATGATACCTGTTGGTGCTCGAGCTGAGGAAGAACTGCATCATCTTCAACATGGTCATGGTGACCAATGTCTTCTGCAGCGATGGGATCAGCTGCTGGAAAGTCTTCAGCTTCATGGGCCTCTGTGAAAGCAGGCTCATGGACAGTCAGTTGGCGCTCCTGAGGTTCAGCGTCAGGGCGAACCATGGAGATGGGTTCAATAATCAAGGGCTCTATGGGAGCAGCCCGTTCCTTCTTGGCCTTCCGCTTCTTCTTGGAGGGAGCAGTAGCAGAGGCTTCAGGATGTTTCCTCTTTCTGGCTTCAGCCTCAGCAGTCCTCGTCTTCTTCAATTCTGAAGCGGTTGACCTGGCCTTTGGCTTCGAGCCAGTCATACTAGTTGGGAAGAGAATGGGATCTGCTTCCTGCCTTGGTGCGTCGGGTTCGGCCATAGCGGGCTTCTTCTTTTTCTTTGCAGCCATCCTGGGGTCGATGCCAGGACGCCCAAGGGCCTTGTGCTTCTCAGCCTCATTGTAGGCTTGCACACATTTGTAAGCCAGGATCTTCATACGCTCACGAGAACCCTGAGCTTCTGCATGTTTCTTGAGAAAGGCTTCTTTGAGCTCGTGCAGCATAATCTTGAAGTTTTCCACCTCTTGCATGCTGAGCTTGGCCATATGCTTCTTGAATTGAGCTTTTTCATAGTCAATCTTTTGCTTCAGTTCAACAATGCGATGGGCGATAGCTAATTCTGAAGCAATGGCGCCATAGAAGGCGACACTGAGGCCAATGGGAAGTTGCAGATCTTCGAAGCTGAGATTGGGCGTGTCAAACCACTCATCAATGAAATTGTGGATGATAGCCACATCAAAGAGAGGCAGATCATTGAAGATTTCTGCTTCTTCTTTGCTCTTGATTAGTTGCTCAAGAGCGTCATCTGCAAGATCTTCATCACTGGACAGATCGATGGCATCGTTTCGCAGAATGGCAGCAGCAGTCAGTTCTTGGCCGGTGTGTGGCAGAGGCATCTTGACCTTCCAGGGCTTGGAGATGCGTCACAAATCTTCAGACTGCACACTGTCTTCAGGAGGTGCAGTGGCCAGTGGTTTCGCCCGTGAGATTTTTGGTGCAGAGGCAGGCTTTTAAGCTTTTGGCTGCTTCGGTTTCTTTGGCTTCGGCGCTGCAGGCGCTTCATCTGTTTCAGCGTCATCTGCAGGCTCATTCACGGCAGTCCCTTGAACCACGATATGGGTGATGAGACCTTCAAGGTTGTAGAAAGGACCGATGACATTGGGTTCTGCATCGCGTGTGCCGTCAGCCCGGGGAGCAGAAGGACCAGGGTTGAAGTCTAGTCCCAATGACTTCTTGTTTTCCTTGGCCGATGCCTTTGCGTGCTGGAAGTTGCGCTTGAAGAGATTATCGTCACGACACCATAGCAATGATGATGGATCGACATCTTCAGGCTGAGGTCCACGGACCATACAGGGATAGAAACCCTGAGCAATAGCTTCAGCTTTGTTCTTGGGTGGAAGGCCTCGGAAGAGAATATCACCCCAAGGACTTTTGATAGCACTCTTCTCAGCATATTCCTTGGTCATGAATCTGTATTTGTACCACTATTCTGCCCAATATCTTCGAATCCACTGGATTTGGGTCTTGCGCTGATTATAATCCTCTTTAGGATCTGTCTTGTAAAGCTTTGAGAGGTCATCAGGCAAATCTTTTGATGTTCCCCCACGACGCTGTCTGCCTCCCTTCCTTGAAGATTTCTCTGAAGCCATGAACTTTAAACCGAAAGGCTTCAATACGTTCAAAGGCTTCAAAGGCTTTCGCTTGCTGGACAAACAGGAACTGGCTTCGGGAGAATTTATATGATGTTGTAAGAATTCTGCAAATGAATGCAGACTATGAGAACCAAGGGATTCTTCCACGGACATGTACCTGTGATAGCATTAAGGTGCGAGGGAAGGGGAAGAGGTCATATGCATTCTCAGAAGATTTTGAAGATAAATCAATTTAGAAGACATTGACCTCATCGTGCGAAGACATTCACTCATAGATAAGGACTTGGTTCTAGATTTGTACGAATCCATAGATCAGTACAAGTGAGGAATCTAACTACTTTGTGAAGCATAAGTGAATATACTAGGCATGTTATGAGATGCAGTATGAAAGAGATCCAACTTGTGTGAATAGAAACTGCTTGTGGTAGAAAGTGACGAAGCTATAGGATCAAAGGGGACGTAAAAAGGAAGTTTTATTACCAGACGAAGAACTGCTAGACGGAGTGGAAGAGGAGGCCGAGTAGTTCGATCGTCCGTGCCCTAACTTGGCGACAGAGGACACCTACAGCGACGGCGGAGAGGACGATGTCCACGGTCGGCATGAAGACGGCGTCGGAGAGGTTGCGGCAGCGAAGCGCTTCGTCGCCGGCGTCGTCGAGGGCTAGCGGTGGCGCTAGGGTTCGTGTGAGAGTGGAAGAAGAGATAATGACTATGGTGAGGCGTGTATTTATAAGGACAGGGACGGCTCAGTGTTATTACACAGGTGCCCCTGGCGATTCACATCTGAGGAACACGTGGCCATCATGCAGCATATCGGGGGTTGTTCCACGTCCCACGCATGCCTGGATTGTCGAGTGGTCGTTCCCACTTCTCCGGGTTTCAGGTGAAGGAATGAGCATTGAAAACAGACTTAATGTTTGTCTCTGTATCTTCTGCTGACAAGGACGCAGAGAAGACATTCGACAGTTTCAATAGGATGCATATGATTTGGAGAGATAGAGTTTGAGATAGAAAGCATAGAGAGGTTAGGGTCCGATCACATTCACTTAGTTCAAAAGATTCAACAAGAAGACATAGCTATAAGTGAATGCTGTAGAGGACAGAACACTATTGTATATATATATATATATATATATATATATATATATATATATATATATATATATATATATATATATATATTCAACATAGTGAAGATAATCATGAAGACGTGTTGAGATTGAAGCCAAACCAAATGTGAAGACATAGCAAATGTAACGCCATGAGTGAAACACTTCGAACAGAACCTTTGGTGGTGGCGTTACCCACCGTATAGGAAGTATTAGACCCAGACACGTCGCACAATTATCGTGGTGCTCCGAAGTCAAATTCCACATTAATGTATTCACACTTAGAATGTATGTCTTCATTGATTGAAGATATACTTTACTTCGTGTGTTGCATATCTAAGTCATCAATATGCATAAGTGTTAGGATGTGTGCCTGATCACAGGACATTTGAGGATTCTAAGATATTTAGCTCACACCGTAACTTGCAAAATCTCTTCTCATCCAAGGGCTTGGTGAAGATATCTGCCAATTGCTCTTCGGTGTTGACGTGTATGATATCAATGTCTTCCTTCACAACATGATCTCTGAGAAAGTGATCACGAATTTCAATGTGCTTTGTCTTCGAGTGCTGAATTGGGTTGTTGGCAATCTTGATGGCGCTTTCGTTGTCGCAGTAGAGTGGCACTTGCTTTAGATGAATGCCATAGTCCTTGAGTGTTTGCTTCATCCACAGAAGTTGAGCGCAGCAAGATTCAACATCAATGTATTCAGATTCAGAAGTGGAGAGAGATACACAGTTCTGCTTCTTTGAAGACCAACATACAAGTGATCGTCCCAGAAAATGACATGTGCCTGATGTAGACTTGCGATCCACCTTGTCACCAGCATAATCAGCATCCGAGAATCCAACCAGATCAAACTCTGAGCCCTTTGGATACCATAATCCTAGAGTTGGGGTGTGAGCTAAATATCGAAGAATTCGCTTCACAGCTAAGTGATGCGACTCCTTTGGTGCCGCTTGGAATCGAGCACACATGCAAACACTAAGCATAATATCTGGCTAGATGCACATAGATAAAGTAAAGAACCAATCATGGAGCGGTATACCTTTTGATCGAACTCTTTACCATTGTCGTCGGGACCCAGATGATGTTTGGCTGGCATTGGCATCGTGAAGCCTTTGCAGCCTTGCATACCGAACTTCTTCAGGCAATCTTTGAGATACTTCTCTTGAGATATGAAGATGCCGTTGCGTTGCTGTCGTATTTGAAGACCGAGGAAGAACTTTAGCTCACCCATCATGGACATCTGATATTGCTCTTGCATCATATATCCAAACTCTTCACTGTACTTCTGATTGGTGCAGCCGAAGATGATGTCATCGACATATATTTGGCACACAAACAGTTCACCATCATATGTCTTCGTGAAGAGAGTGGGGCCGAGGGAACCAGGTATGAAGCCTTTGCTCTTCAGGAAGTATTTGAGTGTGTCATACCAAGCCCGAGGGGCTTGTTTGAGGCCATACAGTGCCTTGTGAGCTTGTATACCATGTTAGGATGTTTTGGATCTTCAAAGCCAGGCGGTTGTGCAACATACACTTCTTCTTCAATCTTGCCATTGAGAAAAGCGCTCTTCACATCCATTTGATATAGAAGTATGTTATGATGATTTGCATAGGCCAGCAGTATGTGTATGGCTTCAAGTCGAGCCACGGGAGCAAATGTTTCATCGAAGTCAATTCCTTCCACTTGAGTATATCCTTGAGCAACGAGACGAGCTTTGTTTCTTACAACTTGACCATGCTCATCTTGCTTGTTGCGGTATATCCATTTGGTGCCTATTATATTGTGCTTCCGTGGATCAGGACACTTAACCAGTTCCCATACATTATTCAGCTCAAACTGTTGAAGCGCTTCTTGCATAGCTTGAATCCATTCAGGTTCCATGAAGGCTTCTTCAACTTTCTTGGGTTCTGTTATGGAGACGAATGCAAAGTGTCCACAGAAATTTGCTAGCTGAGTTGCCCTTGAACGAGTGAGCGGACCGGGTGCATTGATGCTATCAATTATTCTCTCAATCTGCACTTCATTGGCAACACGAGGATGTACAGGGCGAAGATTTGGCTCTTGCTGATCATTGTCATTGTTAGAAGGATTGTCTTCAGGCTAAGCATTGTCTTCAGGTTGATCAGGTGAGGATATGATAAGTTCCTCTTCAGGTTGAGCTTCAGAGGGTATGATTTCTCCAGTTCCCATAAGTTTGATTGATTCACTGGATGGAACTTCATCTAGCACATTTGGCAGGTGCTCTCTTTGTGAACTGTTAGTCTCATCGAACCGCACATCCACTGTTTCAGCCACTTTATAAAGAAAGAGATTGAAGACTCTGTAGGAGTGTGAATCCTTTCCATATCCAAACATAAAACCCTCATGTGCTTTTGGTGCAAATTTTGAAGTGTGATGTGGATCCTTGATCCAGCACTTGGCTCCAAATACTCTGAAGTAGCTGACATTTGGCTTCTTGCCAGTAAGGAGCTCATAAGATGTCTTGTTCAGAAGCTTGTGAAGATAAACACGATTGATTGTATGGCATGCAGTATCAATGGCTTTAGGCCAGAGTTTTCTTGGAGTTTTGTATTCATCTAGCATCGTTCGGGCCATCTCAATGAGTGTTCTGTTCTTGCGTTCGACGACGCCATTCTGCTGTGGTGTGTACGGAGCTGAGAATTCATGTGTGATGCCCAAAGTATCAAATATGTATCAAGGCCAGTGTTCTTGAATTCAGTGCCATTGTAACTTCTGATGTGCTTTATCTTGGCGCCATAGTTGTTCATTGCTCGATTGGCGAAGCGTCTGAACACATCCTGCACTTCAGTCTTGTAGAGGATTATGTGCACCCAAGTATATCTAGAATAATCATCAACAATGCAAGCCATAGAGACAAGCAGTAGTAGTAAGAGTTGAGTAATGAGTAGGACCGAAAAGATCCATGTGGAGCAGTTCGAAGGGTCGAGTAGTTGTCATGATTGTCTTTGAGGGATGTTTGGCCCTCGTCATCTTTCCTGCTTCACAGGCACCGCATAAGTGATCTTTCTTGAACTTGACGCCCTCGATGCCTATGACATGCTTCTTATTTGCAAGGGTGTGGAGGTTCCTCATGCCAGCATGCCCTAGCCTCCGATGCCAGAGCCAGCATTTTGAAGCTTTTGCTAGAAGACATACGGCAATCTGTGGTCCTGCTGAGAAATCTACCACGAACAGATCATCTTTCCGATACCCTTCAAACACTAGAGACTTGTCAGATTCCATTAGAACAAGGCAACAGTATTTTCCAAACATTACGATCATGTTCAAATCGCAAAGCATTGAGACACACATTAAGTTGAAGCCAAGGGATTCAACAAGCATGACTTTATCCATGTGTTGATCCTTTAAGATTGCAACTCTACCTAGACCCAATACCTTACTTTTACCAGTGTTAGCAAATGTGAGGTGACTCTTGTCGGATGGACGTAAGGTTGAGTCCATATGAAGGCTTCTTTTGCCAGTCATGTGATTGGTACACCCACTATCAATAATCCATTCTGAAGACGCTGGTGTCGTACCCTACAGTGCAGTTAGGGGGATAGGCTTCACAAAGAGAATTGTGAAGCAAAAACATTTGACGAACTAGTGGGTTATGAAAGCTTAGATCCAGATTAGGACTGATAGGGAGAGTAGCAAGCGATTCAGGAACGAAGTACATAGTAAGACCATTCGGGCATTTGATCTTGCGCCCTACAAGATGTTTAAGGTCCCCAACAATAGCGTCAGACGATTTTGGTTTTCTGCTGGAGACCTTTCCCTGCAAAAGAGAGTTAAGCTTTCTTAGCCACCCATATCTTCAAGGGTGGCTTAGAAGCAATAAGTCTAAGTGCAGCGTCTGAGAACTTTGGCTTTGGAGCCCTAGCAAAAAGTCTTGCAGGCGGACAATGGTACTCATAAGAATAAGCAGAATAGTTCTTGCTCTTATGAACATGGCGGTTTGATGAACCGCGCTCATATTCATAGGCCTGAGTATGGTTTCCCTACAAAACATTTGCGTTAGTGCGACTCAGGTGAGTCCTCTGTCTGTATGAAGCCTGTGGTCTGGGGTTTGTCTTCTTCACCTGTGGTGTCATGATGACATTCACAGGAAGATTCTC
Organism: Triticum dicoccoides; assembly: GCF_002162155.2. Taxonomy (NCBI): domain Eukaryota; kingdom Viridiplantae; phylum Streptophyta; class Magnoliopsida; order Poales; family Poaceae; genus Triticum; species Triticum dicoccoides. The sequence goes on from NC_041390.1 coordinate 114,086,859, forward strand.
CAGACACTTTTTTGGTACCCAGACCTTCTTCATAGGCGGTCTATTCCTGCAGTTAGTACCAATGTACCTGGCAAACACTTCACCATTCTGATTCTTAAACAGTTTATAGTTTGCATCAAAGGATTCATCAATGACAATGGGGTTAGCACAAGTGAAGCCAGATAGAGTGGATGGATCTGCTGAAGATTCCTTTGCAGCAACCCATGTGGTTTTGGGGTACTGCTCAGGTTTCCAGTAAGAGCCATCAGCATTCATTTTCCTTACGAACCCAACACCCTCTTTCCTCGGGTTTCGGTTGAGGATCTACCTTTTGAGGACATCACATAGTGTCTGATGCCCTTGACTTTTGTACATCCCTGTTTCAAGCAATGTCTTCAACCTAGCATTCTCATCAGCAATAGCAGTGGTATCCTCGGCAGAGGGGTTAGTTCCCACATCAACAGTTGAAGATATTGCAACAGTAGCAGCAGTAGAACATTCAGCAACAGAAGTAGCATTATCACGCTCAATGCATTTAAGACATGGTGGTTCAAATCCTTCCTGAGCGGAACTGATCTGTTCGGCGCGAAGTGACTCGTTTTCCTTTTGAAGATCTTCATGAGCCGCTCTCAATTTCTCAAGATCTTGCTTCCTTTGAAGATAATCATAGGAAAGCTTTTCATGAATTGTTGAGAGCGTATCATGACGACTTTCAAGTTCCTCATACTTAACGTGAAGATTTTTTATGTCTTCAATTAAGGACTCAGATCGAGTCATTTCAGCGCCTAACAGATCATCGCTTTTGTCTAACAGTTTTTTGAATATGTTCCATAGCTTTCTGTTGTTCAGTTGCAATTTTAGCAAGTGTTTTGTAGCTGGTTCTTGAACCACAATCAGAGTCATCTTCACTAGATGTTTGATAGTGAGTAGTGCGTGTGTTTACCTTGGCACCGCGTGCCATGAAGCAGTAGGTAGGAGCGGAGTAGTCCTTGTCATTTGCATCGGTGTCAGTGATGAAGTCATTGTCTTCATGTTGAAGATGCACTTGGCAACATATGCTGTAGCCAGACTTGCAACGCCAGAATCGGACTCCTCCTCAGACTCCACCTCCGCCTCCTCAGAAGCGGACTCCTCCTCTGAATCCATTTCCTTGCCAACAAACGCACGTGCCTTGCCAGATGAGCTCTTCTTGTGTGATGAAGACTTTGAGGAAGACTTGGAAGAAGACTTTGAGTATTTCTTCTTCTTCTTGTCATCAGAGTCATATTCCTTGCTCTTCTTCTTCTTTTTGTTCTCATTGTCCCACTGCGGACACTCAGAGATGAAGTGGCCAGGTTTCTTGCACTTGTGACATGTTTTCTTCTTGTAGTCATGAGCAGAAGCTTCATCATTCCTTGATCTTGATCATGAAGACTTTCTGAAACCTTTCTTCTTGGTGAATTTTTGCAACTTCTTCACAAGCATAGCAAGTTCCTTTCCAATGTCTTCAGGATCATCAGAACTGCTGTCAGATTCTTCTTCAGATGAGGAGACAACTTTTGCCTTCAAGGCACGAGTTCGCCCATAGTTTGGACCGTAGATATCTCTTTTCTCAGAAAGCTGAAACTCATGTGTGTTGAGCCTCTCAAGTATGTCAGACGGATTGAGTGTCTTGAAATCAGGACGTTCTTGAATCATCAGGGCTAGGGTGTCAAACAAACTGTCAAGTGATCTCAGTAGTGTCTTGACGACTTCATGCTTGGTGATCTCAGTAGCGTCGAGGGCTTGAAGCTCATTTGTGATGTCAGTGAGTCAATCAAACGTGAGCTGGACATTCTCATTGTCATTTCGCTTGAAGCGGTTGAAGAGGTTGCGAAGGACACTGATTCTCTGATCTCTCTGGGTTGAGACGCCTTCGTTGACCTTGGAGAGCCAGTCCCAGACTAGCTTAGATGTTTCCAAAGCACTCACACAGCCATACTGTCCTTTGGTCAAATGACCATAGATGATATTCTTGGCAGTAGAGTCCAGTTGAATGAACTTCTTGACATCAGCAGCAGTGACACCTTCTCCAGCCTTGGGAACGCCGTTCTTGACGACATACCATAGGTCGACTTCAATGGCTTCAAGATGCATGCGCATCTTATTCTTCCAGTAGGGATATTCAGTTCCATCGAAGACGGGGCACGCAGCGGAGACTTTAATTATCCCTGCAGTCGACATAGCTAAAACTCCAGGTGGTTAAACCGAATCACACAGAACAAGGGAGTACCTTGCTTTGATACCAATTGAGAGTGCGTTATATCGACTAGAGGGGGGGTGAATAGGCGATTTTTATGAAAGTCTTCAAAACGTGGAAGTTTCGAAGACAAACGATAGAAATAAACCTATTACCATGCAACGGAAGGTAGACTACACTAGGCAAACCATAGTCAAGTATTCAATGAAGTGAAAGCACAATGACTAATAGCAGCTAAGTAGTAAGGATCAGGTAGGAAGATATTATGAAGCCAAACAGAACACGCAGTCATTCAGTGAAGACAAAAGATAGTGCAATCATACAATGACTTCACAAGGACCAACAGTAAGTAAAGGGAAGGGAAGGATGAAACCAGTGAATTGTTGAAGACAATGATTTGTTGGACCAGTTCCAGTTGCTGTGACAACTGTACGTTTGGCTGGGGCGGCTAGGTATTTAAACCTGAGGACACACAGTCCCGGACACCCAGTCCTGAACACGCAGCTCAGGACACCCAGTCCTCACCGTATTCCCCTTGAGCTAAGGTCACACAGACCTCGCCCAATCACTCTGGTAAGTCTTCAAGGTAGACTCCCAAACCTTCACAGACTTCATTCACCGGCGATCCACAATGTCTTTTGGATGCTCAGAACGCGACGCCTAACCGGCTGGAGGATTCACAGTCCTCAAGTGTAATAAGTCTTCAGATCACACAGACAAGAAGACTTAAGTGATGCCTAACACTCTTTGGCTCTGGGTGGTTAGGGCTTTATCCTCACAAGGAATTCTCTCTCAAAGGCTTCGAGGTGGGTTGCTCTCAAATGACAAAAGCCGTACTCTAACTCTGAGCAGCCAACCGTTTATGGTTGTAGGGGGTGGGCTATTTATACCCACTAGGCAACCCGACCTGATTTGTCCGAAATGACCCTGGGTCACTAAGGAACTGACACGTGTTCCAACGGTCAGATTTGAAACTCACACGGCAACTTTACTTGGGCTACAAGCAAAGCTGACTTGTCCGACTCTGAACAAGATTCGCTCTCATAGTCTTCACTCGAAGACATAGGTTTTGGTTAAGCATCACTTCAGTCATTCTGACTGGTTCTCTTGGACGCCACTTAACAGTACGGTGGTTCCTATGACTCAACAAAGAAGAAACAGAACTATGAAAGATCTAAGTCTTCGAGCTCCATAGGCTTCATGCGATGTCTTCTCTTGTCATAGTCTTCAATGAGAATATCTTCATAAACCACCTTTGACATCAATGTCTTCATACATTTTTAGGGGTCATCTCTGGTAGGAAAACCGAATCAATGAGGGACTTCTACCTGTGTTATCCTGCAATTCTCACAAACACATTAGTCCCTCAACTAGGTTTGTCGTCAATACTCCAAAACCAACTAGGGGTGGCACTAGATGCACTTACACACCTGGCTCGTCCCGAAGTATCATACCTGCTGCGGCAGAACCATCTGAGTCTTGAAACGACCCATCTACGGATAGGGCGACGGTGCCCGGCATTGGTACATGCCATGGAGCAGGTTGTTGTTTATCAGTAGCTGCCTTACCAGGTGCAAGATCCAACACACTCATCTTCCCTTTTATTATCTCGTCCGTAGAAAAACGTCCAGCTAGTTTGATAGACTTGTAATAGCAATCCAAGAAATCCACTGTGATGTCCACCGGTGGAATTTCCTTCCCGTGTGAAGTGTCAGTCCTCAACTGCTAGATACGCCATATCAACATGAGCACCATATCCCGGATGTCTTCCGAGCAGAGAATAAGCAGGTTCAATAACCACTCTTTGCCGGATTTAACCGAGAACTCATCCGGTGGTAGGGGCCAACGTGACCTCATTCGCACCCAGATATTGAGCGCTTGAGTGCAAGCAATTAACGCATGAAATCCGTTCTCCTCCTCCACACCGCATAGAGGACATGTAGAACGCTTAGATAAGTGTCTATACTTTTTGCAAAGTGCTGCCGGCAACGCTCCCGAGACCACTTTCCAAGCTGTAATCCTCATCTTCAGAGGCACCGAAGATTTCCATACACTATTCCATATTGATCTCTT
>NC_041390.1:114091413-114127784 GCF_002162155.2 Triticum dicoccoides
TCATGATCACATGTAGCCAATTTGTAAGTGCTCTTAACAGAGAATTGTCCCATCTTCTCCGGATGCCAAGAGGTAAAATCATCGCGCTGCCTTGGAGACGTTCTGATTTTCAGTATATAATCGATGTCCATCTTCCAAAAATTCTACATGAGTAGCTCCATCCGCCATGCCCCGTGTTCGTCAAGGAAATCAGAAACACGGTTCAGGCGAGATGTACGTTTCGACGTTATGGGGCGAAAGGAGGAAGCCCTTGGGATCCATGGATCCCTCCAGGTCCTGATTGAAGCACCATCCCCTACACGCCAAATAATACCCTTCTTTAGTAAGTCAAGACCATGCAAAATTCCTTTCCAAACTGCCGAGCCGCTATTGGGAAAGACCGTGTCAAGCAAATGCCCCGCAGGAAAATACTTTGCCTTCAACAATCTAGCACATAGGCTATTTGGTGTATCAATGAGGCGCCATGCCTGTTTAGCAAGTAACGCCTGGTTAAAAGCCCTCATATCTCTAAAACCCATGCCTCCCATAGCTTTAGATAATCTCATCTTGTCCCAGCTAAGCCATGCCATCTTACTCTTTCCTTTCTCAATGCCCCACAAGTACTGACGCATCAAGCGGGTAAGCTCATCACAAACAGAAGCTGGGACCTTAAACACACTCATCACATAGGCTGGAATAGCCTGAGCAACAGACTTGATTATGATCTCTTTATTTCCTGAAGACATATATTGCTCACTCCAGTCAGTCAATCTCTTCCTTAATCTTTCTTGAACAGTTTCAAATTTACCTTTATGCATTCTACCCTCCGGCACAGGCAGGCCTAGGTACTTTGGCTCAAAGACCACCTGAGTAATCTCCGGAACTCTCTTTACCTCATCTGCAACCACTGGCAGGCAATGCTCTGAGAACAGGATGGAACACTTTGAGGGATTAATCAACTGACCCGTGGGCGCTGAAAAGTGCTCAACAAACCCTTCACCAGATGTGCCTGCTGTTCTGAAGCTTGGAAGAACAAGAGTGAATCATCTGCAAATAGCAGATGAGAAATCTCTGGAGCAGATCTACATATTTTTACCCCTTTCAGACCGTCCTCTGCCATAGATTTATTGATCAAAGCTGAAAGTGCATCGGCAATGAAGAGGAAAAGGAAGGGGAATAATGCATCACCTTGTCGTAAGCCTCTTGATGGAGTAAAGGACTCTAGAATCTTACCATTGAACTTCACTGAGTACTTAACCGAAGTAACACATGCCATGACTCATGAAACCCAATTCCGTGAGAATCCCCACTTAAGAAGAGCCCTCTCCAAAAACACCCAATCCACTCTATCATACGCTTTGGAAAGATCGTGCTGGTAAGCACACAGAGCGGGAGAAGTTTCCTTCAACGACTGAATATAATGAATACACTCGAAGGCAATTATCGAGTTATCAGTAATAAGCCTACCCGGCACAAAGGCACTTTGATTATCAGAAATAAGCTCCCCTAGGATGGGTCGCAATCTGTTCACATGCATTTTGACACAATTTTGTACACCACATTGCAAAGGCTTATTGGCCGAAAATCCTTTAGATCGAGTGGATGTAGAACTTTAGGAATCAACACAATAGCCGCATCATTCACCCCGTCTGGCATAATTCCATTAGCAAAAAATTCTTGGACTGCCGCTATAATCTCTGTCTTTAGCACCCCCCCCCCCAATTCCGCTGGTAAAACCGGCCCGGCAGACCATCAACTCCCGGAGTCTTAAGGGGCCCTATTTGGAACAGTGCATCGGATATTTCCTTCTCAGAAAATGGCGCACTCAAACCTTCATTCACCTCTGGGGTAACTTTCGGTATAATGCAATCCAGTACCACATCAGGATTCAGTGTTGGATCCTTTGTGTACACTTCCTTGAAATATGAACTCGCCATCCTTTCCATCTCGGACGGCACCGTGCACCAAGTTCCATTGCTCGTCCGCAGGCGCTGAATATAGTTTCGTCTCGCTCTCCACATAGCTCTACGGTGCAGGTACTTGGAGTTTCGTTTGCCCTCCTTGAGCCACGTAATACGCGCCCATTGGAGCCACATCATCTCCTCTCTATAGAGGAGTTCGTCAAGCTCGTTCATCTTTCCACGAATAAGAGCCCAATCTGCCCCTGCCAGTTGGAGATCGGCTAGTTGGCTTCTTACGTTTTGATATCCTTTAATACATTGCCAAAATTTGCCTTACTCCACGTTTTCAAGTCCTTCATAAGCTGCTTCAGGGACGCAGCCACCGAACCCAACCCACTGGCAGGCTTGTTCTGTGACCAAGAATTCGCCACCACCTCTGGTAGACCCGGATGGTGTTCCCACATAATTTCGTATCGCGTTGCCCGACCTTGTTGTTTGATCCTCTTACCTCCATCCAGTTGTATAAGGAGAGGGCTGTGATCAGAACAAGGAGATACCAAGTGACTCACTTTGGTTGCAGGGAAGATGTTGCGCCAGGCCTCGTCCGCGCACGCACGGTCTAGCCTTACTTGAGCATTCCTGTCACCGTCCTGCCCATTATTATATGTGTATGGAAACCCGGTGAAGCCCAAGTCCTCGAGTTCACACAACAACAAGCAGTCCCTAAATGCCAACATTTGTGTTTCTGATTGCAGGGTCCTGGAGAGATGCTCATGCTGCCACATAGCTTCGTAATAATCTCCACATACAAACCACGGGTCCTGCAAGATAGCACGAAGCCTAGTCAAATGATTCCACATAGATTGCCGGTTTTCAACTCTAGGCCCGCCATAAACAAAAGTTCCTCTCCACGAGTTTCCTCCACCCACATCCTCAACGTGCACATCGATATACCGACAACATGCGTCCAAAACTGTCACCTTAAGAGATTCATCCCAAAACAGAGCCAAACCACCGCTCCTTCCATTACTACTGACACCGTGGAAACCTTTTAGGCCTAGCCTCCACTTGAGCTTCTCCATCTTAACGACATCTTGCCTAGTCTCACTTAAAAAGACTAGTTTTGGGAAATTGGCTTTGGTGAGGGCCAACACCTCGAACTGTCCGGCGGTCCCCCCTCCCGGCAGTTCCAAGCTAGTATATTCATTGCGTCCGGCGGTCCTCCTCGAGGGAGGCCGCTGATATCTTATCTTCGCTGTCCTTGGAGAGTTTCACACACTTACTACTCGAGCTATTGCTCGTAGGCGAGTTAGGCTCCTTGCAATCAATGCCGCTACCATCAGTGATAGTCAGCAACAATTTTGGCTATCCTGAAGCAACAGTTTCAAGCCCATCCGCATCCATGTTTAACCTCTTCTTGGGATCCTTGTCCACTTCCATCCTTTCCTTAGCAATCTTTACCGGGCTTGAAGCCGTGTCCAAGGTCTCTGGATCAACCCTCTCACGATCGGGGTTAGTTTGAGCAGCGTGACCTCCTCTCTTCCCCGGTGATGAGCGTGACCCGGACATATTGCCAGGGTTTGATTCTGCCCTGGGCTTATTGGGTGCATCTGCATACATCCAGTCTCCATATTTGAGCTTCTTCTCATCATGGATCCCTAGTCCACACTCCTTATGCTCATGACCAACAAGGCCACACATCTTGCAAAACCTGGCTAGTTTTTCATACCAGACCAGATACACCTGCCGTTCCTTTGCTCGAATGATACTAACAAATTTCGTAAGAGGTTGTTGGATGCCATGATTCACACGCACCCTTATGAAATCCCCCCTAGTGTTTCCGTTCAGGCGCATCTCCATAATATCGCCTGCCCCCTTTAACAGCTTCTCCACAATGTTCTTCTTGCAATAAGGGTCAGGTAACTTGTGAATTTGGAGCCAGATCGGCATATGAACGAAGCTTACATCCTCCGCTCTACTGAACCCATCATATGGGCACATCAACACCGCCTAGTTGCGGAACAGCCATGGGCCCTGCATCATCATGCACTCCCAGTCTCCCAAGCATGATGCCTGGACGACAAACCGATTTGGGCCAACAGGCCGAAACCTCACGTGTTGCGCCGGGTTCCACGCCGCTCGCATATCCCTGTAAAACACATATTGGCTGAAATTTTTGTCGGTGTGAACCCTAGCCAGGGCGAGCCACCAGACGCTTTCTTTAATCTCACGATCATCCTCATCAATATCTACATCCTCAAACTCCTCCTCGTTGAGATCCAACTGGTCGAAGCAGTTTTCCAAGTCCGATTTGGCGGCCACCACGCCGCCACCGCTCGCAACAGAGTTGGCATCCGAAGTGGACGCCATCAGGGGAACGATCTAGGGACTCCGCCTAGAAGACGACGGAGCGCGCAGATCAGACGATCGGTCGAGGCAGGGGTAGACTCGGAGGCGATCGCAATCGCCTACGAGGATAGAAACCCTACCAGTAGCGTAGGGGAAAAGATATTTTCTACTTTATCTTTGTCCATTGTCTTTTGCATGTTTGAATTTGTTTTTCATTAACTTGAAAATTATTCATTTATTGGCGTCACTACAGCTACATCAGTCGGTCATAATAAACATCCTAAGAATTCCATCTAGCAAATATGGCGCAGCGGGGTGTCGGCTAACGGCCCGTCCAGCACCCCGTCGGAGACAATCTTGTACGCTTTCTCCGTCATGTGCAGGCCGTCCCAGCTGGCGAACCCGTCGGGGCTGCCCCACAGCTTCGTCTGGTTGTTGCACGCCCCGCCGGTGTGGTACGGCCCGTTGCCGTTGCAGCACGCCACGAGCGGGTCGGCGATGCCGTACGCCTGCGGCTTCTGGACGAACTGCATGGCGGCGCCGTAGTAGTCAGCGTAGACGACCTTGACGCCAGGGTTCTGCGACCGGAGCCGGGCGAGCTCCTGCCGGAGCACCTGGTTGTGCTTCTGGGAGAATTCGTTGTACCACTTGAGGCAGTGGAGCTCGTCGTAGTCGGCCTTGACGTTGCTCTGGTGGGCGCCCAGGTACGCCGGCAAGCACCCGATGGGGAAGTTGCCAGGGACGACGGTGTCCTGGCGCCGAGGTTGATCACCTCCTGCACGGCGGCGCCGATGCGGGCGACCACGTCGGGCAGGTACTTCTCCGGCGTTTCACGGGGTCTCCGGCGGTCACTGAACCAGAAGTTGTAGTCGTTCCCGCCGATCTCGCCCATCAGCACCAAATGATGTACAGATCTACTGAACCTCATGAAATTGACGACGCATGCATGCATGCACGTGCATATACTATACAGTATGTTGCTTACTGTTCCCGGGAGCGATGCGCGCGAGGATCTTCTTGAAGGATGCGAGCTGCCGGTCGAGGTTGGAAGGCGCGTTCATCGTGAAGTTGTATTTGGTCTTGTAGTACTCCAGCGGAAGTGCGATGGCGCCCCCCACGGCGAAGTTGGCGCCGGTGGGGAACTGCCCGGTCGTCTCCTCCGGGATGCTCGGCGGCAGCAGCGGCAGACCGAACGCCTCCGCTGAAAACATACAGATATAACATAAGCACCCCTCGCTTTAACTACAAGAATAATCGATGATGGCGGCGGCGGCTGACCGTAGAAGTCGACGACGACACGGCCGTCGGTGATGCGGCCGGTGGGGTGCTTGAAGAAGGTCATGCCGTAGGGGAGCTCCTTGATTGGCGACGCCCTGTTGCCGACGGAGTATAACAAGTTGCCGGTGTCGATGAGGGAGTCACCGAACGCGAAGATGCGCTTGTAGCTGCAGCCGCACAGCGCCACGTCGGTGTTGAGAAGCGCCACGACGGAGATGGCGAGGATGACAGTGGACACGCCGGAGGAGCACCTGCGACTCCCCATCTCTTCTCTGAAAATCAAGTATGTTTACTACATCGATTTACAGTTAATTTTGGTGTCCTTTTATAGAACTTCATGGGGTATGTGGGAGACATATATGGATAAATGCATATCAGTGTGTGTGTGTGTCAATCAAGGATTACGTAATTAAGGCGGAGGTATATACTTTTTTATTTATCGTCGGAGGTATATACTGGAGTACATGAGGTGAATCATATAAAAGGTTGATTTAATTCTATATATGAGAAGATATGGTTTTTATGGCCTTTTTTTGCGGGAAGTTTTTATGGCATTGCTGGTCCATCGTCCATGCATGGGCCGGCTCTAGTTTTTGGTGACAAAAAAAGGAGAAAGCTAATCTCTTGTCTAAAATAAAATGTTCTCTTATTAGCTCTTCAAATTATTATTTTTGAACACAATACAGACACACATATACTCACCCCATGAACATACACACGCATACTCGAAGATACTAAATCCAAAAATAATGCGAGCACAGGACTTAAACCCTGATGGACCGAGGATACCATTGTCCCTCTAACCATCCAACCACAAGTTCGATCGCTCTTCAAATTATTTAGTGGTGGCAAAGAAAGTGTTCAAATTTCCCTAAAAGTGTTTCTATATTGGAAAACGTTTCACGCCGACCGGTCGGCTCCCTCGCACGTGCACTGGCTATTGGGGCCCATGCACCGCTCAACCACACACAGCCTTATCCCCTCCTCCTTTTCCCCTCTTCCATCCACATCTCTCTCGCGGTGCCAACCGCAAACAAAAGTCCTTTCCTTGTTGTGCGCTCTAGCACCTTTGCTTTCTTGCCGCGTGCTCGAGCACCTCTATTGTCTCAGTTCCTTCCTCCACACCCTGCTGACGTACACACACATATTCCCTTCGTTCTTAAATATTTGTCTTTCTAGAGATTTCATCAAGTGACTACATACGAAGCGAAATAAGTGAATCTACACTCTAAAATATGTCTATATACATCCGTATATGGTAGTCTATTTAAAATCTTTAAAACGACAAATATTTAGGAAGGGGGGAGTAGATGGCTACACAGATCCGACCATGGAGTGTCGTCCTCTGGGCACCTGTGCACCGGTCTCCTCCATGAGACATGACCACGGGGGAGGAGGGGAAGGGAGTGTGCTGCAACGGAGCTCACACCGGTGTTGGTGGCGATGTACCTCCTGCGCCGCGTGTTGGAGACGATGACCACAAGATTGGAGGCGGTGGTGACAAAGTGCTGCAACCAATACCCACCGGTGTACTGAAGTTCTATCTGAATTAATCTCTCTCAAACCAAATCTCCTCCTACTACAAGAAACTAAGCTGTCCGCCCCTTCTCCACTGAAACTAAGATCCTTTCTCCCAACGTTTCTTGATGATGCTAGTTTTTTACCAGCTTCTGGCACAGCTGGGGGGCTTCTCACAGCTGTCTCTACAAATTCCTTATCAATTCAATCACATGTTAATCACTCGTTCTGCTCCTCTGTTACGCTACAATCACTCGTTTGTCCGTTTCCCTTCATGGTTACTAACGTATATGCACCAACTGCGCGATCTCTCAAAAGTGTTTTCTTGGACGAATTAAAAAGTATTGCTCCTCCGGATAATACTCCGTGGTTAGTCATAGGTGATTTCAACTTGATTCGCTTCCCCCATGAGAAAAATAATTCCAATTTTCGACACTTAGAGGCATCGCTTTTCAATGACACTCTGGATCATCTCGCTCTGCTGGAATTACCTCTGCTTGATAGGCAGTTCACCTGGTCGAATAACCAAGAATCACCTGTACTAGAACGCCTCGATCGTGCTTTCTTCAACTTAGCCTGGAACAATTCTTTTCCAAACTGCTCACTTACCTCCCTGCCACGCCTCACTTCTGACCACGTTCCACTGGTTGTTTCCATAGCTACCTCCATCCCTCGCTCCGGCCTCTTTCGATTTAAACGCTCCTGGGCTCTGCACCTGGCCTGCCGACGTATTATAACCCAGTCTGCCGTTCAGTACCTTAGCTCCAGCCCATCCACTTCTGCCAATCTGGCCCGAATGCTTCAAACTTGCCGCTCGCGCCTAAAGCAATGGGTTAAAACCCTTAGACCCCCTCCAGTAAGGGAACAAAGATGCAAGACTGTTCTTACGCTGCTCGATGCTAAAGAAGAATCTCGCCCCCTCTATGTAGCTGAGGCTTCGCTGCGAACTGTCATAAAGCGCTCCCTTCATCGGGCCATCCACGATCGTATGATGGCAATTAGACAGCGTGCAAAAGTTAAGCGTGCCATCTGGGGGGATGAAAATTCAAAAAAAATCACGTCTCTGCCTCTCAACATTTCCGTAAGAATCAGATCCCTTCGCTTCGCGTTCGAGACCAGGTTTTTGACCCTCATGATCAAAAAGCCACCATCCTGAAAGACTTCTACCACAATCTACTAGGTTGCCCGGCGACTACTTCCTGGAATTTCGATCTATCCAATCTCTACGCTGCTCCGGTGCCTCAACTTCGACATCTTGCTGCCCCTTTCACCTCTGATGAAATAAAACTTGCCTTTTTACACATGAACCCTAACGCCAGCCCAGGTTCGGACGGTTTTGGCCCATGCTTTTACAGATCAAACTGGACTTCCATCAAGCACAATATCACTGCCTTCTTTCATGAGTTCTATAACCTTACGTCCCAAACGGAGCGGTTCAACAGATCCTTCATTGTACTTCTGCCTAAAAAAGACGGTGCCAACACTGCTGATGCCTTTCGCCCTATCTCCTTGCAGAACTGCCCTATCAAAGGCATTGCCAAGCTTCTCACTATCGGCTAAAAACTTTCATTCCTCTCCTGGTTCACGGTGATCAAACAGGCTTTATTTCTGGCAGATGTATTGCTGAAAATTTTATCTACGCCACTGATTCCCTTAACTGCTGCCATAAACGAAAAGCGGCAACAATGGTCCTCAAACTTGATTTCAAGAAAGCGTTTGATTCCATTTCATGGCCCTCTCTCCTAAAATGTTTACGCCATCGAGGTTTTCCGGATCACTTCTGCAACTGGATTGAGGACCTGCTCTCGACTGGTAAAACTGCCGTTATGCTTAACGGAGTCCCTGGAAGTTGGATCCAGTGCAAAAATGGCCTTCGTCAGGGTGACCCCATCTCACCCTATCTGTTCATTATCGTTGCCAATGTACTTCAACAGCTCATCTTGTCCGCTGCCTCTGATCAAGCCAACGAGCTTCACCACCCCGTCTTCCATGACCTCCCGCCCTCCATCCTCCAATATGCTGACGACACTCTCATCATTGCCCACGCTTCCACTACTGCTGCCCCCAAGCTCAAGCAGCTTCTAGATGATTTTGCTCTTGCCACCGGCCTATGTATAAACTTTTCGAAAACCACTTTCGTCCCCATGAATGTCGACGACACAACTGCCTCCTCTATTGCGCAGATTTTTGGTTGCACCACCTCTGGGTTTCCCCAAACTTATCTCGGACTTCCTCTATCTCCAACCAAACTACCCCCTTCGGCTTTCCAACCTCTTATTTCTTCTTTCCGATCTTTCCTTCCTGGCTGGTGCGCAAAACTTCTCAATCGGGCTAGGAGGCTTGTGCTCATCTCCTCTGTTCTGGACTCCCTCTCGACCTACTTTATGTCATTCTTCAAAATTCCGAAAAAGATACTAAAGATGCTGGATGCCATTAGAAGAGCCTTCTTTTGGGCTGCTGAGGAGACATGCACGGGCTCAAAATGTTTGATTGCTTGGAAAAACATTTGCAAACCGAAAATTTATGGTGGTCTAGGCATTAAGAATCTAGCTGTACAAAACGACTGTCTTCTTATGAAGTTTGCCTACAAATACCTCACACATGACGAAAACACTCAACTACCATGGGTTGCCTGGTTAGACAAACAGCACCTATGCAGCCTTTCCCACCTTGCTTCCTGCGAAAACCCTTCCTTCCTAACCAAAATGATCCAAATCAGCTGCAAAACTTGCTACACACCACCTTTGTGCTAACCAATAATGGCCAAAAAACCTTTTTCTGGCTAGACACTTGGCTACTGCCGTCTACTCTTGCAAATGCTTTCCCGTGCCTCTACTCCCACTCCACAAACCTTTTTATCCCAGTGGTTCATATCATGCGAGATGGGATACATGCGAACCTGTCAAACAGGATAACCACAGCCGCCTCGCGCAAGCTCGCTGCCTTGTGCTTGTTGTTACAGGATGTTCAGCTGACGGTTGGGCAGGATGAGCGTTACTTGCTGCATGGACAAAACTACTCCTCCAAAGCTGCCTACAAACTTCTGATGCATGAAGAAAATGAGGATGATCATGCCGACCTAATCTGGAGATCCAGGGCGCCGCATAAACTGAAGTTGTTCGCCTGGCTTCTCTTTAGAGGCCGCCTAAATACTCGGGCAAATCTGTCGTTAAAACAGATGGCTGACTCTGCAACCTGTCCACGATGTGCTGGACCCTCTGAAGACACTACACATTTGTTCATCTCTTGCCCGCGAGCTTTGCAGATTTGGGAGCACCTAGGCCTCTCTCCTACAACCAGGTTTCAAGACCTATGGCTGGTTCCCCAACCACATCATCTAGACGGCAGGGTGTGGCCAGAGGTGCTTCTTGTTGTGCTATGGAAGATTTGGGACTCCGGCAATGCTGCTGTCTTTCGCTCTGAAGACCACTCCTCTCGAACATCTGTTCTGAATATTGTTAACGATTTCGAGTTATTCTCATATCGGTTTAAGGATCATGCTGACAAGGTAGCTGCCACGGCTTGGCTATGCTATCTTACCACACGGCTAGCCGTGCCCTTGTAATCTGTGACATTTGGGCCTTGTTGGCTTCTTGATTAATATATACAGGTGGGGATCCTCTCCCCCGGTGATTCCTCAAAAAAAAACAAGTGCTGGAGACCTGCGGCGACGGGCGTTTCGGATGTTGGAGCTACACCGACAAAGTGCAGGAGATCCGGGCAAGGTTTTTATTTGCTGGAACCAAGGTTTTTTTTGCTGTTGCTAGAACTAACTTCAAATTTTGCTACCATAGTCTTCGAGGTTTTATTGTTACCTACTAAATTTTTTGCTACCACGTTTGCTTAATTGCTGGAACCAGTGTACCAGTTTGCTACCACCATCTTCGATTTTTGCTGGAACAGACCGAAGTTTTGCTGCCATGTCTTCTTTTCATTGGAACCATTGTACCACTTTTGGTACAACTGTTTTGGTTTTTGCTACTACTGCTTTGTCAATTGTTACATCCATTTTCCCATGAGGTTACCGAGACTTGCGATTATGTGTTTTTTGCTGGAACTGCTGTCGATTTTTTTCTACTAAAGGTGTCAACGTTTGCTGCTTTCATGCCCATGCGAAGCAGAGCTGCAACCAAAAACGCCGGCAGCTGCAGCAGGCAGCAGCTGTGCGAGTGTGTTTTTTCAACCAAAGGTGTTGGGAGTGTCGCGAGATTTGCTGGGAAAGGAGAACAAGGCATTTTTTGTTGCAACCCCATCCATGGCGATGGCTATGTTTTTTTGCTGCTAGCAACTACAATATCGCCCCGCTGGCCATGGAGGAGACCTTGCCGGAGCTCGTCTGCTATGGCCATGACAGCGGGGGCATGGAAGCGGTGTGCCGGGAGTAGTGCTCTGCGCGTGGGAGAGTCGGGATTTCCCTTTTTTCGTGAGTGGTGGAGGGAAGAAGATGACGTGAGGGGAAGGGCCAAATCTAACAGATGTATACAAGGGAATCAGGCGGTTGCGCGGTGACCGGCCGGCCTATCGACTGGCGCCTAGCCCTGACCTTATATATTGCAAGTTTTGTATTCCTTGTATACCTCTGTCTGAACAAACCATATAAGTATACGAGTCATCACGCACGGTACACAATGGCTACCGCTATTATCTTGGCTGGGACCGTTTGTGCCTTTTGGGTCAAACTTATATCTCTACTTCTAAAAGAGGAGTTGGTAGTCTTGCCTCACTCCCACTAACTCCTAGGCAAATACTATATTACGCCGTGAGCGTCTTACAGACGATATTTCCCTCAAGTGCGGCCAATTTGGACCTGCCCATTTGACGCGTGCATTAATTCAATCAAATTGGCACTTTTCTAAAATAACATAATGCATTAACTTATTCAAATCAAATAATTAGAAAATCTCAACTAAATCCGAATTTCCTTGCAGTCCACTACTCGTACCTAAACCAAAGTTGGTCGGCCCATTCGACGGCGTGGGCGCATTTTTTTTCTATGTCTCATTTTTTGCTTTGCTTTTTTCTGTTTTATTTTTTTCATGACCAACCTATTATTTTGTGCTTGGCATCTTCACTATTAAAAGGAGTCGCGATAGTGATGGTATGTCGCTATGTCGTTTGTTCGTTCTTTCATCCATCCGTGCCCATAAGAAAATCATCATTCAATCTATCGTGTTCCCGTGACGTAGTTTCTCATAGAAAATAAAGACGTGATCTGATTTTGAATGGATGATGTGATGCATTGCCTAAAAGTAGGGCCGCCTCCCACACCAAACTTCATGACGCCTCCTCCATGTCAATCGTCAAACCGCGTTGTACCTTCTGCCATTCTCCAGCGGAAGTCGTCCCATCCCTGCAAAGCTAACAGACGACCCGCCTCCCGACCACTGGTCCTCTATTATCCCTTGGACGCCTCCCCGCACCTCGCAAGTGTGATATCGTCTTCAACGTATTTATAATTTTGATTGTTCCATGCTATTATATTATCTGTTTTGAATGTTTTATATGCATTAATATGCTATTTTATATGATTTTTGGGACTAACCTATTAACCTAAAGCCCAGTGCCAGTTTCTGTTTTTTCCCTGTTTTAGAGTTTCGCAGAAAAGGAATACCAAACGGAATAAAACTTTTGCGATGATTTTTCTTGGACCAGAAGACATCCAGAGGACTTGGAGTGCACGTCGGGGAAGCCACAAGCCCACGAGGCAGCCACTAGGACGGAGGGCGCGCCCAGGGGGTAGGACGCGCGCCCCACCCTTGTGGGCCCCTCATGATTCCACCGACCTATTTCATTCGCCTATATATACTCTAACCCAAAACCACCAGGGGAGTCCACCAAAATACTTTTCCACCGCCGCAACCTTCTGTACCTATGAGATCCCATCTAGGGGCCTTTTCCGGCATCCTGCCGGAGGGGGATTCGATCATGGAGGGCTTCTACATCAACACCAATTCCCTTCCGATGAAGCGTGAGTATTTTACCTTAGACCTACGGGTCCATAGCTAGTAGCTAGATGGCTTCTTCTCTCTCTTTGATTCTCAATACCATGTTCTCCTCGATGTTCTTGGAGATCTATTCGATGTAATACTTTTTTGCGGTGTGTTTGTGATGACCCACAAGTATAGGGGATCAATTGTAGATCTTTTCGATAAGTAAGAGTGTCGAACCCAACGAGGAGCAGAAGGAAATGACAAATAGTTTTCAGTAAGGTAGTGTCTGCAAGTGCTGAAATTATAAGTAGCTGGTAGTTTGATAGCAAGATAGTTTGTAACGAGCAAGTAACGATAATAGTAACAAGTATGCAGCAAGGTAGCCCAATACTCTTGAGGCAAAGGACAGGCCAAAATGGTCTCTTATAATAAGCAAAGCGTTCTTGAGGGTACACGAGAATTTCATCTAGTCACTTTCATCATATTGGTTTGATTTGTGTTTGCTACTTTGATAATTTGATATGTGGGTGGACCGGTGCTTAGGTGTTTGATGACCCACAAGTATAGGGGATCTATCGTAGTCCTTTCGATAAGTAAGAGTGTCGAACCCAACGAGGAGCAGAAGGAAATGATAAGCGGTTTTCAGCAAGGTATTCTCTGCAAGTACTGAAATAAGTGGTAACAGATAGTTTTGTGATAAGATAATTTGTAATAAGCAACAAGTAACAAAAGTAAATAAAGTGCAGTAAGGTGGCCCAATCCTTTTTGTAACAAAGGACAAGCCTGGACAAACTCTTATATAAGGAAAAGCGCTCCCGAGGACACATGAGAATATCGTCAAGCTAGTTTTCATCAAGTTCATATGATTCATGTTCGGTACTTTGATAATTTGACATGTGGGTGGACCAGTGCTTGGGTGTTGTTCTTACTTGAACAAGCATCCCACTTATGATTAACCTCTATTGCAAGCATCCGCAACTACAAAAAAAGTATTAAGGTAAATCTAACCATAGCATGAAACATATGGATCCAAATCAGCCCCTTACGAAGCAACGCATAAACTAGGGTTTAAGCTTTTGTCACTCTAGCAACCCATCATCTACTTATTATTTCCCAGTGCCTTCCTCTAGGCCCAAATAATGGTGAAGTGTTATGTAGTCGACGTTCACATAACACCACTAGAGGCTAGACAACATACATCTCATCAAAATATCAAACGAATACCAAATTCACATGACTACTAATAGCAAGACTTCTCCCTTGTCCTCAGGAACAAACGTAACTACTCACAAAGCATAAACATATTCATAATCAGAGGGGTATTAATGTGCATATAGGATCTGAACATATGATCTTCCACCAATTAAACCAACTAGCATCAACTACAAGGAGTAATTAACACTACTAGCACCAATCCCGGACTTGGATACAAGAATTGGATACAAGAGATGGACTAGGGTTTTGAGATGAGATGGTGCTGATGAAGATGTTGATGGAGATTGCCCTCTCCTGATGAGAGGAGCGTTGGTGATGACGATGGCGATGATTTGCCCCCTCCGGGAGGGAAGTTTCCCCGGCAGAATAGCTCTGCCGGAGCCCTAGATTGGTTCCGCCTCGTGGCGGCGAAGTTTCTCCCGAAAGGTTGCTTCTGATTTTTTTCTCGATGAAAGACTTCATATAGCAAAATATGGTCATCGGAGAGCCACCAGGGGGCCCAAGAGGTAGGGGCGTGCCCTAGGGGGGGCGCCCCCACCCTCGTGGATAGGGTGTGGGCCCCCTGGTCTTCATCTTTGGCGAGGATTTTTCATTATTTATTATAAGGTATTCTGTGGAGTTTCAGGACTTTTGGAGTTGTGCAGAATAGGTCTCTAATATTTGCTCCTTTCCAGCCCAGAATTCCAGCTGCCGGCATTCTCCCTTCTTATGTAAACCTTGTAAAATAAGAGAGAATATCCATAAGTATTATGACATAATGTGAAATAACAGCCCATAATGCAATAAATATCAATATAAAAGCATGATGCAAAATGGACGTATCAACTCCCCCAAGCTTAGACCTCGCTTGTCCTCAAGCGAAAGCCGATAACAATAAATATGTCCCCATGTTTAGAGGTAGAGGCGTCGATAAAAATAAAATACGGACATGAGGGCATCATGATTATTCTCATAACAACAACATACATAGATATTGTCATATGATTACTTATGTTCAAGTGATGATCTATTCA
This sequence comes from Triticum dicoccoides, assembly GCF_002162155.2. NCBI lineage: Eukaryota > Viridiplantae > Streptophyta > Magnoliopsida > Poales > Poaceae > Triticum > Triticum dicoccoides. The sequence continues at coordinate 114,106,597 of NC_041390.1, forward strand.
CAATGCAAAAGTATGAATCAGAAACCTTATTGAGAACCAACAAACTATAACCTCAGTCATTGAAGCAATTGCAATTTATCATAACATCAGAAAGAGTCTTTGTTAGAGCTAAAAAGCAAGTCCACATACTCAACTATCATCTAGTCCTTCATAATTGCTAACACTCGCGCAATACTTGTGGTTACGGAGTTTTAATCGGACATAGAGAAAGATAGGGGCTTATAGTTTTGCCCCACAACCTTTTACCTCAAGGGTAATGTCAACAATAATAACTCATGCCCCCCTACATCCAATTAGATATATATATCAGGTTCTTTCCAACATGTTGGGCTTGCCAAAGGATAAAATGAAAAAGGGAGAGGTGAAGATCACCATGACACTTGCATAATGTAGAAGATAATAATAAAAGATAGGCCCTTCGCAGAGGGAAGCAGAGGTTGCCATGCGCTTTTATGGTTGGATGCACAAAATCTTAATGCGAAAGAACGTCACTTTATATTGCCCCTTGTGATATGAACCTTTATTATGCAGTCCGTCACTTTTATTACTTCCACATCACAAGATCATATAAAACTTATTTCTCCCACACTAATCATACATATTTAGAGCAATTTTTATTGCTTTGCACCGATGACAACTTTCTTGAAGGATCGTACCCAATCCATAGGTAGATATGGTGGACTCTCATGGCAAAACTGGTTTAATGGTATTTGGATGCACAAGTAGTATCTCTACTTGGTGCTGAGAATTTGGCTAGCATGAGGGGGAAAGGCAAGCTCAACATGTTGGATGATCCATGACAACATACTTTATCTCAGATATAAGAAAACATAACCCATTACGTTGTCTTCCTTGTCCAACATCAACTCTTTAGCATGTCATATTTTGATGAGTGCTCCCAATCATAAAAGATGTCAATAATAGTATATTTATATGTGAAACCTCTCTTTCCTTATTACTTCCTATTAATTGCAATGATGACCAAAGCTATGTATGCCGACTCCCAACAACTTTTAATCATCACACTCTTTCTATGTGAAGTCATTACTATCAATAAGATCAATATGAACTTTTGTTTCTTCTTATTCTTTTTCTCTTTTCTTTTATTCACCAAGACCATAGCAAGAAAATCAAGCCCTTGACTCAACACTAATCTTTATTATATAGCTCACGGACTCGATTACATAGAGAGATCATAATGCAAAACTCAAAACTAGATCATGCCATAAACTTTATTCTACTAGATCAAAATACTACTAATAGGATCGAACTAAGGAAAACAGTAAAGATAAGAGTTGTGATTGTGATATGATACCGGGGCACCTTCCCCAAGCTTGGCGGTTGCCAAGGGGAGTGCCCATACCCATGTGATTATGTCTCCTTCTTTGTTGTTGGTGAAATATTCTTGGTGATGATTCCTCTCAGGATACGATTCTCCTCCTCGAGCTTGTTGACTTGCTGCTTGAGGTCCATTGTTTCCTTACGAAGCTTTCCTATGATGGCTAAAGCTCCTTGCACCCAAGGGTGTTCCATAGCTGCGGGAGAACAAGTGACACTCCTCTTCATATTTTCATAAGAAAGAAATATAACATTGGAAGGGATAACCGAGTTTGGAATACCTGAGCTCTGTAGTTCCCCCATCGTGAACCCAGCTCGGAAGCGAGAGGTGACCTCTTGATCCTCCATGGCATCTATCCTCATTAAGTCAGCCTCCATCTCTTCCTCCGTTGCTGGCCCAAAGTGGTCAGGGTCGCTGTTTTCCCTTGGTTCCGGTGCCGGATTAGATACCTCGCTCTCCCCGACTGACTCTTGAGAAGACATCTTGCTCTAATCTGCAGCAGCAACAGCTCGAAACAAAAACAGGGGATATTTGCGTGATACAGGAGTCAAAACCTTCGGGAGAATATATAGTGAATAATTACCGACCAAAATACGTATCTTGCAAGAAAACGGAGTCCGGAAGGCACACGAGGTGCTCACGAGGTAGGGGGCGCGCCCAGGGGGGTAGGGCGCGCCCTCCACCCTCGTGGGGCCCTCATGTCCTTCCCGGACTACTACTTAATTTTCTATTTTTCTAAATATTCCAAAACGGAGAAATATTGCCTTAAAATTGTTTTGGAGTCGGTTTACTTACCGTACCACATACATATTCTTTTTTAGAGTCTGAAACGTTCTGGAAAGTGTCCCTTATGTATTCCTCCGGGGTTACGATTTCAATAATATTGGTTTCAACATTTATGGGATTACCTGAGATATAATGTTTGATTCTTTGACCGTTTACCACCTTCGGATTTGTGCCTTCGAAGTTGTTGATTTTTATGGCACCGGAACGATATACCTCCTCGATAACATAGGGGCCTTCCCATTTAGAGAGAAGTTTACCTGCAAAAAATCTTAAACGAGAGTTGTATAGCAATACATAATCACCTACATTAAACTCATGCTTTTGTATCCTTTTGTCATGCCATCTTAACCATAGCATGAAACATATGGATCCAAATCAGCCCCTTACGAAGCAACACATAAACTAGGGTTTAAGCTTCTGTCACTCTAGCAACCCATCATCTACTTATTACTTCCCAATGCCTTCCTCTAGGCCCAAATAATGGTGAAGTGTTATGTAGTCGACGTTCACATAACACCACTAGAGGCTAGACAACATACATCTCATCAAAATATCGAACGAATACCAAATTCACATGACTACTAATAGCAAGACTTCTCCCTTGTCCTCAGGAACAAACGTAACTACTCACAAAGAATAAACATGTTCATAATCAGAGGGGTATTAATGTGCATATAGGATCTGAACATATGATCTTCCACCAATTAAACCAACTAGCATCAAGTACAAGTAGTAATTAACACTACTAGCAACCTACTAGCACTAATCCCGGACTTGGAGACAAGAATTGGATACAAGAGACGAACTAGGGTTTTGAGATGAGATGGTGCTGATGAAGATGTTGATGGAGATTTCCCTCTCTCGATGAGAGGAGCGTTGGTGATGACGATGGCGATGATTTCCCCCTCCAGGAGGGAAGTTTCCCCGGCAGAACAACTCTGCCGGAGCCCTAGATTGGTTCCACCAAGGTTCCGCCTCGTGGCGGTGGAGTTTCATCCCGAAAGGTTGCTTCTGATTTTCTCTCTCGACGAAAGACTTCATATAGCAGAAGATGGTCATCGGAGAGCCACCAGGGGGCCCACGAGGTAGTGGGCGCGCCCTAGGGGGCGCCCCCACCCTCATGGACAGGGTGTGGGCCCCCTGGTCTTCATCTTTGGCAAGGATTTTTCATTATTTATTATAAGGTATTCCATGGAGTTTTAGGACTTTTGGAGTTGTGCAGAATAGGTCTCTAATAATTGCTCCTTTTCCAGCCCAGAATTCCAGCTGCCGACATTCTCCCTCCTTATGTAAACCTTGTAAAATAAGAGAGAATAGCCATAAGTATTGTGACATTATGTGAAATAACAACCCATAATGCAATAAATATCGATATAAAAGCATGATGCAAAATGGACGTATAAGTGTTGTTCTTACTTGAACAAACCTCTTACTTATGATTAACCCTCCCGAAAGCATCCGCAACTACGAGAAAAGTATTAAGAATAAATACTAACCATAGCATTAAACTCTAGGATCCAATTGGTTACTTACGGAATAGTGCATAAACTGGGGTTTAAGTTTCTGTCACTCTCGCAACCCACCATCTATTTACTACTCCACAATGCATTCCCTTAGGCCCAAATATGGTGAAGTGTCATGTAGTCGATGTTCACATGACACCACTGTCGGATCACGGGTTCCGGCAAACCCTTGAGGTTCGAACACTGTGGTGCGCGTGAAGGTTTTCTCCCTATCGATCCACGCCCTAGCTCTCTAAGATCTTGCGGACGAACTCGACAAACTCACAACACAGAAAGACACAAGATTTATACTGGTTCAGGCCACCGTTGTGGTGTAATACCCTACTCTAGTGTGGTGGTGGTGGATTTCCTCTTGGGCTGATGATGAACAGTACAAGGGGAAGAACAGCCTCCTGAGGTTCAGGTCTTCTTGTGCTTGGTGAACTTGTGTGGGTGAGATGATCTTGGATCCGCTCAGGTCCCTCCTCTACTGTGGTGGCTAGTTCTACTTATATAGGCCATGGTCCTCTCCCCAAATATTGAGTGGGAAGGGTGAAGGAAATATGCCCTAGAGGCAATAATAAAGTTATTATTTATTTCCTTATATCATGATAAATGTTTATTATTCATGCTAGAATTGTATTAACTGGAAACATAATACTTGTGTGAATACATAGACAAACAGAGTGTCACTAGTATGCCTCTACTTGACTAGCTCATTGATCAAAGATGGTTATGTTTCCTAGCCATTGACATGAGTTGTCATTTGATTAACGGGATCACATCATTAGGAGAATGATGTGATTGACTTGACCCATTCCGTTAGCTTAGCACTCGATCGTTTAGTATGTTGCTGCTGCTTTCTTCATGACTTATACATGTTCCTATGACTATGAGATTATGCAACTCCTGTTTACCGGAGGAACGCTTTGTGTGCTACCAAACATCACAACGTAACTGGGTGATTATAAAGGTGCTCTATAGGTGTCTCCAAAGGTACTTGCTGGGTTGGTGTATTTCGAGATTAGGATTGGTCACTCCGATTGTCGGAGAGGTATCTCTGGGCCCTCTCGGTAATGCACATCACTTAAGCCTTGCAAGCATTGAAACTAACGAGTTAGTTGCGGGATGATGTATTACAGAATGAGTAAAGAGACTTGCCGGTAACGAGATTGAACTAGGTATTGAGATACCGACGATCGAATCTCGGGCAAGTAACATACTGATGACAAAGGGAACAACATATGTTTTTATGCGGTCTGACCGATAAAGATCTTCGTAGAATATGTGGGAGCCAATATGATCATCCAAGTTCCGCTATTGGTTATTGACCGGAGACGTGTCTCGGTCATGTCTACATAGTTCTCGAACCCGTAGGGTCCGCATGCTTAAAGTTTCCATGACGGTTATATTATGAGTTTTGATGTACCAAAGGTTGTTCGGAATTCCAGATGTGATCACGGACATGATGAGGAGTCTCAAAATGGTCGAGACATGAAGATTGATATATTGGAAGCCTATATTTGGATATCGGAAGTGTTCCCGGTGAAATCAAGATTTTATCGGAGTACCGAGGGATTACCGGAACCCCTCCAGGGGCTTAATGGCCCATAGTGGGCCTTTGTGGAGAATAGGAGAGGCGGCCAGGGCAGGGCCGCGCGCCCCTCCCCCCATAGTACGAATAGTACAAGGGCGGCGCCCCCCTTTCCTTCCTCTCTCCCTCCCCTTTCCCCCTCCACTCCTAATCCAACAAGGAAAAGGGAGGGAGTCCTACTCCTGGTGGGAGTAGGACTCCTCCTGGCGCACCCCTCCTGGACAGCCGCACCTTCCCCCTTGCTCCTTTATATACGGGGGCAGGGGGCACCCTAGAGACACAACAATTGATCATTTGATCTTTTAGCTGTGTGCGGTGCCCCCCTCCACCATAGTCCACCTCGATAATACTGTAGCGGTGCTTAGGTGAAGCCCTACGTTGGTAGAACATCATTATCATCACCATGCCTTCATGCTGACGAAAATCTCCCTCAACACTTGGCTGGATCGGAGTTCGAGGGACGTCATCGGGCTGAACATGTGCTGAACTCAGTGGTGCCATACGTTCGGTACTTGATCGGTCGGATCGTGAAGATGTACGACTACATCAACCGCGTTGTGCTAATGCTTCCGCTTTCGGTCTACGAGGGTACGTGGACAACACTCTTCCCTCTTGTTTCTATGCATCACCATGATCTTGTGTGTGCGTAGGAATTTTTTTGAAATTACTACGTTCCCCAACAGTGGTATCAGAGCCTGGTTTTATGCGTAGATGTCATATGCATGAGTAGAACACAAGTTAGTTGTGGGCGATATAAGTCATACTGCTTACCAGCATGTCATACTTTGGTTCGACGGTATTGTTGGATGAAGCGGCTCGGACCGACATTACGCGTACGCTTACGCGAGACTGGTTCTACCGACGTGCTTTTCACACAGGTGGCTGGCGGGTGTCAGTTTCTCCAACTTTAATTGAACCGAGTGTGGCTACGCCTGGTCCTTGCGAAGGTTAAAACAACACCAACTTGACAAACTATCATTGTGGTTTTGATGCGTAGGTAAGAACGGTTATTGCTCAGCCCGTAGCAGCCACGTAAAACTTGCAACAACAAAGTAGAGGACGTCTAACTTGTTTTTGCAGGGCATGTTGTGATGTGATATGGTCGAAGCATGATGCTAAATATTATTTGTATGAGATGATCATGTTTTGTAACCGAGTTATCGGCAACTGGCAGGAGCCATATGGTTGTCGCTTTATTGTATGCAATGCTATCGCCCTGTAATGCTTTACTTTATCACTAAGTGGTAGCGATAGTCGTAGAAGCATAAGATTGGCGAGACGACAATGATGCTACGATGGAGATCAAGGTGTCGCGCCGGTGACGATGGTGATCATGACGGTGCTTCGGAGATGGAGATCACAAGCACAAGATGATGATGGCCATATCATATCACTTATATTGATTGCATGTGATGTTTATCTTTTATGCATCTTATCTTGCTTTGATTGACGGTAGCATTATAAGATGATCTCTCACTAAATTTCAAGATAAAAGTGTTCTCCCTGAGTATGCACCGTTTCCAAAGTTCGTCGTGCGCAAACACCACGTGATGATCGGGTGTGATAAGCTCTATGTCCATTTACAACGGGTGCAAGCCAGTTTTGCACACGCAGAATACTCAGGGACTTCAACGACGTTTTGAACGTCATGGAGCATATGAGATGTTCCAGGAGTTGAAGTTAATATTTCAAAAGAATGCCCAGATTGAGAGATATGAAGTGATACATCTCCAACGTATCTACCTTTCCAAACACTTTTGCCCTTGTGTTGGACTCTAACTTGCATGATTCGAATGGAACTAACCCGGACTAACACTGTTTTCAGCAGAATTACCATGGTGTTATTTATGTGCAGAAACAAACGTTCTCGGAATGACTTGAAACTTCACGGAGCAACTTTTTAGAAAATATGAAAAATACCTGCAAAACATGATGGCCAGGGGGGCCACCACCTCTCCACGAGGGTGGGGGGCGCCCCCCTACCTCGTGGGCCCCATGTTGCCTCTCCGACTCCAACTCCAACTCTATATATTGTGTTTCGGGGAGAAAAAAATCAGAAAGAAGAATTCATCGCGTTTTACGATACGGAGCCGCCGCCAAGCCCTAAAACCTCTCGGGAGGGCTGATCTGGAGTCTGTTCGGGGCTCCGGAGAGGGGAATCCGTCGCCATCGTCATCATCAACTATCCTCCATCACCAATTTCATGATGCTCACCGCCGTGCGTGAGTAATTCCATCATAGGCTTGCTAGACGGTGATGGGTTGGATGGGATCTATCATGTAATCAAGTTAGTTTTGTTAGGGTTTGATCCCTAGTATCCACTATGTTCTGAGATTGATGTTGCTATGACTTTGCTATGCTTAATGCTTGTCACTAGGGCCCGAGTGCCATGATTTCAGATCTGAACCTATTATGTTTTCATCAATATATGAGAGTTCTTGATCCTATCTTGCAAGTCTATAGTCACCTATTATGTGTTATGATTCGTTAACCCCGAAGTGACAATAATCGGGATACTTAACGGTGATGACCGTAGTTTGAGGACTTCATGTATTCACTATGTGTTAATGCTTTGTTCCGGTTCTCTATTAAAAGGAGGCCTTAATATCCCTTAGTTTCCGTAAGGACCCCGCTACCACGGGAGGGTAGGACAAAATATGTCATGCAAGTTCTTTTCCATAAGCACGTATGACTATATTCGGAATACATGCCTACATTATATCAATGAACTGGAGCTAGTTCTGTGTCACCCTAGGTTATGCCTGTTACATGATGAACCGCATCCGACATAATTCTCCATCACTGATCCATTGCTACGAGCTTTCCATATATTGTTCTCCGCTTATTTACTTTTCCGTTGCTATTGCTATCATCACTACAAAATATCAAAAACATTACTTTTACTACTGTTACCTTTTGCTACCGTTATCACTACTATCATATTACTTTGTTACTAAACACTTTGCTGCAGATATTAAGTTTCTAGGTGTGGTTGAATTGACAACTCAGCTGCTAATACTTGAGAGTATTCTTTGGCTCCCCTTGTTTCGAATCAATAAATTTGGGTTGAATACTTTACCCTCGAAAACTGTTGCGATCCCCTATACTTGTGGGTTATCAAGACTATTTTCTGGCGCTATTGCAGGGGAACATAGCTCTATTCTTTAAGTCACTTGGGATTTATATCTGCTTATCATTATGAAGAACTTGAGAGATCGAAAAACCAAGATCTATCCCTCAACTACGAGGGGAGGTAAGGAACCAGCATCTAGCTCTGCACTTGATTCGCCTTCTGGTTTGAGTAAGCTTGCGACACCTACACCTGCTTCTGCTATTCGTTCTGATATGTCGCATGTTATTGATGATGCCACTTCTGCTATGCATGATACTTATGATGAAACTATCTCTATGCCTGATACTACTGTGCCACTTAGTGATTTTTCTTGATGAACAACTTGCTAGGGCTAGAGAGATTGAAAATATTGAATATGATGATACTGATGAAAGTGATGATGAAGAATCACTTGTTATTCCTAAGGGTTATGTTTTTGATCAAGAAGCTTCTTTCGCTATTTTAGCTTGCAAAAATAGAAATGAACTCAAAAGGTTATTATCTAAATGAAGTAAGCAATCTCTAAATGCTAGAATGAAACCCAACCCTGCTTTTGCTACTTCACCTATCTGTGTTACCGATAAGGATTATGAATTCTCTATTGATCTTGATATAATTACTTTGGTTGAATCTGATCCTTTTCCTGGTTATGAATCTGAAACTGTTGTGGCACATCTTACTAAATTGAATGATATAGCCACCCTGTTCACTAAAGATGAGAGAACTCGTTACTTTTATATCCTTAAAATATTTCCGTTCTCATTAAAAGGTGATGCTAAGATATGGTTTAATTCTCTTGATCCTGGTTGTGTGTGTAGTCCCCAGGATATGATTTATTACTTCTCTGCTAAATATTTCCCTGCTCATAAGAAACAAGCTGCTTTAAGGGATATATATAATTTTGTGCAAATTGAAGAAGAGAGTCTCCCACAAGCTTGGGGGAGGCTTCTCCAATTACTTAATGCTTTGCCTGATCATCCTCTTAAGAAAAATGAAATACTTGATATCTTTTATAATGGACTAACCGATGCCTCCAGATTACCTGGATAGTTGTGCCGGTTCTGTTTTGAGGGAAAGAACACCGGATGAAGCTGAAATTCTATTGAATAATATGTTGACAAATGAAAATAATTGGACACCTCCGGAGCCAATTCCCGAGCCTATTCCTAAACCAACTCCGAAGAAGAGGGGTATTCTATTTCTCAGTCCTGAAGATATGCAAGAGGCAAAGAAATCTATGAAAGAAAAAGGTATTAAAGCTGAAGATGTTAAGAATTTACCTCCTATTGAAGAAATAAACGGTCTTAAATTACCGCCTGATGAAGAAACATATGATCTTAATCCATTACCTATTGAAGAAACGCATGGTCTTGATAACCCGACACAGGTAGTAAAGGTAAATTCTCTCTATAGATATGATAAAGCTGAAATCCCATTTACTAAGTTTGCTAGTCCATGCTTAGATGAGTTTGATAAATTTATGGCTAAGCAAGAAGATTTTAATGCTTATTTTGGTAGACAATTGAAATACAATTCAAATATGCTTGAACACTTGGGTGATTATATGGCTAATGTCAAAGGTGAACTTAAACTTATTAGTAAACATGCTTCTATGGTTACCACTCAAGTAGAATAAGTACTTAAAGCTCAAAATGACTTGCTCAATGAATTGAATTGTAAAGATAATGATAATGTTGTTAGAGTGGCTACTAGAACTGGTAGAATGACTTAGGAACCTTTGTATCCTGAAGGCCACCCTAAGAGAATTGAGCAAGATTCTCAGAGAAATAATATAGATGCACCTAGTCCTTCTAAAAGGAAGAAAAAGAAAAATGATAGGACTTTGCATGCTTCTAGTGATCCTATTGTTGAGACACCTGAGAATCCAAATGATATTCCTATTTCTGATGCTGAAACATAATCTGGTAATGAACCTGAAACTAGTAATAATGTTAATAATAATGTTCATAATGATGCTCTACCTAGTAATGATAATGATATAGAAATTGAACCTACTGTTGATCTTGATAACCCACAATCAAAGAATCAACGTTATGATAAGAAAGACTTTGTTGCTAGGAAAAATGGTAAAGAAAGAGAGCCTTGGGTTCAAAAACCCATGCCTTTTCCTCCCAAACCATCTAAGAAAAAGGATGATGAGTATTTTGAGCGCTTTGCTGAAATGATTAGACCTATCTTTTTGCGAAACTGATATGCTCAAAACCAATCCTTATGCTAAGTACATGAAATATATCATTATAAATAAAAGAAAGATACCAGAAGCTGAAATTTCCACCATGCTTGCTAATTATACTTTTAAAGGTGGAATACCAAAGAAACTTGGAGATCCCGGTGTACCAACTATACCATGCTCCATTAAAAGAAATTATGTTAAAATTGCTTTATGTGATCTTGGAGCCGGTGTTAGTGTTATGCCTCTCTCTTTATATCGTAGACTTGATTTGAATAAGTTGACACCTACTGAAATATCTTTGCAAATGGCTGATAAATCAACTGCTATACCTGTCGGTATTTGTGAGGATGTGCCTGTTGTAGCTGCAAACGTTACTATTTTAACGGACTTTGTTATTCTTGATATTCCCGAGGATGATAGTGTGTATATTATTCTTGGAAGACCCTTTTTGAATACTGCAGGGGCTGTTATTGATTGCACTAAAGGCAATGTCACTTTTCATGTTAATGGTAATGAGCACACAGTACACTTTCCGAGGAAACAACCTCAAGTTCATAGTATCAACTCTATTGGAAAAATTCCATCAATTATATTTGGAGGTTTTTAATTTCCTCTTCCTACTGTCAAGAAGAAATATGGTATTCTTATTATTGGGGATGTGCATATCCCCGTTGAGGTAACGTAGTGTTATTCGAAATTTCTCCGGTTCCATGTTATTCGGAATGAGTTCGTTAACAAGACTTGATCAACCTTGTTAGTGGACTCCTTTTGATGATCATGAGATGGATGAAACTAGAAGGCACAACCTTCTGTACCCTACTTTTACTTTCTGTTATTTATATTAAATAAAGTAAAAATAAATATTTTTCTGTCTGTTATCTGATTATCCATGCAATATAAAAATACCTCGAAAATAAAAGTTCTCCAAATGCCCTGAAATTTAAATATGATTTTTTCTAGAATATTTGAGAATATTTGGCACTAAGAACACAGTAGGGGGTCAACCACCTGCCCACGAGGGTGGAGGGCGCGCCCTACCCGCGCCCCCTGCCTCGTGGGCCCACGGTGGCCCTCCTCCACTTATTCTTTCACCCATACACTTCTTCTTCCTCCCACAAATACGAATAACCAGCTCAAACCCGTGTCCAAGCTCGTTTTGCTGCCATTTTTGATCTCCTTGCTCAAAGCACCTCTCACAAAACTGCTTGGGGAGATTGTTCCTTGGTATGTGACTCCTCCATTGGTCCAATTAGTTTTTGTTCTAGTGCTTTATTCATTGCAAATTTTTGCTGCTTAGGTGACCCTGTTCTTGAGCTTGCATGTCAAATTTATATGGTCAAAAGTAGTTTTGATGCATGATATAGGCTCTAGGAACTTGTAGGAGTAGTTGCTATCAATATTATTGAGTTTGGTTTATCTTTATTTTGAAGTTACTAAAAATTTCAGAATTTTTCAGAAAATGATGAGGAGACTATTGAGGGGCTCATCGAGCCAAAGCTCAAAGGAAAAGGCACTGAAGCCTAAGTATAATCTGCCGCGCACCGTGGAGGTTCCGGCGTGTGAATGGCCTTCCGAGGATTTCTTGAGAGCAGCCGGGATTTATGAGGATTTTCATGAATTGGCTAAGAATGCATGTCTCACCGCTTTCCTCCACGACCAATGCGATCAGTATCTGTTACTCACAAATACCTTTGTGCAAAACTTTCATTTCCATTCTAGGAACTCACCACCTACGGTGGAGTTTCATTTATATGATGAGCATAAGGAGATGTCACTTTATGATTTTTGTCAGATTTGTTTAGTCCCTTTTGAGGGCAAGACAAAAGAACCACACCGCAATGATGTGGAGGGGTTTATTGATACTATCACTGTAGGGGAAACAAGGAAGGTTTCTGATGCACGAATCACTAGCATACATTTTCCTGTTTTACGCTATTTTGCATTATTTGCTAATCGTTGTTTAATTGGTCGCGGAAACAGTGGAAACCTTAGTATCCCTGATATTATTATTTTGCTTCACAGTTTATACAGTGATAGCTCTGTTAGTATGGGCGGCATTATTGCCAAACGGTTAAGTCCGAACCGTACCAAGGGCCCCATCTTTGGAGGCATCTATGCTTCACGCCTAGCTGCACATTTTAACATACCTATTAGGCATTATGAGAAGGAAGAAAAAGTGCTGCCTCATGTTTATATAGATTATAAAAGTATGGTGGCACATGATTTTATTGTTAAGAGTAGGGAAGGAGAGCTTAAATATCAATTGTTCTTTAATAAACATCATCCTGAGACTATTACCCCGCCTGCTCCTTCTTTGTTTGATTTATCTTCAGGCACGTACCTTGTTCCGTTGAAGGCTATTCACGCCTACCGGAACCCTGCACCAGCCGTGGAGCCAGAGCCGGAACCACAAGTTGATCCTTCACGACAGTCTAATTACCAGTGGGATCCGGAGATGATTGTCAGCCAGTGGCAATCGGAGTCTTCCTCTTCTTCTTCTCAGTATGACCCCAACTACTATTATGGATATCCGCCAGGCCAGCCGTGGCCATAGACTAACTTAGGCCAAAATCCTAAGCTTGGGGGAGTACGTATTTCCCACCGACATTACATTTATGTTCACACACTCATTATTAGATGTTGGTGCTCATACTTTTTCATTGTATCATCCATGCTAGTTTATTTCCCTTTTTATGCTTTCTTCTTGAGTGTTTAATAAATCTTAAGAAAAACAAAAAAAAATTAGTTGTAACTTTTAATTAGTTTACTTTCCATGCTTGTAGTAGTAATTAAAAAGAAAACCCAAAAAGATTTCATGTTCTTCTTTTGCTTGTTGGGAGCTTTCCCGTGTAAATAGTTTTATTTCTTTTCTTTACTTTGGGGGTGGATAGGAGAAGACCATAATTAAATTGTTGAAGTGGCTCATATATGCATAAATGTTGATCTGATAAAAGAGCCCATATTGCCTTGTCTTCTCCTGTTTATTGAATGCTTGCAGATTCTAGCTTAGTCCAATGCACACACTCTATTATTATTATTCACATCGTTCGGTCATGCAAGTGAAAGGCAATTATGACGATATATGATGGACTGACTGAGATGAGAAAAGCTGGTATGAGCTCGACCTCTTTTTTTTGTAAATATGATTAGTTCATCATTCCTGATTCAGCCTATTATGAATAAACATGTTTGCAATGACAACTAGAGATCATAGTTTCTTGTGCCATGCTTGATTAGCTATGAGTTATAATGGTTTACCATGCGTGCCAACATGCTATTGAAATGGTTATGATGTGGTATGATAGGGTGGTATCCTCCTCGGAATGATTTAAGTGACTTGACTTGGAACATGTTCACGCATGTAGTTGAAAAAAAATCAACATAGCCTTCACGATATTTATGTTCATGGTGGATTATATCCTACTCATGCTTGCATTCGGTGTTGATTAATTTTAATGCATGTTCATGACTGTTGTCGCTCTCTAGCTGGTTGCTTCCCAGTCTTTTGCTAGCCTTCACTTGTACTAAGCGGGAATACTGCTTGTGCATCCAATCCCTCAAACCCCAAAGTTATTCCACATGAGTCCACTATACCTACCTATATACGGTATCTACCTGCTGTTCCAAGTAAATTTGTATGTGCCAAACTCTAAACCTTCAAATAAATATATTGTTTTGTATGCTCGAATAGCTCATGTATCAACTAGGGCTGTATGTATCTTCCATGCTAGGCGGGTTATTCTCAAGAGGAGTGGACTCTGCTCCTCACTCATGAGATAAATGTCTGGTCACCGGGATGCCCAGTCCCATGCTTTATGCAAACTAAATCAAAAATAATTGCAAACAAAACTCCCCCTGGGACTCTTGTTAGTTGGAGGCACTGGTTGTTTCGAGCAAGCCATGGATTGATGCTTGTTGGTGGAAGGGGGAGTATAAACTTTACCATTCTGTTTGAGAACCGCCTATAATGTGTGTAGCATGGAAGATATCGCCATCTCTTGGTTGTTATGTTGACAATGAAAGTATACCGCTCAAAATATTATTCACCTCTATTTCAAAACCAAGCTTTGGCTCCTCTACAAATCCCGGCTTCCCTCTGCGAAGGGCATATCTATTTACTTTTATGCGGAGTCATCATCCTCTTATTAAAAAGCACCAGTTGGAGAGCACTGTTGTCATTTGCATTCATTATTGTTAATTTAGATTGAGTATGACTTGACTGGATCTCTTTTACCATGAATTACAATGTCTAGTCAATCCTTGGTCTTTAAAGGTGCTCTGCATTTTTGTTTTGCGGTCTCAGAAAGGGCTAGCGAGATACCATCTTGTTATATCATATTATGATTGTTTTGAGAAAGTGTTGTCATCCGAGATTTATTATTATTGCTCGCTAGTTGATTATGCTATTGATATGAGTAAACTTGAGACCTAAGCGTTATTGCGAATGTGGTTAGTTATAATCTTTGCTGAAAACTTGAATGCTGGCTTTACATATTTACAACAACAAGAGAAAACAGAGTTTGTAAAAGTTTTTCTTTATCACTTTCAGTTTGTTAACTGAATTTCTTGAGGACAAGCAAAGGTTTAAGCTTGGGGGAGTTGATACGTCTCCAATGTATCTACTTTTCCAAACACTTTTGCCCTTGTTTTGGACTCTAACTTGCATGATTTGAATGGAACTAACCCGGACTGACGCTGTTTTCAGCAGAATTACCATGGTGTTCTTTATGTGCAGAAATAAATGTTCTCGGAATGACCTGAAACTTCACGGAGCAACTTTTCAGAAAATATGAAAAATACCTGCAAAAGATGAAGGCCAGGGGGCCCACCACCTCTCAACGGGGGTGGAGGGCGCGCCCCCTACCTCGTGGGCCCCCTGTTGCCTCTCCGACTCCAACTCCAACTCCAACTCTATATATTGTGTTTTGGGGAGAAAAAAATCAGAAAGAAGAATTCATCGCGTTTTACGATACGGAGCCGCCACCAAGCCCTAAAACCTCTTGGGAGGGCTGATCTGGAGTCCGTTCGGGGCTCCAGAGAGGGGAATCCGTCGCCATCGTCATCATCAACCATCCTCCATCACCAATTTCATGATGCTCACCGCCGTGCATGAGTAATTCCATCGTAGGCTTGCTGGACGGTGATGGGTTGGATGGGATCTATCATGTAATCGAGTTAGTTTTGTTAGGGTTTGATCCCTAGTATCCACTATGTTCTGAGATTGATGTTGCTATGACTTTGCTATGCTTAATGCTTGTCACTAGGGCCCGAGTGCCATGATTTCAGATCTGAACCTATTATGTTTTCATCAATATATGAGAGTTCTTGATCCTATCTTGCAAGTCTATAGTCACCTATTATGTGTTATGATCCGTTAACCCCGAAGTGACAATAATCGGGACCGGTGATGACCGTAGTTTGAGGAGTTCATGTATTCACTATATGTTAATGCTTTATTCCGGTTCTCTATTAAAAGGAGGCCTTAATATCCCTTAGTTTCCGTAAGGACCCCGCTGCCACGGGAGGGTAGGACAAAAGATGTCATGCAAGTTCTTTTTCATAAGCACGTATGACTATATTCGGAATACACGCCTACATTATATCAATGAACTGGAGCTAGTTCTGTGTCACCCTAGGTTATGACTATTACATGATGAACCGCATCCGGCCTAATTCTCCATCACTGATCCATTGCCTATGAGCTTTCCATATATTGTTCTCCGCTTATTTACTTTTCTGTTGCTATTGCTATCATCACTACAAAATACCAAAAACATTACTTTTACTACCGTTACCTTTTGCTACCGTTATCACTACTATCATATTACTTTGTTACTAAATACTTTGCTGCAAATATTAAGTTCTAGGTGTGGTTGAATTGACAACTCAGCTGTTAATACTTGAGAGTATTCTTTGGCTCCCCTTGTGTCGAATCAATAAATTTGGGTTGAATACTTTACCCTCGAAAACTATTGCGATCCCCTATACTTGTGGGTTATCATGAAGTCTCCAATAAGTTCTACAGCTGCAAGATGGAGGATAATAGTTCTGTCAGTGAGCATATACTCAAGATGTCTGGGTACTGCAATCACTTGATTCAACTGGGAGTTAATCTTCCGGATCATAGCGTCATTGACAGAATTCTTCAATCACTGCCACCAAGCTACAAAAACTTTGTGATGAACTATAACATGCAAGGGATGGATAAGACGATTCCCGCGCTCTTCGCAATGCTAAAGGCTACGGAGGTAGAAATCAAGAAGGAGCATCAAGTGTTGATGGTCAATAAGACCACCAGTTTCAAGAAAAAAGGGCAAAGGGAAGATGAAGGGGAACTTCAAGAAGAACAACAAACAAGTTGCTGCTCAAGACAAGAAACCCAAGTCTGGACCTAAGCTTGAGACTGAGTGCTTCTACTTCAAGCAGTCTGGTCACTGGAAGCGGAACTACCCCAAGTATTTTGTGGATAAGAACGATGGCAAGGTGAACAAAGGTATATGTGATATACATGTTATTGATGTGTACCTTACCAGAGCTCGCAGTAGCACCTGGGTATTTGATACTGGTTCTGGCTAATATTTGCAACTCAAAACAGGGACTACGAATTAAGTGAACACTGGCCAAGGACGAGGTGACGATGCGCGCGGGAAACGGTTCCAAAGTCGATGTGATCGCCGTCGGCACGCTACCTCTACATCTACCTTCGGGATTAGTTTTAGACCTAAATAATTGTTATTTGGTGCCAGCGTTGAGCATGAACATTATATCTGGATCTTGTTTGATGCGAGACGGTTATTCATTTAAATCAAAGAATAATGGTTGTTCTATTTATATGAGTACTATATTTTATGGTCATGCACCCTTGAAAAGTGGTCTATTTTTGATGAATCTCAATAGTAGTGATACAAATATTCATAATGTTGAAGCCAAAAGATGCAGAGTTGATAATGATAGTGTAACTTATTTGTGGCACTCCGTTTAGGTCATATCGGTGTAAAGCGCATGAAGAAACTCCATACTGATGGACTTTTGGAACCACTTGATTATGAATCACTTGGTACTTGCGAACCGTGCCTCATGGGCAAGATGACTAAAACGCCGTTCTCCAGAACTATGGAGCGAGCAACTGATTTATTGGAGATCATACATACTGATGTATGTGGACCAATGAATATTGAGGCTCGCGGCGGGTATCGTTATTTTCTCACCTTCACAGATGATTTAAGCAGATATGGGTATATCTACTTAATGAAACATAAGTCTGAAATATTTGAAAAGTTCAAAGAATTTCAGAGTGAAGTTGAAAATCATCGTAACAAGAAAATAAAGTTTCTATGATCTGATTGTGGAGGAGAATATTTGAGTTACGATTTTGGTCTACATTTGAAACAATGCGGAATAGTTTCGCAACTCACGCCACCCGGAACACCACAGCGTAATGGTGTGTCCGAACGTCGTAATCGTACTTTACTAGATATGGTACGATCTATGATGTCTCTTACTGATTTACCACTATCATTTTGGGGTTATGCTTTAGAGACAGCTGCATTCACGTTAAATAGGGCACCATCGAAATCCGTTGAGACGACGCATTATGAGTTGTGGTTTGGCAAGAAACCAAAGTTGTCATTTCTTAAAGTTTGGGGCTGTGATGCTTATGTGAAAAAGTTTCAACCTGATAAGCTCGAACCCAAATCGGAGAAATGTGTCTTCATAGGATACCCAAAGGAAACTGTTGGGTACACCTTCTATCACAGATCCGAAGGCAAGACATTCGTTGCTAAGAATGGATCTTTTCTAGAGAAGGAGTTTCTCTCGAAAGAAGTGAGTGGGAGGAAAGTAGAACCTGATGAGGCAACTGTACCTGCTCCCTTATTAGAAAGTAGTTCATCACAGTAACCGGTTCCTGTGACGCCTACACCAATTAGTGAGGAAGTTAATGATGATGATCATGGAACTTCAGATCAAGTTGTTACTGAACCTCGTAGGTCAACCAGGGTAATATCCGCACCAGAGTGGTACGGTAATCCTGTTCTGGAGGTTATGTTACTAGACCATGACGAACCTACGAACTATGAAGAAGAGATGGTGAGCCCAGATTCTGCAAAATGGCTTGAGGCCATGAAATCTGAGATGGGATCCATGTATGAGAACAAAGTGTGGACTTTGGTTGACTTGCCCAATGATAGGCAAGCCATTGAGAATAAATGGATCTTCAAGAAGAAGACTGACGCTGACGGTAATATTACTGTCTATAAAGCTCGACTTATTGCAAAAGTTTTTCGACAAGTTCAAGGGATTGACTATGATGAGACTTTCTCACCCGTAGCGATGCTTAAGTCTGTCCGAATCATGTTAGCAATTGCTGCATTTTATGATTATGAAATTTGGCAAATGGATGTCAAAACTGCATTCCTGAATGGATTTCTGGAAGAAGAGTTGTATATGATGCAACCAGAAGGTTTTGTTGATCCAAATGGAGCTAACAAAGTGTGCAAGCTCCAACGATCCATTTATGGACTGGTGCAAGCCTCTCGGAGTAGGAATAAATGCTTTGATAGTGTGATCAAAGCATTTGGTTTTATACAGACTTTTGGAGAAGCATGTATTTACAAGAAAGTGAGTGGGAGCTCTGTAGCATTTCTCATATTATTTGTGGATGACATATTGTTGATTGGAAATGATATAGAATTTCTGGATAGCATAAAGGCCTACTTGAATAAGTGTTTTTCAATGAAGGACCTTGGAGAAGATGCTTATATATTAGGTATCAAGATCTATAGAGATAGATCAAGACGCTTAATTGGACTTTCACAAAGCACGTACCTTGACAAAGTTTTGAAGAAGTTCAAAATGGATCAAGCAAAGAAAGGGTTCTTGCCTGTGTTACAAGGTGTTAAGTTGAGTAAGACTCAATGCCCGACCACTGCAGAAGATAGAGAGAAGATGAAAGATGGTCCCTATGCTTCAACCATAGGCTCTATCATGTATGCAATGCTGCGTACCAAACCTGATGTGTGTCTTGCTATAAGTTTAGTAGGGAGGTACCAAAGTAATCCAGGAGTGGATCACTGGACAGCGGTCAAGAACATCCTGAAATACCTGAAAAGGACTAAGGATATATTTATCGTTTATGGAGGTGACAAAGAGCTAGTCGTAAATGGTTACGTCGATGCAAGCTTTGACACTGATCCGGACGATTCTAAATCGCAAACCAGACACGTGTTTACATTGAACGGTGGAGCTGTCAGTAGGTGCAGTTCTAAACAAAGCATCATGGCGGGATCTACGTGTGAAGCGGAGTACATAGCTGCTTCGGAAGCAGAAAATGAAGGAGTCTGGATGAAGGAGTTCATATCCGATCTAAGTGTCATACCTAGTGCATCAGGTCCAATGCAAATCTTTTGTGACAATACTGGTGCAATTGCCTTGGCGAAGGAATCCAGATTTCACAAGAGAACCAAGCACATCAAGAGACGCTTCAATTACATCCGGGATCTAGTCCAGGTGGGAGACATAGAAATTTTCAAGGTACATACGGATCTGAATGTTGCAGGCCCATTCAATAAGCCTCTTCCACGACCAAAACATGTTCACCATGAAGGCTCCATGGGTGTTAGAATCATTACTGTGTAATCTAGATTATTGACTCTAGTGCAAGTGGGAGACTGGAGGAAATATGCCCTAGAGGCAATAATAAAGTTATTATTTATTTCCTTATATCATGATAAATGTTTATTATTCATGCTAGAATTGTATTAACCAGAAACATAATACTTGTGTGAATACATAGACAAATAGAGTGTCACTAGTATGCCTCTACTTGACTAGCTCGTTGATCAAAGATGGTTATGTTTCCTAGCCATTGACATGAGTTGTCATTTGATTAACGGGATCACATCATTAGGAGAGTGATGTGATTGACTCGACCCATTCCGTTAGCTTAGCACTCGATTGTTTAGTATGTTGCTATTGCTTTCTTCATGACTTATACATGTTCCAATGACTATGAGATTATGCACCTCTCGTTTACCGGAGGAACACTTTGTGTGCAAGCAAACGTCACAATGTAACTGGGTGATTATAAAGGTGTTCTACAGGTGTCTCCGAAGGTACTTGTTGGGTTGGCGTATTTCGAGATTAGGATTTGTCACTCCGATTGTCGGAGAGGTATCTCTGGGCCCTCTCGGTAATGCACATCACTTAAGCCTTGCAAGCATTGCAACTAATGAGTTAGTTGCTGGATGATGTATTACAGAATGAGCAAAGAGACTTGTCGGTAACGAGATTGAACTAGGTATTGAGATACAGAGATCGAATCTCGCGCAAGTAACATACCGATGACAAAGGGAACAACGTATGTTGTTACGCGGTCTGACCGATAAAGATCTTCGTAGAATATGTGAGAGACAATATGCGGATCTAGGTTCTGCTATTGGTTATTGATCGAAGACGTGTCTCGGTCATGTCTACATAGTTCTCGAACCCGTAGGGTCCGCACGCTTAAAGTTTTGATGGTGGTTATATTATGAGTTTATGAGTTTTGATGTACCGAAGGTTGTTCGGAGTTCTGGATGTGATCACGGACATGACAAGGAGTCTTGAAATGGTCGATACATGAAGATTGATATATTGGAAGCCTATATTTGGATATCGGAAGT
>NC_041390.1:114128204-114134167 GCF_002162155.2 Triticum dicoccoides
CCTAATCCAACAAGGAAAAGGGAGGGAGTCCTACTCCCAGTGGGAGTAGGACTCCTCCTGGCGCCCCCCTCCTGGTCGGCCGCACCTCCCCCCTTGCTCCTTTATATACGGGGCAGGGGGCACCCTAGAGACACAACAATTGATCGTTTGATCTTTTAGCCGTGTGCGGTGCCCCCCTCCACCATAGTCCACCTCGGTAATACTGTAGCGGTGCTTAGGCGAAGCCCTGGGTTGGTAGAACATCATTATCGTCACCACGCCATCGTGCTGACGGAACTCTCCCTCAACAGTCGGCTGGATTGGAGTTCGAGGGACGTCATCGGGCTGAACGTGTGCTGAACTCGGAGGTGCCGTACGTTCGGTACTTGATCGGTCGGATCGTGAAGACGTACGACTACATCAACCGTGTTGTGCTAACGCTTCTGCTTTCGGTCTACGAGGGTACGTGGACAACACTCTCCCCTCTTGTTGCTATGCATCACCATGATCTTGTGTGTTCGTAGGATTTTTTTGAAATTACTACGTTCCCCAACAAAGGGAGCCAACAACGGCCAATTCGAAAGGGGACATCTAGTACAAGTTATCCTGACAAAAGGTGGTCTTCGCCTGCTAAAGGTTCTGGTGATGACGCCATCTTGGGCTCCATGGTGACCTCCGTCCTGCCATCCTTCTGGTATTTGTCTCGTTGCACCAATATTGAAACCTTTTCTTGATGCCTCAGTACTCCGCGCCTGCGCTTGCCCCTTTGGCAACAAAGGGGAAATGAGGACACTGCGCGCGCTGGCACCCGCCTGGTCTCGATCGTCATGGATCACATCACGAGGACCTCTCGAGGTTTGCCTTACCTTGATCTCTCCGCCCCTCGTGAGCCTGCTTGGCGAGGCCGCTCCTGAGGACGTCTTGCGTCGTCTGCCTCGCGAGGCTTCGCCCCTCGCGAGGGTCTTGAATGCCTTGTTGATGAAGATGAGCCGTACAGACCTGCTAGCCCAGCCACGCCGCAGGCCGCAGGCAGACAAGTCTGGGGACCCCCGTTCCCAGAACACTGACAGTAGCCCCCGGGCCCAAGGTGCGCTTGGGCTTGGCTTCGAGGCGAAGCCAAAGGATCAAGCGCGGAGCGCCGCGGGCCCCAAAAGCCTGCGGCCTCGGTTGACGCGTGGCGGTTGATTGGACGTGGGCGTCTCCGCTTCCCCACGCTGCCTTGACAACTACCTGACTTGACAAGTCCCTGCGGCATGCAAGGGAAGCCATCATTACCTATGATCGTGGGGCTGCTGGTTGGCCTTCTCCTGCTATAAATGGGGAGGGGGGCAGAGCCCCCGTCGCTCATCTCTTGACATTCCGCTCGCTTCTTCTTCCTATGCTCCACCACCGACTCCAATGGCACCGTCGAAGAGGTTCTCCGCCGCGGAGAAAGGAAAGGCCCCTCGCGAGGGGCCCGGCTCTCCGGCGCCTAAACGGGGACGCGGCCGCCCCCAAGCACACCTCGACTCCCGCCGTGGCCCCCTACTCCTGGGGTAGCGCCGCTGCGCGTGGTGGGGGTCGTTCCAGTAGTGGTAGCCTCGTTGATGAGGGGAGACGCGCCATGGTTGCACGGCCTCCTCGGCCACGCTTCCACGCGGTAGAGGTGCTGCCAGAGTTCGTTGTCTGGTCGGTGGATCCTGCCGGCAACTGGCACCAGCTTTCGCGCTTCTTTGTCAACGAGCTGCCGGCCCCTGGTCCAGGCGGGCTCTGGCTACAGGCGGACAGTTGCTGCAGCAGGGCTTCCTGGGTCGCGGTTCAAGTCTCCGCTGCAGGCAACATAGCTCTGGCCCGCAGTTGGCAGACGCTCGCCCGCACGCGCGGCCTGGGCAAGCGGTGCACCCTCCACTTCATGTATGACGGTGATGCGACCCTCTACATGAGGGTGTTTGTGGAAGATGGTCGCCGCACCGGGTGCTGCCCCGAGACGAACGACGGCGAGGAGGTGCTCAGTCTCGGCGATGGCTGCATCGAGGGTGAGCCCACCGACCGCGCCTCGTCCAGCTACAGTGGCTCTTCTCTTGGCGAAAGCTCCAGCAGTGGCGGCTACGACCAGACGCCCCGCCGCCGTGCCCGCTTCGAAGGTGGTAGCGGGTCGTCTCGTCGCCGTGCCTCCGTGAAGCGCGAGGAGGGATCTGGCTAAGCTCGGGCAATCGTTGGAGGCCTGCCCCCATGGTTCACTGCAACGCTGCTTTTGTTTTGTTCCTCTTTTCTTTCCTGCATCAAAATTAAACTAGTATGGGCCCGGAGGGGCGTGTATCGAACTGTGATTCCTCAATCATTATGCTATGCTTGTTATTTCTGTGATGTGTCATTATTTTGTGCAGAGATATCTTAGACTAGCGCGTTCGGGGCAACCTCTTCTTCACGAGGCACTTGTCTCCTCGTGCCCGTCTTGGCTTAGTGGTTGCTCAGGAACTGCAAAAAATTTGTTAGGAAGCTCGCTAGGAGACTTACCGTTCACCCGAGCCTTGACCCAGCGCTTCATATCGCGGTATCCGAAGGGCACAGATTAGGAGAGATGTGCCGGTTGTGGGCTCGAACGAGGGTGCCTCGCGACAAGGCAGACCGAAGGAGAGAGAAGGACCAACATAGGAAGAAGAAACCCTCGCAAAGGCACCTGCCTAGCCCCTTCACGAGGTATGCGAGAGAGAGAGAACACAAGCGATCTGGATTCGGAAAAGGCGCCAAAAGGCGACGAAACCAAATCAGCAAGGGACACCAGAAGCAAACTCGATTAAGAGAAGGCGAGCCAACTACGGAAAGCAAATGAAAAGCCACGTCCGGCACCTAGTCTAGTCTTCGACATCTTCTCACCCGTGCGGAGCTAAGTGCTGCCACTAGGCGTGGG
Organism: Triticum dicoccoides; assembly: GCF_002162155.2. Lineage (NCBI taxonomy): Eukaryota > Viridiplantae > Streptophyta > Magnoliopsida > Poales > Poaceae > Triticum > Triticum dicoccoides. The sequence continues at coordinate 114,131,074 of NC_041390.1, forward strand.
AGGGAGCCCGTGAGGCCCGAGGGCGGCTCTCCGAAGACTCCGGGGCGTGTACAACCCCACTCATTATTACGTGAGAGTGTCACGGGCAACGATTCTTCATAGGCACGGGGCCTTGCTTCACATGCATGGGGCCTTGCTTCATGGGTAGAACTTCCGGAGGTAATGGATGTTCCAGGCGTTCTGGACGAGCACCCCGTCCTGCGTCTCCAGGCGCACGGCGCCAGACCTGGAGATATGGACGACCCTGAACGGGCCCTCCCACGTGGGTGAGAGCTTGTACAACCCTTCCCTGGAGAGGACCCACCTCAGGATGAGGTCGCCTACCTCGAGCGTCCTGGAGCAGATGTTGCGGCAATGGTACCGCCGCAGCGCCTGCTAGTACCTTGCCACCCTCAGTGCAGCTTCGCGGCATCGTTCCTCCCCCAGTACGAGGTCCATCCCCAGCATGGCGTCCTGCTGTGTTTTATCAAACACTAGGACCCGTGCGGAGCGATGCTTGACCTCATGAGGGAGGACCGCTTCGGCTCCGTAGACAAGGAAGGATGGGGTCTCGCCTGTCGGCTTCGTGGCGGTGGTGCGGATGGACCATAGCATGGACTAGAGCTCGCCATGCCAGCCCCTGCTGCAGGCCTCGAGCTTCTTATTGAAGGTCCTGGTCTTGAGGCCTTTTAGGACCTCCGCGTTGGCGCGTTCAGCCTGGCCATTGCTCCTGGGGTGCGCCACTGAAGCGTAGCAGATCTGCGTTCCAAGGTTAGCACAATATGTTTTGAAGAGGTTACTGGTGAACTACGAGCCGTTGTCGGTGATGATGCGGTTGGGGACCCCGAAACGGCTCACGAGGCCCTTGATGAACTTAACCGCAGAACCAGCTGGGATGGTGCGGACGGCTTCCACTTCCGCCCACTTGGTGAACTTGTCAATGGCGACGTAGAGGTAGCGGTATCCCCCTGGCGCTCGAGGGAATGGGCCCAAGATATCCAACCCCTAGACTGCGAACGGCCATGTGAGCGGTATAGTCTGGAGGCCCTCAGCTGGCTGATGGATCTGCTTGGCGTGGAACTGGCAAGCTTCACAGGACTTCACCAGCTTAGCTGCGTCATTGAGCGTCGTGGGCCAGTAGAATCCACTGTGCAACACCTTGCCGACGAGAGCCCGTGACGACGAGTGGTGTCCGTAGTCCCCGCCATGTATGTCAATCAGCAACTCCTTCCCCTGGTCCCTGGAAATGCAACGCAATGAAATATCATTTGGTTGCTTCCTGTACAACTCACCGTCCTGGATGCAGTATGTCGTGGCTTGCCAGGCTACGCGCTCCGCGTCCTCCTCCTTCTCCGGTAGCGCCCCTTGCATCAGATATTCCCTGAATTCCTTGGTCCAACATTCCTCTTGAGGCTCGAGCGCCAAGAGCAAGCGAGCCCCTGAGGTTGGGCCACAAGCTGGGGCTCCCGTGGCAAGAGGTTGTGGGAGCTCCTCCCGAGGTCGTGTCGTGCTTGAAAGTGGTGGCGTTGCTGACGGCTTGAAGAGCCGCTCCTTGAAGACGCCAGGCGATTGGGGCTGCCGCTTGGATGCCCTCCTGGCGATGTCATCGGCTTCCTTGTTGGTGCCACGGGGCACATGCTGCACCTCCATGCCTAGGAACTGCTTTTTCATCTTACGTACTTCCGCGAGGTATGCCTCCATGTGCTCGTCCTTTGACTCGTACACTTTGTTGGAGAAGTTGACGAGGAGCTGTGAGTCGCCCCTAACGGTGAGTCGCTTCACCCCTAGAGCTGTCGCGGCCTTCAGGCCAGCTATGAGGCCTTCGTATTCTGCGATGTTGTTAGAGACCTTCTCGCCCTACTGAAAGCAGAGCTGCACAACGTAGTAGAGCTTGTCTTGCATGGGTGAGATGAGCACTGCTCCAGCCCCCGTGCCCTGGTGCGCGAAGGCATCATCAAAATACATGACCCATCCGTCTGGAGCCTCACTTCCTGGCGAGGTGGACCAGTCCTCGCCTGCTTCCAATGCCGGGTGATACGTCTCCAACGTATCTATAATTTTTGATTGCTCCATGCTATATTATCTACTGTTTTGGATGTTTATGGGCTTTATTATACACTTTTATATCATTTTTGGGGCTAACCTATTAACCCAGAGCCTAGTGCCAGTTTCTGTTTTAGGGTTTCGAAGAAAAGGAAAACCAAACAGAGTCCAATTGACCTGAAACTTCACGGAACCCATTTTTGGAAGGAAAGAAGCCCAGAAGACTTGTAGTGCACGTAAGGGAAGCTTCGATGAGGCCATGAGGTAGGGGGGTGCGCCCTCCCCCCTGGGCGCGCCCTCCACCCTCGTGGGCCCCTCGTGGCCCCCCTGACGTACTTCTTTCGCCTATATATCTCCATATACCCTACACTACAAAAAAGACACATCCGTGACATTTTGGGCCGAATGAATTTTTTTTGTCATACATATGACACTTCTATGACGATAATTGTGACAAAACCCGGTATCATCATAGATGTGGTGGGCTCCTACTTCTATGACAAAAAATCATGACAAAAAATGGGCTTTTCGTCCTGGGCGGGCCGGAGACGCAGCTGCATGACATTCATTAGGCCGTCCATGACGGGAAAAACCGTGGTAGAAGCAAGGGGGAGGAAAATTTCGGGGAGTTCCCGGTTACGGTGGGAGGTCGGGGGCTGAGCGATGCGCGTTTCTCTCGTACACGTATGCGCGTGTGTGCGAGGCGTTGGCTCTAACTGAACCTGAGCGAGGCGTTGGGCTCTAACTGAACCCGAGCGATTGCACTGCAGACTACGCGTTACTGAACCCGAGCGATCGATCGATGGCTGTTAACTGAACCCGATCGAGCGATTCCTTTGCTACTGCTGCTAACTGAAGCTGATCGATGGGATGAACAGTGAGCATTGCGGGGGGGTTTGGATGAATAGTGAGCGGTGGCGTTGCCTCTAGATGAACAGGACCCCGTGGTGTGGTGGAGGGCTGGATGAACAGTAGACGGTGGAGGGGTGCCCGTGGAGGGGTGGATGAACAGGACCCCGTGGTGTGGAGGGCTGGATGAACAGTAGATGGTGGAGGGGTGGTTGAACAGGAC
>NC_041390.1:114134419-114273337 GCF_002162155.2 Triticum dicoccoides
CCGTGGTGTGGAGGGCTGGATGAACAGTAGACGGTGGAGGGGTGCCCGTGGAGGGGTGGTTGAACAGGACCCCATGGTGTGGAGGGCTGGATGAACTGTAGACGGTGGAGGGGTGGTTGAATAGTAGCCGGTGGAGTAGCGCGCGGTGGAGGCTGGATGAACAGGAGCCCGTGGAGGCTGGAGGAGGTCGACGGTGGAGATGAACAATATCCCGTGGAGTCCCGTTTTGCGGTACGCCACACCCCTCCCGATGAACAGGACCCCCATTTCGACCGTAGCGCTCCAACACAAGTCCGTTTCGTCCGTTTTGCGGTATGCCACACCCCTCCCGATCAACAGGACCCCCGTTTCGACCGTAGGAGGTCCGTTTCCTCCGTTTGTGGTACGCCAGACCCCTCCCAATGAATAGGATCCCGTTTCGAACGTGGTCGGTTGAACACAAGGCCGTTTCCTCCGTTCTGCGGTACGCCAGGCCTCGTTTCCATTGCATGTTCCGTCCAAGCCCTCCCGATGAACACAATGCATTCTGTTGCCTCCCCATGAACACGACACATTCCGTTGCCTCCCCATGAACACGACGACGACGCTGTTTCTCCGTTCCGACCCAGCCATGTACACGAGCCATGGCCGTACGTACGCGCGAGTAGGCGTTCGAGACCCTGCCCGTATGTACACATACGTGGCCTTATTTTCTTTCTTGCACCCTGGCCGCTATACGTACGTGTAAATGCTACGTGCGCGCCTCTACTACGACACGTGTGCGCCTCTACTACGACACGTGCACGCCTCTACATCGACCAGTATGTACGTACACGTTCGCGACCAGAATGACAATGCTACGTACGCTTCGACCAGGTGGGTCCCGACTGTCAGGCACTTCCTTGCCCGCGAAGATGTAGCTGGTGGGTCCCAGCAGTCAGGGGCGAATCATTTTTTTGCCTGGACGCACTTCCTTGCGTGCGAAGATGTAGTTGGTGGGTCCCAGCAGTCAGGGGGAAACATTTTTTTCGCGAAATATGGTGGCCCGTCCGGTGGGTCCCGTTGTCAGGTGGAGGAATAATTATTTTGCACGTAATAAGGAGGCACTTCCTTGCTGCGGCTGTGGACCCAGCTGTTAGCCTCTCCACGTACAGTCCACGTCCGATGGAAGCCGTTCCTTGACCACGTTGACCACGCCACGCCTAGAGCACCAGGGCGGTGGACGACGGCGAGGCCTAGGAAGGGGACGACGCGGAGCCGAGGAAGACGCGGCAGTGGATGCCCACACGTAGAGGAGTACGAGGGTTCACTGGTTCGCTGCGGTGTGAGGCTGTCGTTGCCGCAGAATAATAGGGGGTGTGGGTGAGTAGAGGGATGGCCTGGCCAGCGGTGGGAGTAGTAGGGGGCAGTGAGGCCTCCGCCGCATCGCAGCCGGCCATGGGTGGCAGGAGCACGAGGCACGGCCGGCGCTGGTTTGGGCGGCTGGAGCAAGAAGACCAGAGGTTGAAGAAGCACTATGGCCTTTGGATGGACATCGTACGGTCACCAGAGCTAGAATCATGCATATTGACTAAGTTGACAAAGCCCTCCGTCCCCGTCAACTTAGTAGGCCCACAAGTCAGCCTGCCACTATACTGGGTCCCAGCTAACAGGGGAGTATTCATTTTTTTGTGCGTAATAAGGAGGCACTTCCTTGCGTGCGAAGATACAGCTGGTGGGTCCGAGCTGTTAGTGGCGGTAACGTTTTTTCGCGAAATACAGAGGCCCTTTCGGTGGGTCCCTAATGTCAGGTGGAGGAATCATTATTTTGCGCGTAATAAGGAGGCATTTCCTTGCGTGCGGCTGTGGACCCAGCTGTCGGCCTCTTCACGTAAAGTCCACTTTAGATGCATGTCGGTCGTTGACCATGTTGACCAGGCCATGCCGAGAGCACCAGGGCGGTGGACGACGGTGAGGCCTAGGAAGGGAATGACACGGAGGCAGGGAAGACTCGGCAGTTGTTTCCCACACGGAGGGGAGTACGACTGTACGAGGGTTTACTGGTTCGTCTGCCGTCACCGGAGAATAACAACAGGTGTGGGTGAGTAGAGGGATGGCTAGGCCAGTGATGGGAGTACAGTGGGGCAGTGAGGCCTGCGCGGCAGCAGAGCCGGCTGTGGGGAGGAGGGAGCAGGCAGTCCCGCCGGCGCCTGTTTGAGTGGCTGGAGCAGGAAGAGCAGAGATTGAAGAAGCACGACGGCTGGCCATCCAACAGTCACTGCTTGTGCCTCAACCTTTTTTTAGGAAAGCCTCAAATCTGTGGAAAACAGCATACAACCCATTTGCTAATTCTTAAGGTTTTCTTTGGAGCCCATATTCTTTTTGTTAGCATTACAGCCCATATTGTGGCCACGGTTAAAAAATTATACAAAATTTTGCATATTTTGGTGCGATCCGAACTGTTTTTAATCCTGAAATTTCGACTCACATTCAAACTAATTTTAAAAATAAATGTATATCGATATAAAATCCAACAAATTCTCCACGCATAAAAAGTAATGTAATTTAAAATCTCAAAATAAAAAAAAAGATATTTGAAACTAATTGCCGGTTTGATGTGTTTTAAAAATGTACAACCCATTTCTCCTTACTGATGGGCCATTTTCACGGCCAGCCGAATGAAAGCTCTCCTCGTCTTGAAAGATTTGCAGCCCAACAGGCCTGACAAAGCGAATTACTTGGCAAATCACAAAAAAACTGGGATGTGGCCGTGGACCCAGCTGTCAGTCCATTTGTTTTTTTAGTCCATTTGGTGGGCTGGGTGAAACAATGATGTAGCATCTATGCAGCCCATTTAAATCCCATTTGCATTTTTCTCGAAAGCCGCGAACTTGCTGGGCTGGGTGAAAATATCATGTTGGGCTAGACGGAGAAATGTTATAAAAACATAAACACATGATTGCACGTCAGTAAAATCTTTGCAAGCTTATGTACGCAATCACTAGGAGTTAACTTGCCAAGTTATATATAACCAATTATTATTATTATTTTGTAAGAACTTTCAACTTACGAAATAAAATATCATTTTAATTTGATGAGTTAATAGTATGTGGGGTATTATTATTTTTTAGGCTAGACGTGCGACAGATGAGTTGGTTCTAGGGGAAAGTACTGGGAGAAAACTCAGTTTACATCGAAAAAGAAAGTGGGAGAAAATTCAGAGACTTGCTGGGTCCACCTGAGGAGGGGAATATGTTGGGAGGAAGGAGATTCAAAGCACGGCAGCCGAGTGAACTAGTTTTTTTTACAGAAAAGTGAACTAGTTTACATACATAAGCAAATTGCCACTAAAAAAAGCAATCAGGTTAATGGGTTCTTAAAAGAAATATTTCGGACAAAACAGATAAATAATTACGACACATAGGCTAATGCATGAAACACTCACATGATAAAGGTGCTTATAAACAGATAAAGTACAACATCTAGACCTTCCTGGCACGCTTGATCATGATGTTGCGGCTGTCCGTGTACTCGTCGGTTACGGGAAGTAGACACGCCCTCATGTCCAAGATCTGCATGTACATGTCATAGCATGCGTATGCGCCTTTGGCCGCATAGGTTATGTAGGCTAGATTCAGAGGTACCTCCCACGTGTTCAGGTCGTCTTCTTTCATGTTGGCGTATCAGGGGTCGATGATGGTCTCAACGAGGTCAACCACGGAGTCCTTCTCCTGCCCGTTGCTGATGATCTTGTATTGCTTCTGGATGTCGACAAGCTTGTTGCACTAGATGGCTGAATCGTCGCGTTCTTCCTTCTCTCCACCGTAGCGAAGGTGCAGTCGGCGCTGCCGATGAAACGGGTGAATGCTCCAGAACCTGGTGCAGCCATAGGACTGAGGCGAGGCAGAGCTTCACCGAGTCCGTATCATTGGTGTTCATCACATTCAACTTGGTGCAGCCATAGGACTGAATGGCGAACTCAAAGGGGAACTCCTTGCTGAAGTCCATATCCAGCAGGCTCACCCCTCGGATCGCCATTGGAGTCTCTTCGAGTGAACGAGTGTGTAGGCGGAGGCATCAGTTCGTTTTCAGCTCTTGGGGAACTGGATTCAACAGTAAGCTGAGTGTGTACAGGCGACAACAGTTACTACCCCTCCCTCGTCCGCTGCACGCCCGGCAAAAGATGCAACCTCGGCCACACGTCGGTTCACGAGTGGGTCTGTATTGGTACTGTAATAACAGGAGTTAGTGGTCACTTTACTTAAATTTAATTAGATTTAATAGAAATTTGTACTTAAAACAAGCAATGCATTCGCTCGTTCTATCAGTGCCACAGGATCAACATGCACAACAATTAGAATTATTATTCTCAGGACGCACATGATCATCACATTTGTCGCACTTTCACAAAAGATAATACTACCGAGTTTGAATTGTTTGTTATGGTTGTTGTCCTCTGCATCATCATGTCGTGTTTCCCAGCTTGCAAGATTAAGAACCAACAAATAAGATCCAAATAATAAGTACAACAAAGATGCCTACACATCTCATTGATTCCCAACTTGCAAGATTCAGAACCAACAAATAAGATCCAAATAATAAGTACAACAAAGATGCCTACACATCTCACTGATTCCCAGCTTGTAAGATTCAGAACCAACCCATTAGAGCCTTTTGATAAAGTGAATATCGGGATTAAATCCATCTTGGCTAGCCAAGTCATACAATCGACGAACTTGACGAATGCTCTTGACCGTCACAACATCTGTAGTTGAGTATTCCTGTTTGCACAACATGTTTGCACAGCACAAACAAGGAGACATGAGAGTATGATTTCGCTTTAATAGCGGCCTCGTTGAACTCAACCTCCAGCTCTACTTGGATGAGGTCTGCCTGGAGTTCCATGATTCAATTCATGCACCTTTTTCTGCAGTTCACTTGAAATGAAGCAAAGATTGCATCATTCAGCTAGCAAGAAGTACTTGCTCTTGTGAGCTGGCGGGTTCTTCTTTAGTAGTTGCACTAAAATTGAGGAACATTAAGGTTGGTTGTCCGGCTCATGTAAGGTGCAACTATAATTTTCTTATCCTTTTGTGCAGTTCCACTAAAATAAAGTGCCATTGTGGTGACAGTGACGGCTCCATCTTGCAAAGGCTAATAAAATGTTGCACGAGATTACCATTAGAACTTGACGGAGATTTTGGAAACTCCAATCACCATTTTGTGCAGTTCCACCAAAACTGAGAGATGTTGCCCACGTGACATTTTAGTTGCACTGCACAAGACACTCATTCCAAAAAAGTGTTTTCTGCAGTTCACCAAAAGGTCACAATAGCAACAAGGTGAAATGGATATGCCTATCTGCACAAAAAGATAGAAAGTAAACAGTTGCTGGTCAATAAGAATATACGTGTTTGAAACACATTATACATGTTTGAGAAGTAAAAAAACCCACATGAAACACACATTAATTGGAGACAGTTAGCGAGGAATGCATACATTGGATTTCAACATAAAGTGGTTTCAAATATTTGAAAATCCAAATTGATGGATACAACCTTATGAATCTGAGATCATGTCATTTGTAAACCATATTTATGTATAAATGGTGTTGTGCTTTTGAAAGTATATATAAAAAATGATGTATATAGAATGTAATTCCAATTGAAAATGGATCCCACCCGAAAAAAATAGAATACAAACGGGATTCGAATTGAGTTGGCACGGTAAACGAGCACTCTGCAAAATTTGAACGAAGCGGGGAAAGTCGCAGTAACTGCCCGGAACCAAAATCTGCGAGATGGAAATCGCTGCTGCCTATCCCTGCCACGCAAAGCCTATATGCTGGATTTCTATAGGTTTCGATAGGGGTAGGTTTGTAATTTCACCCAAACATGACGTAACCGCCTCTCACCCGGATTCATACACGGTGGGCGGCAAAACACAATGTGTCCTCGGCCAAAATCGACTCCCTCCCCGATTCATATTCATACACGGTGGGCGCCAAAAACAAACTCTTGTCGGCAAATATTCGGTGTATGCGAGATTACCGTCCTATCCCCAACCGACTAGTGTTGCTGTGATGTAGTAGAAATTTGAAACAAGGCTAAGTTTGTAAATTTCCTCGCATTTGAGACAAGCGCGCCCTGAATACATGGTTCCCACTTCCTCTCTACCTCCCTTTTACCCATTCGTACTCCATGGGCGCCAAAACACCCTCTCCACCCACCCTCCTCCGTCCGCCGCCGTCCGCCACCCCATCCACCGCCGTCCTCCTCCACCATGCCGGAGCTGATACCCCGACGCCGCCGTCCATTACAAGAGATCTACCTCTCTCATCCATGGCTTCGGACTGGGATCCTTGCATCCTGTCCTCTCGCTTCATCCTCGCCGTCGTCCACCTTGCCGACGCCGCTCCTACGACCGTCTCGTCCACCGCGCCTCGCCGCCACCGTCTACCCTCCTAGATCTACTTCCACGCTGCCGACAGCCATCGCTACCGCAGCACCGTCAAATTCTCAGTAGATGCCTACACGGCGCCGCACCAGAGGCGATACTCTTTCGTATCTGCTCAACTTATTTATCACAGCAAGAAAATAGATCACCACTGATTTACTCTGATTTCTTGTCTTGGTTGTGAAGTTGCCTTTGTCCGGTTTTCACCTTCAGATCCTCCATGGCACGCTCAACACCATACTCGCAATGCTTATGGTTTTCCCCTTTTATATTCCACACTAGTTAAATCACAGTAGACTAAATTTCAAAATTGGGTCAATCAATTTTTCAGAGCTCGCCGGAGTTCACCGGTGCGATCGAAGGGGCTCGGGTGGTTGTGGAGCCTCGCCGAATGAAGAAAACTCGACGCGGGTGGGGGTTGGGGTGGGGGTGGCGGAGGAACACAGGCGGTGGGGGCCGGTGGTCCGGCTGGCGGCCCGTGCGGTGTTCTGTATGGGAAGAATCAGAGACGAGGAAGAAGAAGGGTTAGGAGACGTAGGATCTTCATCCAACCGCCTGAAATGGTCGAGAGACAGCTAGGAGTTGCATTCTTAATGCGCTCTGGTTCATCATGTGTGGGCACTGCGTAACCAACATTTTATTATCCAAAATCTGCTTGCTCTTCTTTACCATGTTCCTCTTCCGTTCTTCTTTAATATGTACCCTCTCCGTTCCTAGAAACAAGTCTTTGTATAGATTCCACCATGGACTACATATGGAGCAAAATGAGTGAATCTACACTCTAAAATGTACTTGGATACATCTGTATGTGATCCATAGTGGAAATCTCTACCAAGACTTATATTTTGGAGCGGAGGGAGTATGATAGTAGTACAGTATGTCCCTTGTACTAAAGATGAGCAGGGAAATTTGCAGTGTAGAGGTCTATACGGTCAGTTGTGATGGACACTTTGAGCCTCTTTGATTCATAGGATCTTGTAAACATAGGAATAGGATTTGTAGTGGCCTGCCCACTTGAATCCTATAAGAATAGCAAGGAAATGCGGGGAGCTGTGTCACCTTTGAGAGTTACATTGATATTAACAGTACTGCACCTGCACTTGAAGAGAGCTGGTATCCGAAGCCTTTCTAGCCGTACCGGCAATACTAGCACATATTTTCCAGCAAGTTCCACTTTGCTGATTTTACTCTGATGCTTAAGGTTTTCCCATTATATCTACATTATGATATGTGTAGCTGCTTTGTGTCGCACTAGCAGCAGTCCACTCTTGAAGCTAAACACTACAATGACTTACAAAATTGGCACCAAGGCATTGAGTGCCATTCTGGATACAATGAAACTCATACGCTCCCCACCTATTGATTCTTGTTCAGAATATCATCCTATGACTATTCTAACCTCGAGGAGTCAAAGGCAGATGGCCAGTCCTGTTCACCCATCAAGGTGCCTGTTCTAATTTGGCAATGTTTTATTGATTGCGGGTATCTTGCATATGTTGTCTTGCATTTCTTCTACTTTGTTGCACCACCATCTGCTTAGTTTACTCATCATATATGTCGAGATGCCATGCCCATCCATTATCAATACATATTCCATCTGTCATCATACCATGTTTTTCCACTCAAATGTTGTTCTTGTGCATCAGACATAAAAAAGGAAGAGGATGATTGCTGAACCTGAGGGAGCACCAGCAAAGTCCTTGAAAAACGTGGTGGTGCCGGAGAAATCAGACAGCACCCCACTTATATTGGTTGTACAACCAGTGACACAAAACGTAGGACCGACTCCAGCAGACTGTACCCATACTTCACTGGCCACACCACTAGCCCCACCACACAGGACCTGCACTCCAGCAAAAGGTATACCGATTTCATTTGCCATAGCACTAGCTGTACCATAGAAAAATCCCACTCCAACAAAAAGTACAGCAAGTCCACTGGCCGAAGACCTATCCCAACTGCACAGACGGACAATTCCTACAGATTGGAACCCCATTCCATTTATTCCCAGTTTAAAAGACAATGCTTTCAATGTTGTTAGGGACAACGTGCATATATTCCCATCATGGGAAGATTATTGTGAAGACAAACACCATTTTCACATCTTCCTGTCCAACTTATGTGTAAGTGCTATTATTCATGGTTATTATTTTCCTGTTTTCTGCTGATTGAACACATGAATGATTTACATTACATTGTTGTAACTAGGCGAGGGTCAATCTGGATAGTCATGAAGAGCAAAGCTTGCTTGTGCTTTTCAAGGAAGCATTGCAGCAGTATCAGTGTTACCTGAGGAAATCACACTTTGATGGCAACTCTATAAACGAATTCCTGGTGAAGTCTCCTATGCTAAATTTAGAAGACATTGAATGGAAAAACCTTGTTATGCACTGGTCTCGTTCCCAGGATGAGGTACTGTCTATGAAATCACATGACAATTTGAACTTCTACTTTTCCGCATGTGCCTTATGGATCTTTTTTGTAGGAAATCTGCTCGAAGAAGAATTCCGGTTTGACAAGAACGACAAGATATCTCAAATATGCTGCCTGCTGCTTTGCTCTTGTTAGTACCTGTTGTCCTGTATCACTGTACTTGCATACATACCTGGTTCATTATGTGACAGCAGTATGCATGATAGCTTGCTTATCAATTGTTCGCTCCAAATTATCTGATCTGTATGAATGGTTACTTTAGTATAGAATATATCCAATGCCAATGTTTTTTAGCTCTGCATTGTTCTTGTAAGTACATGCTGTCCTTTATCAGTGTACTTATAATGACGGGTAGTTGTTCATGTACCATCACTCTGCAGGTTATTTTCCTTTGCCCTCCATTTTCTACACATCAGATCTATATTTACTCTTACCATAAGGTTGGTACTGAAGAAGTTTAGCTGTGCATTGCTCTTGGTTGTACCTTTTGCCTGTATGGCTGCACTTACATTTATAGCTACTTGGTTATGTAGCATCACTCTTCATCTTATCTTAAATATTCTCCATTTTTTCGTATATTATCACATCTATATTTACTCTTAGCAAAATGTAGAATAAAGGCAATGCTTTTGAAGAAGATTCTGTGGTAAACTTCTTGAATTGCCCCCCATCAGCATGGACAAGGCCTTTATAGAGCCTGTCTTCACCAATAATGTAAGTTTGTCGATCTCAAGCCTTCAAACTTTCTTGTATATATTTGGTTAGGCATGATTGCAATAGCTGTTTATTTTGGCGTTTGCATCAAATTGCTTGTTTAAAGTTTATTATATGTAGTTCATAAACAAAAGTTCGTCCTTTCTCAATTTAAGTTTTCAGTTGTACAACCAAGTTCCTTCTTCATACCATGTAAATGAAACTATACAGAGCAAGTGATCTTCTTTTGCACTGCATGTATGCTTCTGTTCTTCATCTGCAATCCAGTGGTGTGGTGAACCTACCCACTACAGCACAATGTCATATTCTGCAATGTCTTAACTATGAAAAATGTCATATCATTCTACTATTATTTAAACCGTCTCTTTATTTGCCAATCTGAAATGGTATAAATTGACAGCACACTAACCATTGATACTTATGAGTTCTTGATCTGTAATCCAGTGGTGTTGTGAAGCTGCCAACTCCTTCACAATGTCCTTTCCTGCCATGTCTTGACCTAAACAATACCATATTGTGTTAATGCAAATTTAAACTGTGTCACTTTATTCGTCAGTAAGAAATGTGATGAATTGCCAGCACTGATACTTTTATGTGCAAAACCTGTCATCTGTCTGCTTGTTTATCTTTCAGAGTGAGGAAGATATAAGTGTTGAACAAGCGCAGTCTCATCATCTTGCTCAGCTGCTTGCGCTGCAGCTCCCCAGTAGGGCTAACATTTCTTGAACTCTATTGAAGTGTTGTCGGTTTTGTATATTATTTTGTCGGTGTGTTTATTTGCACTGGTGGCGATCTTTGATGCCCAATGTATGTAATCTACTGTCTGCTTGTGCTTTATTATCATAGTGGCGAACTTTGATGCCCAGTGGATGAATATGCCGTAATTTCTTTATTGTATAGTATAGGTTTTTTCTTATTCATGATGCTGCAGTTATTTTACTGTATATATATCCTGTCTTCGCAGTAAACTGGCCAAACTGTAGAATTACGGTACATAATCGGGCCGTCATGCAATCACGATGTAGGTTGGACCTGAAACGTGCCGATCAGCTCACGGGCCGGCAGCAGCCCGAAATGAACCCCGGCCCATGATTGTGCGAATCAAATCACGGGCTTTTAACAGGCCAAAAAATTGTCTCGGTCCTTGTTTGGCCCAATCAGATATCGGCTGCGAGCAGGTCGGATGCAAACCGGGCCGTAGTTAGGCCCAACTATATGACGGGCTTTTAACAGGCTGAAATTAATATATGCCCGAAATGTTAAAGGGGCCCTTAACATACCAAAACTAATATCAGGCCAAATTACTAGGTGGGCCTTTACGAAGTGGGCCCAAAAGCATAGTGTCCAGTTGACGGTCCGAATCTGATATGGGCCATAATTAGGCCCAAAACGTCTTAAAGGGCCGGACCTGATCTGGGCCGTAATTTGGCCCAGAACGTGGTAGGCTTTTAACGGGCCGGATCTCATATGGGCCACTATTAGGCCTGGAGCGTGGCAGGCCATTAATAAACCGTATCAAATATGGGTTGGCATTTGGCCCAAAACATGGCAGCCAGTTAACGGGCCGGCCTACTAGGGTCCTCAAAATCTGTGGGCCTACAGCTGGGCCGTCCCATTAATGTCGGCGAAATCTCGTGGGCCTTTAGCTGGGCCGGCCCATTATGATCCGCAAGAATTTTGCGGGCCTTTACCTGGGCCGGCCTATTATGGCACACAAAAATCTTGTGGGCCTGTACCTGGGCCGACCCATTATGGCCCGCGAAATCTTGTGGGCCTTTAGCTAGGACAGCCCATTATGGTCTGCAAAATCTCGTGGGCCTTTAGCTGGGCCGGTCCATTATGGTCCGCAAAATCTTGTGGGCCTTTAGTTGGGCTGGCCCATTTAAACTTGTTGGGTCATGCCATGTGTCGACGTATCATAGGCGCCTTCTGTCCAGTGAGTGGATGACATCTCTCCCGACGATGAGCCGACACGTGTTTCCTCTAGCCAATGATGATTTTACACGTCGAAAATCCCCATTGGTCGGGGCTGTTAACGGGTTATCGGATCCAAAACCCGACCCGATAGCTTAACGGCGTTCCATTACGGTGGATGCCACGTGTCGGTCACCCTTGACGAAAGCACTTCTGTGACGCACGATTTATCGTCATGGAACACTTCTACGATAGCACAGGTATGACTATCTTGATTCTGTCATAAATTTGTCATGGATGTACATGCATGACAAAAAAAGCGACCTACTGTGACAAACACGTATCATCACGGAAGTGTATTTTTTTGTAGTGCTAAAACATCAGAGAGCACAATAGATCGGGAGTTCCACCGCCAGAAGCCTCCGTAGCCACCAAAAACCAATCTAGACCCGTTCCGGCACCCTGCCGGAGGGGGAATCCCTCTCCGGTGGCCATCTTCATCATCCCGGTGCTCTCCATGACGAGGAGGGAGTAGTTCTCCCTCAGGGCTGAGGGTATGTACCAGTAGCTATGTGTTTGATCTCTCTCTCGTATTCTTGATTTGGCACGATCTTGATGTATCGCGAGCTTTGCTATTATAGTTGGATCTTATATTTCTCCTCCCCCTCTACTTTCTTGTAATGGATTGAGTTTCCCCTTTGAAGTTATCTTATCAGATTGAGTCTTTAAAGATTTGAGAACACTTGATGTATGTCTTGCCATGCGTATCTGTGGTGACAATGGGATATCACGTGATTCACTTGATGTATGTTTTGGTGATCAACTTGCGGGTTCTGCCCATGAACCTACGCATAGGGGTTGGCACACGTTTTCGTCGTGATTCTCCGGTAGAAACTTTGGGGTACTCTTTGAGGTTCTATGTGTTGGTTGAATAGATGAATCTAAGATTGTGTGATGCATATCGTATAATCATACCCACGGATACTTGAGGTGACATTGGAGTATCTAGGTGACATTAGGGTTTTGGTTGATTTGTGTCTTAAGGTGTTATTCTAGTACGAACTCTAGGGCTGTTTGTGACACCTATAGGAATAGCCCAACAGATTGATTGGAAAGAATAACTTTGAGGTGGTTTCGTACCCTACCATAATCTCTTCGTTTGTTCTCCACTATTAGTGACTTTGAAGTGACTCTTTGTTGCATGTTGAGGGATAGTTATGTGATACAATTATGTTATTATTGTTGAGGGAACTTGCACTAGCGAAAGTATGAACCCTAGGCCTTGTTTCAACGCATTGCAACACTGTTTACGCTCACTTTTATCATTAGTTACCTTGCTGTTTTTATATTTTCATATTACAAATACCTTTATCTACCATCCATATACCACTTTTATCACCATCTCTTCGCCGAACTAGTGCACCTATACAATTTACCATTGTATTAGGTGTGTTGGGGACACAAGAGACTCTTTGTTATTTGGTTGCAGGGTTGCTTGAGAGAGACCATCTTCATCCTACGCCTCCTACAGATTGATAAACCTTAGGTCATCCACTTGAGGAAAATTTGCTACTATCCTACAAACCTCTGCACTTGGAGGCCCAACAATGTCTATAAGAAGAAGGTTGTGTAGTAGACATCAAGCTCTTTTCTGGCGCCGTTGCCAGGGAGGTGAGTGCTTGAAGGTATATCTTTAGATCTTGCAATCGAGTCTTTCAGTTTCTTGTTTTATCACTAGTTTAGTTTATAAAAGAAAATTACAAAATATGGAATTAAGTTTGCCTCATACTCTTCATCTTTTTAATATCTTTCATGAGTATGATGGACAGGAAAATTGTGCCAAAGTGTTGGAAGAAGAATGCATTAAAATGTTTGGCACTAAATATTTGAATGATGAGCATGATTGCAATGTTGTTAGTATGAATTCCTTGAATATCCATGATGATAATGATATGCAAAGCCACAAGCTTGGGGAAGCTATGTTTGATGAAGATGATATTTTTTGGTCCCCAAGTTTTGATGAGAAAATTTATAATGATGAAAGCATGCCTCCTATTTATGATGATTATATTCATGAAAGTGGATTTGGAGAGGTCATGACTTTATTTTGTGATGAATCCACTATAACGGAAGAGGTTTCAATTGATTATGAGAACAAAGTTGCTATATATGATGATTATTGTGATGACTTGTATGCTATAATGAATAATGATATCCATGAAACTTGTCATCGTGATTTTAGTTTTCAATTGGATTATGCCTCACATGATAATTATTTTGTTGAGTTTGCTCCCACTATTATTCATGAGAAGAATTTTGCTTATGTGGAGAGTAATAAAATTTATATGCTTGTAGATCATGAAAAGAATGCTTTAGATGATGGTTATATTGTTGAATTCATTCATGATGCTACTGAAAATTATTATGAGGGAGGAAAATGTGCTTGTAGGAATTGCAATAATATTAAGTTTCCTCTCTATGTGCTTAAAGTTTTTAAGTTATGCTTGTTTTACCTTCCTATGCAAGTTGATTCTTGTTCCCACAAGTTGTTTGCTCACAAAATCCCTATGCATAGGAAGTGGGTTAGACTTACATGTGCTAGTAATATTCTTCAAGATGCTCTCATGTTACAATTCTTATCTTTTATGTGAGCATCATTGAAATTATCATGCCTAGCTAGGGGCGTTAAACGATAGCGCTTGTTGGGAGGCAACCCAATTTTTTTAGTTCCTTGATTTTTGCTCCTGTTTAGTAATAAATAATTCATCTAGCCTCTGTTTAGATGTGGTTTTAGTTGTTTAATTAGTGTTTGTGCCAAGTATAACCTTTGGGAAGACTTGGGTGAAGTCTTTATGATCATGCTGTAAAAAACAGAAACTTTTGCGCTCACGAGAATTGCTACCCTTTTTATTGGAGAGTGCTATTTAGTTAATTCTTTTTGCAGATGATTAATATCTAAATTCCTCAGGTCCATCAATTTATTTTAGAATTTTTTGGGTTCCAGAAGTCTGCGTTAGTTACAGATTACATCAGACTGTTATGTTTTTGACAGATTCTGTTTTTTGTGTGTTGTTTGCTTATTTTGATGAATCTATGGCTAGTAAAAGAGTTTATAAACCATAGATAAGTTGGAATAAAGTAGGTTTAACACCAATATAAATAAAGAATGAGTTCATTACAGTACCTTGAAGTGGTGATTTACTTTCTTATACTAACGAAACTTACGAGTTTTCTGTTAAGTTTTGTGTTGTGAAGTTTTCAAGTTTTGGGTAAGGATTCGACGGACTATGGAATAAGGAGTCGCAAGAGCCTAAGATTGGGGATGCCCAAGGTACCCCAAGGTAATATTCAAGGATAGCCAAGAGCCTAAGCTTGGGGATGCCCCGGAAGGCATCCCCTCTTTCGTCTTCGTTCATCGGTAACTTTTTTTCGTTCATCGGTAACTTTCCTTGGAGCTATATTTTTATTCACCACATGATATGTGTTTTGCTTGGAGCATCAATTTATTTTGTTGATATTTTCTTGCTGTTATTTATAACAATGTTTTGCATCTTTTATTTCAATAAAAGTGGAATTGATAGCCTTTACTATGCCTATTTTAGAAGTCCACTTGTTGCTGTTTGAAAACAGAAAGTTTACCGCTGTTGCAATAATTCCCTAGAAATTTCAGGATGTGATAAAATGTTGAAACCTTTTGGATTTTAAGCTCTGATAAATTTACTACAGTGGGAATTTTCTTTCATAATTTTTGGAGCTAGGGAAGTATGGATATTGCTGCATTCTTTACAGACTGTCCTGTTTAGGCAGATTGCTGTTATGTTTGCATTGTTTGCATATGTTTGCTTCTTTAATGATTCTATTTGAGGATAGGACTATTAAATATGCAGAGGCATTTAGTATATAATGTTGAATAATATTTTTAGTGATTTGCTACAGTAGAGTATGATAAGGTTTTTGCAATGGTTTATACTAACTTATCTCACGAGTCCTTGTTGAGTTTTGTGTGGATGAAGCTTTTGAGATTTAGGGAGACCGTGATATGAGAGGAATTAAGGAGACACAAAAGCTCAAGCTTGGGGATTCCCAAGGCATCCCAAGATAATATTTCAAGAATTCTCAAGCTTCTAAGCTTGGGGATGCCCCGGCTGGCATCCCACCTTTCTTCTTCAACAACTATCGGTTAGTTTCGGTTTATACTAAGTTTTTGCTTCTTCACATGATGTTTGCTATTCTTAGATGTCATTTTCTTTTGCTTTGCTTGCTGTTTGAATAAAATATCAAGATCTTAAATTATTAAATTTTAGAGAGTCTTCACATAGTTGCATAATTATTCGACTACTCATTGATCTTCACTTAAATCTTTCGGAGTAGTTTGTCATTTGCTCTAGTGCTTCACTTATATCTTTTAGAGCATGATGGTAGTTTTATTTTGAAGAAATAGATGAACTCTCATGCTTCACTTAGATTATTTTTTAGAGTCTTAAATAGCATGGTAATTTTCTTAGATAATCCTAATATGCTAGGTGAGGGAGTCCTGGATTAGGGGGTATCCAGACAGCCAGATTATATCCTTTGGCCGGACTGTTGGACTATGAAGATACAAGATTGAAGACTTCGTCTCGTGTCCGGATGGGACTCTACTTGGCGTGGAAGGCAAGCTAGGTAATACAGATGTGTATATCTCCTCCTTTGTAACCGACCTTGTGTAACCCTAGCCCCCTTTGGTGTCTATATAAACCGGAGGGTTTTAGTCCGTAGGACAACATACAATCATACCATAGGCTAGCTTCTAGGGTTTAGCCTCTTCGATCTCGTGGTAGATCAACTCTTGTAATACCCATATCATCAAGAATAAATCAAGCAGGATGTATGGTTTTACCTCCATTAAGAGGGCCCAAACCTGGGTAAAACATCGTGTCCCCTGCCTCCTGTTACCATCCGCCTAGACGCACAGTTCGGGACCCCCTACCCGAGATCCGCCGGTTTTGACACCGACATTGGTGCTTTCATTGAGAGTTCCACTGTGCCGTCGCCAGAAGGAAGGATGTCTCGTCTCGTCTTTAAAAATGGTACTACTGTTGGGGGAGCTTTGGCTGTTGGCCAAACTCTCCGGCTAGGCGGTTTCATCATGACCGCCTGTTCGGCCACCGCGCCGACGATGACTTCTCGGGTCACCGAAAACAGCCTCCACGTCAAATCGGCATTCGCCGAACAGATGGATCCAATGGAGCTCGCCTCCCTAAACGAGCTCTTGGATCGCATCACCGCCCTGGGAGTCTACGGACTATGATCGGATTGGGCTTAAACCCGATCAAAGGGAGATTAACTCTCCGCTGGTCACCCATCATATTGCAGTGGTGGAGGAACAATGCGGTGACCTCTCCTCCATATTGAGGACCAACTATGTCCGGATTCCTGAGCTCTCCGAGCTGGATACCCGTTTGCGGGAGTACAACATCCAATCCCTGAACTTAGAGTCAGGCAGCGGGCCAGGATTATCGGGCAACACCTCGAAACCAGAATTTCCAAAATTGGAAATTCCTCGGCCCCTGAATCCCAGATCGGGTAAGGGTTCGGATTCAATTTCACCCACCCACCCAAACATAAGCGATCTTTCCCACATCAGGCAAAAGCCCCAGGAAATAGTACATCACTATTGGGCCAGATTCCTCCTTGCAATGAACAAGGTTAAGGACTGTCGCGAGGAAGACGCAATCTTATTTTTCTACAATAGTTGCACGGACAAGGGAATCCTTAATGCCATAAGTCGTCGTGAGATATCACGCTTCGCTGACTTGGCGTCCATAGTACGAAAGTACTGTGTGATGGAAAGTGCCTGGAAAACCGAAACAAACTTTTGGGATAATCTGGCCCTAAATACGAACCCAGTCCGAAATAAAAGGGTGCACTATCAAAAGACACCCAGGTCAACTACCAAAAAGCAAAAACCCTCTATAGGGCACGGAATCGTGCTAGAAGGATGGCTCAATGGACCCTGTAAAATTCACAGCACAGAGGGCGCCATACCAACACATAGCCTTAGAGCATGTTGGATACTCCGGCAGGTAGCCAAAAGTGGCGAGGATCTCCTAATTCCAGTAGCCACAGAGCACCATCCCAAAAATACTAATACGGTATTAACGGTCTTCGAGACCTTCGCATCAAATTATAGGCAAAATTGAACACTCCGCAGCCTTGCCGAAATCTACCACGTGGCGACAATAAACCCATGTAGTGACACGGCTATTACTTTCAATGCCAGTGACGAACCTAAATTCCGAACAGCCCGAGCACCAGCCGCATTGGTCCTCAGTACAATTGTGGACAATTTTCGACTCACCAAGGTACTCATGGATGGTGGCAGCGGATTAAACCTCATCTGTGAGGAAACCCTTCAAAAAATGGAAATAGACTGGAAACACATCGAGCGAAGCAGCACAACCTTTAGAGGAATAATCCCCAGTCGGGAAGCGCGCTGTACAGGCAAAATCACACTAGATGTGGTGTTCGGAACGCCGGAGAATTATAGGTCCAAAGAGATTACGTTCCAAGTGGCCCCGTTTAGTAGCGGTTACCACGCCCTGTTAGGGCAGGAGGCGTTCACAATCTTCCAAGCCATACCCCATTACGAGTACATGAAGCTCAAAATGTCCGGGCCATTTTGCTAGTGATCACTCTTGCTAGTGATCCGGACACTCTTGCTAGTGATCCGGACACAGCACTCCGCGCCGAAAACAAGACAGTCGCACTGGCCATCGAGGAATTATCCGAAGCCCTAGCGGCTGAGGAACTGACTGCGCTGCGCTCCACGGTGAACAGGGACGATGTGATACTCGATAAGAGATCCAAGTCCACCTCCTTTAAACCGGCGGATGAAATAGTCAAATTCCAAGTCCATCCAACGGACCCTACAAAAACAGCTTCCATCGGGGCACAATTAAACCCTGATGTAGATGTCGCACTACGAGAGTTCCTACACGAGAACTGGGACATTTTTGCCTGGCACCCTTCAGACATGCCAGGAATCCCACGCAGGCTGGCCGAGCACAGCCTCAATATTCTAAAGGGATTCAAGCCGGTCAAGCAGGCTCTTAGGCGTTTCTCTAAACCTAAGAGACAAGCCATGGGAGAGGAACTAGCCAAGTTATTGGAGGCCGGATTCATTAGAGAAATAAAACATCCGGACTAGCTAGCAAACCTGGTGATGGTACCAAAGAAGGACAAATCCTGGCGCCTATGCGTCGATTTTAAGGACCTCAACAAGGCTTGCCCAAAGGATCCCTTCCCCCTCCCCCGCATCGATCAAATTATCGACGCTATCGTAGGACACGATTCATTGTGTTTGCTCGACGCATATTTCGGCAACCACCAAATTAAGATGGCGGAGCCCGACCAAGCCGCAACGGTATTCATCACACCATACAGC
Organism: Triticum dicoccoides; assembly: GCF_002162155.2. Taxonomy (NCBI): domain Eukaryota; kingdom Viridiplantae; phylum Streptophyta; class Magnoliopsida; order Poales; family Poaceae; genus Triticum; species Triticum dicoccoides. The sequence continues at coordinate 114,153,321 of NC_041390.1, forward strand.
CCCTTCTGCTTCAACACAATGCCCTTTGGGCTCAAAAACGCCGGTGCAACATATCAGCGCATGATTCAGACATGTCTGGCAAACCAGATCAGCAAAACCGTGGAGGCATACGTAGATGACGTGGTCATCAAAACCAAACATGTCGAATCTCTAGTAGACAACTTGAGGCTCACATTAGATAACCTACGAAAATATGACATCAAGCTCAACCCGGAAAAATGCGTCTTCGGTGTGCCAACCAGAAAGCTCTTGGGCTTCATTGTATCCGACAGAGGAATTGAAGCAAATCTGGCCAAGATCTGAGCTCTGTCACAATTGGATATCCCAACGGACCTCAAACAAATCCAGAAATTAACCGGCTGCGTGGCGGCTCTAAGCCGCTTTATCTCCCGCCTAGGAGAAAAGGAATTACCCCTTTATCGCCTCCTTCGGCGCACCAAACACTTTGAGTGGACGGATGCCGCCACAGCCGGATTGGAAGAAATAAAAGCCATATTGGCAACCAACCCAGTCCTGGCCGTGCCAAACATTGGTGAACCAATGCTGTTATACATTGCGGCAACTCATCAAGTTGTGAGCGCGGTGCTCGTCGTCGAACGAGAAACAGATGGACATAAATTCCGCCTTCAAAAGCCGGTCTACTATGTATCCACTGTCCTTACTCCATGCAAGTCACGGTACCCGCATTATCAAAAGATAGCATATGCGGTATTCATGGCATCCCAAAAGCTGCGACACTACTTTCAAGAGTGTTCGATAATAGTAGCCTCGGAAGTGCCACTTAATGATATTATAAACAACCGCGACGCCATGGGCCGTATTGCCAAATGGGCCATTGAGCTCCTCCTGTTCGACATAACTTACAAGCCGCGGCGAGCCATTAAGTCACAAGTATTGGCCGACTTTGTCGCCGAATGGACGGAAGCTGAACTCCCTAAATAGTACGGTGCATATTCCAACTGGATCATGCACTTCGACGACTCCAAAATGTTGGCCGGTCTGGGGGCTGGCGTCGTTTTGACGTCCCCAACCGAAGATACAGTTCAATACGTACTCCAAATAATGTATACGGACTCCAACAACGCAGCCGAATATGAGGCCCTTTTACATGGTCTCCAGATGGCAGTATCCATGGGCATTCAACGCCTAGAGGTGCGGGGGGATTCGAACCTTGCAATATCCCAAACAAATGGAGACTTTGACGCCAAGGATCCGAAAATGGCGGCCTACCGAAATGCCATCCTAAAAATGACAGCTTAGTTCGAGGGGCTCGAATTTCACCATGTGGCTCAGGAAAACAATCAGGCGGCGGATATCCTCGCCCGCATCGGCGCAAAATGCGATGCGGTCCCCCCCCCCCAACATCTTTCTGGAAAGGATGTTCAAGCCATCCGTAGTATGGGAAGGGGACACCGGTAACCATAGTCCGGACCCGGCCAAAATACCCGATACCGAATACTCTGACACAATCGGAGGCCCCGCCACTGAAATCACACCTTCAGCCCATGTAATAATGGCCATTATAGCCCCGTGGACAGAACCATTCCTGGCCTACCTAACTAGGCAGGAACTTCCGGAGGACCAAAATGAGGCACGCTGCATAGTGCGGCGATCTAAGGCCTACAGGGTCCATGAGAGAGAATTGTATAAAAAAAGCACTACCGGAGTCCTTCAAAGGTGCATCTCTGAAGAGGAAGGGCGAAACCTTTTAGCAGAAATCCACGCCGGACTCGGCGGTGACCACGCCGCAGCCCGGGCTCTTGTAAGCAAGGCCTTCCGTACAGGATTCTATTGGCCAACGGCCCGGGCAGATGCACAGGACTTGGTCCAACGTTACACCGGTTGCCAGCTCTTTGCAAATCAAAGCCACATGCCACCCACCGCCCTTCAAACAATCCCCATTACGTGGCCCTTCGCTGTCTGGGGGCTTGACATGGTTGGACCCCTTAAAGGGGGAACCCACAAGTAAAAATACTTACTGGTCATGGTGGATAAATTCCCCAAATGGATAGAGGCCAAGCCTGTTAAAACAGCCGAATCCGGACCAGTGATAGACTTCATATCTGGGGTTGTACACCGTTATGGCGTCTGAGGGAGTCCTGGATTAGGGGGTGTCCAGATGGCCGGACTATACCTTCAGCCGGACTCCTGGACTATGAAGATACAAGATTGAAGACTTCGTCCCATGTCCGGAAGGGACTTTCCTTGGTGTGGAAGGCAAGCTTGGCGATACGGATATGCAGATCTCCTACCATTGTAACTGACTTTGTGTAACCCTCACCCTCTCCGGTGTCTATATAAACAGGAGGGTTTTAGTCCATAGGACAACATACACAACAACAATCATACCATAGGCTAGCTTCTAGGGTTTAGCCTCTTCGATCTCGTGGTAGATCTACTCTTGTACTACCCATATTATCAATATTAATCAAGCAGGACGTAGGGTTTTACCTCCATAGAGAGGGCCCGAACCTGGGTAAAACTTCGTGTCCCTTGCCTCCTGTTACCATCCGGCCTAGACGCATAGTTCAGAACCCCCTACCCGAGATCCACCGGTTTTGACACCGACATTGGTGCTTTCATTGAGAGTTCCTCTGTGTCGTCGCCGTCAGGCTTGATGGCTCCTACGATCATCAATGGCGATGCAGTCCAGGGTGAGACCTTCCTCCCCGGACAGATCTTCGTCTTCGGCGGCTTCGCACTGCGGGCCAACTCACTTGGCCATCTGGAGCAGATCGAAAGCTATGCCCCTGGCCGTTAGGTCAGATTTGGAAGTTTAAACTACACGACCAACATCCGCGGGGACTTGATCTTCGACGGATTCGAGCCACTGCCGAGCGCGCCACACTGTCAAGTCGAGCATGATATAGCTCTGCCGCCGAACAGTGCCCTAGAGGCCACACCCGCATCGGCTTCGACCCTTAATTCGGAGCCAATTGCGCCGATCGAGGATGGGTGGTTGGACGCCGCCTCGGGGGCTGCGATCCCAACGGCGATCGAGCCGAACACCAGCCCCGCACTCTGCGAGACTCGTGACTCCAAGGAGCCGGACTCCTCTCCGGACTCCAAACCCTCCGCGCCCCTGCCGATCGAATCCGATTGGGCGCCGATTATGGAGTTTATTGCCGCGGACATCTTTCAGCACTCGCCTTTCGGCGATATTCTAAAGGCACTGAAGTCTCTCTCTTTATCAGGAGAGCCCTGGCCGGACTACGGCCAGCAAGGTTGGGATTCGGATGATGAAGAAATTCAAATCCCACCCACCACCCACTTTGTAGCCACTGTCGACGACTTAACCGACATGCTCGACTTCGACTCCGAAGATGACGGTATGGATGCCAATGAAGGAGACGATGAAGAACCAGCGCCTATCAGGCCCTGGAAAGCCACCTCGTCATATGAAATATACATGGTGGGCACCCCAAAAGAAGGAGATGGCGATGGAACAGCAGAGGATGACCCCTCCAAGAAGCAGCCTAAGCGCCAGCGTCAGCGGCGCCGGTCAAAATCCCGCCAAAACAAATACGGTGATTCCAGCACGGGAGATAATAATACTCCGGAAAGTGCCGAAGAAAACCCCCTCCAGCAAGATTTAGCACAGGAGGATGGAGAAACCAGCCCTCATGAGAGAGCGACAGACAGAGAGGTCGAGGACGATAATTATATGCCTCCCTCCGAAGACGAGGCAAGCCTCGACGACGTCGAATTCGTCGTGCCAGAGGATCCCGTCGAGCAAGAGCGTTTTCAATGCAGGCTTATGGCCACGGCAAGAAGCCTCAAGAAAAAACAGCAACAGCTTAGAGCTGATCAAGATTTGCTAGTCGACAGATGGACTGAAGTCCTTGCGGCCGAAGAGCATAAACTCGAACGCCCCTCCAAGAGCTACCCAAAGTGCAGGTTGCTACCCCGATTAGAGGAGGAAGCACTTGATGCGGCCGACCGGCCACCTCGTGGCCGCGACAGAGAGGCCTCTCGTCCCTCCACTCAAGCCGCACCCCGTACCAAGGCACAGGAATATGCGCCGGACTTACGAGATATGTTGGAGGACAAGGCAAGGCAAACAAGATCGATCTACAGATCGCGTGGGCGCCCCACGGCTCAAGACGGTAACCGTCACGCCAACCACAAATTCGGCAGGGCCGAACACAGTAGACAAAGCTCATTGGAGCTACGTCGTGATATAGCCCAGTACAGAGGCGCCGCACACCCACTATGCTTCACAGACGAAATAATGGATTATCAAATCCCCGAGGGTTTCAAACCCGTAAATATCGAATCATATGATGGCACAACAGATCCTGCGGTATGGATCGAGGATTATCTCCTTCATATCGACATGGACCGCGGTGATGATTTCCACGCCATCAAATACCTCCCACTCAAGCTTGAAGGACCAGCTCGGCATTGGCTTAACAGCTTGCCAACAGGATCAATCAGTTGTTGGGAGGACCTGGAAGCCGCATTCCTCGACAATTTCCAGGGCACTTATGTGCGACCCCCAGACGCCGATGACCTAAGTCACATAATTCAGCAGCCAGAGGAATAGCCAGGCAATTCTGGACACGGTTCCTAACAAAGAAAAATCAAATAGTCGACCGTCCAGACGCTGAGGCCCTAGCAGCCTTCAAGCACAATATCCGTGACGAGTGGCTTGCCCGGCACCTTGGACAGGAAAAGCCGAAGTCTATGGCAGCACTCACGACACTCATGACCCGCTTTTGCGCGGGAGAAGATAGCTGGCTTGCTCGTAGCAACAATATGTCCAAGAACCCTGGTAATTCGGATACCAGGGACAGTAGTGGCAGGTCGCGTCGCAACAAGCAGAAGCGCCGCATTAACGGCGACGATGCTGAGGATACGGCAGTTAATGCCGGATTCAGAGGCTCTAAATCCGGTCAGCGGAAAAAGCCATTCAAAAGGAATCCTAGGGGCCCGTCCAGTTTGGACCGAATACTCGACCGCTTGTGCCAAATACATGGCACCCCCGAAAAGCCGGCCAATCACACAAACAGGGATTGTTGGGTGTTCAAGCAGGCAGGCAAGTTAAACGCCGAAAATGAAGACAATGGGCTGCATAGCGATGATGACGAGGAGCCCCGGCCGCCGAACAATAGTGGACAGAAGGGTTTCCCCGTACAAGTGCGGACGGTGAACATGATATACGCAACCCACATCCCCAAAAGGGAGCGGAAGCGCGCGTTAAGGGATGTATACGTGGTAGAGCCGGTCGCCCCAAAGTTCAACCCATGGTCCTCCTGCCCGATCACCTTTGATCGAAGGGACCATCCCACTAGCATCCGTCATGGCGGATTCGCCGCATTGGTTCTAGACCCAATTATTGACGGATTTGATCTCACTAGAGTCCTTATGGACGGCGGCAGCTGCCTGAACCTGCTTTACCAGGATACAGTGCGGAAAATGGGCATAGATCCCTCGCGGATTAAGCCCACCAAAATGACCTTTAAAGGCGTAATACCAGGTGTAGAGGCCAACTGTACAGGCTCAGTCACACTTGAAGTGGTCTTCGGATCTCCGGATAATTTCCGAAGCGAGGAGTTAATCTTCGACATAGTCCCATTCCGCAGTGGCTATCACGCATTGCTCGGGTGAACCGCATTCGCCAAGTTCAATGCGGTACCGCACTACGCATACCTTAAGCTCAAGATGCCAGGCCCTCGAGGAGTAATTACGGTCAATGGAAACACCGAACGCTCCTTCCGAACGGAGGAGCACACGGCGGCCCTTGCATCGGAGATACAAAGCAGCCTCTCCAGGCAGTTCTCCAGTCCGGCCATTAAACGACCGGACACCATCAAGCGTGCCCGGAGTAACCTACAACAAGACCGCCTGGCATGATCCGAGCAGGCGTAGCAATGCGGCCCCAACCCCAGCCCTCGCAAAAATGCGACACTAGTACTTCGCGTACATAACTACGCTCTAGAAATACCATGGGTACAGGGGGAGGGGCACCATCACGGCATGCCCGAAACACGGCTTAAACCGCACCAGGGGCTGCCGATTTTTTAATTTTCCCTTACTTTCAGGACTCCACTCTTCGGAAGGCCTGTTCGGCAGTTCAATTGCCGCACAAACGATGCAAGAACCAGGGAAGTAGACAAGCCACGCCGCATTACGGAACTCCCAGGTGGTCTCTATCACGAGCAGTATACCTGTTTCGCATACTATTCCGTAGCTTGCCCCTGGAACGGATATGTTACATACTCCAACCTTTTGCTTATCGCATTATTTGTATCGTTCCGCTTTGATTGCAGCCCTCTTTAATAAACAGTGCGTAGCTTTTGTCTATTTTCGCATTACTCTTTATTTATTTATTTATATATGTTCCTTAACAACATATTGCACCCGTACACTTTGGTACGGCCTAAATACGCCAGGGGCTTTAGTACCCCTCAATATGGTGTGAGAATTCCGAACACTTTAAAAAGTGCGACACCCCGAACTTATAGCATTATATGCATCGGCTCCGAATCATGTCTTGGGTCAATATTTGGGTTTGCCCGGCTCCTATGTTTTGGTGCCTTACGTTCCGCTATATCGACTAAGGTAGCACTAGGAGAACCACTGCGATTGTGCCCCAGTTGAGCTGGGCTGAGCACCTCAGTGGAAAAAGCTAAAACTGACTGTCATGATGAAGCGAGAGCTGGTCACTGTTCGAGAGGTTTTTTGAGTCCCTAACGACTTATGCCGCTTAGTGCGAGGAGCTGGCTCTGTCCGGCCAAGGCGTGGATAGCGCCCCGAACTCGGTCTTTCGAATACCAGGTGCTTCGCCGAAATTTAAAATTATAGAATTCTATGGCTAAGTGAGAGTGTTCACGCATTATAGTCCGATTGCCTCGTTCGTTGGGCTGAGCGCCTCCATCGAAGGACCCAAACATGGGAAAAAGAGCGCTCAGGTTTATCCCCGAACACCCCAGCACTAGCGGCACGGGGGCAGAAGCCGACGACTTGCCATCTCTCAGAATTGATAAACAGCCGCACAGAAGGTAATATTTTAAATTCCAACAGCATTGCTTAGCGCATATGAACAAGTTTTCAGCGCACAGGACAAAACGAGCAAGTTTCACTCAAAAATTACATCCCTAGAACATTTATCCGCCACAAGGCAGGCACCCTTCAGAACATCCTTATAATAATTCTTGGTCTTGCGATGCTCTTTCCCCGGTGGTGGCCCGTCCTTCACAAGCTTCTCAGCATCCAGCTTGCCCCAGTGCACCTTAGCACGGGCAAGGGCCCTACGGGCACCTTTAATGCAGACGGAGCGCTTGATGACTTTGAGCCTTGGACAGGCCGCCACCAGCCACCGCACCATCTCGAAATAGCTCCCAGGCAGAGCCTCTCCAGGCCACAGTCAAACTATGAGGCCCTTCATGGCCTGTTCGGCCGCCTTGTGGAGCTCGACCAGTTGCTTCAACTGGTCTCTCAGGGGCATGGGGTGTCCGGCCTCAGCATACTAAGACCAGAACACCTTCTCTGTCGAGCTGCCCTCCTCGGCTTGGTAGAATGCGGCGGCATCGGACACACTCCAGGGAAGATCTGCGAACGCTCCTGGAGAGCTCCGGATTCGGGTAAGTAACAAGTAACTCACGTTTATGTGTTTGCTTTGCATAAAGAATGCCTTACCCGCCGCTATCTTCTTCACCTCATCCAACTCCTGGAGGGTCTCCTGGGATTCGGCCTTGGCAGACTTGGCATTTTCAATAGCCACCGCGAGCTCGGACGCTCGCGTATTTGAGTCAAGCTCCAAACTCTCATGCTTTTCCATGAGAGCCTGGAGCTCTTGCCGTACCTTGCCAACCTCGGCCTCATACTTCTCCCGCTCGGTGCGCTCCGTGGCCGCCCTCTTCTCGGCGTCGACCAGCGCTTGCTTAAGGGTCGCCACCTCAGACGTGGCCCCTACAATAGCCATGATAATCCTGTCATTTTTTGCAATTGCACCTTTTTATATATATTTAAACAAGGTATTTCTTACCTTCATTGTCCTCGAGCTGCTTCTTGGCACGCCCGAGCTCTCGCTTGGACTGCTCGAGGTTCTGCTTTAGTGTGTCCACTTCCGCAGTCAGTGCGGCAGACACAAGCAGAGAAGCCTGCATACGCATGTTGACTCCTTTTTGTTAGACTCCTGCGAATTTTATTTGATCCTCTATTCGGCTTTTCTTGCCGAACGCCAAACAGAGCATCAGGGGCTACTGTCTATGCGGTAATATTATTTACACATTCTTTACTTACCTCAAAGCCTGTTAAAAGGCTAGTACAAGCTTCAGTCAGTCCGCTCTTGGCGGACTAAACCTTCTGGACCACCACACTCATAATGGTGCGGTGCTCCTCGTCGATGGAGGCGCCTTGGAGCGCCTCCAACAGATTGTCCGGCGCCTCCGGTTGGACGGGGGTCACTGGCACGGTGGGCTTGCTCCTCTTGGAAGGAGGTCCCCCGCCGGACTTTGGAACCTTTGAAGGTTTCGGAGCGGTGTCCGGCCTAGAGCCGGACTTGGAGCCCTGGGGGTTTCATCCCCTTTACTCCTGGAGTCCGGGAGGTCGCCTTGCGGTGCCTCCAGGACCACCTCCTCCCGGCTTGGAACCTGTTGGGACAACACTTCGGTGTCGACCGTAGGGCAGGGGGAGGAAACCGTCGGAAGCGAGTTCACATCCGACGAGTCCAGCGAGCCGCTCGACGACGCGTCGAGTCGGTCTTTGGGTGGGCTGCATAAACATATCCGACATAAGGGAAAGTTGTGCAATAAACGAATACTATGAATTACTCTGGTATCCGGATACTTACGATTTTGGCAGGGGCTTGGCCCTGGGCAGCCACTCCTCTCCGCCGTCGTCGGTGTCAGTGGAGTAGTTCGGAGGAAGGGTTTTCCCGTTCTTGGACCCTCCGGCCTCCCCAGAGAGGGCGGCCTTCCTTTTCTTCTCTTCTCCCACTGGAGGGGGAGAGGTCTCTTCTTCTTCCTCCTCGTCTTCACGGGAGGAATGCGCCTCGGAACCGTCGGATGATGGATCCGACACCTCCTGGCGCCGGGCACTCTTTCGAGTCCCCGTGGCCTTTTTCGCGGCCTTCTTCTCCGGCACCACATAGGGTGCCGGAACCAGCAGCTTCGCCAAGCGAGCGTCTGCTGGGCCTTCGGGCAAAGGAGCCGGACAGTTGATCTGTCCGGACGTCACCTGCCAATCCTGTCAAAGGAAAGGGAGCTTGGATCCCGCATGGAGTCAAACTATGAAAAACTGGTACCCTGTAAAAGGAAAAAACAACTTACCACATGAGCGTGACGCTGCGTACTGAATCCGCGATCCTCGGTAGCGGATGCGGGGGCCTCGGGGCCCTTGAAAAGCACTTTCCAGGCATCTTCGTACATCGTGTCGAAGAGCCTGCTCAGAGTTTGGTGCCACGCCGGGTCAAACTCCCACAGGTTGAAAGCCCGTTGTTGACACGGGAGGATCAGGCAGATGAGCATAACCTGGACAACGTTGACAAGTTTGAGCTTCTTGTCCACTAGGGTTTGGATGCATGTTTGGAGTCCGGTCAGCTCTCCCTTTTTACCCCACGATAGGCTCGTCTCCTTCCAGGAGGTGAGCCGCGTAGGGGGTCCGGATCGAAACACGGGGGCTGCGACCCATTCGGGGTCGCGCGGCTCGGTGATGTAAAACCACCCCGATTGCCACCCCTTCAGGGTCTCCACAAAGGAGCCCCCGAGCCATAAGACGTTGGCCATCTTGCCCACCATGGCGCCTCCGCACTCCGCCTGGTTGCTGCGCACCACCTTCGGCTTGACATTGAAAGTCTTGAGCCATAGGCTGAAATGGGGGCGGATGCGGAGGAAAGCCTCGCACACGACGATAAACGCCGAGATGTTGAGGACAAAGTTCGGGGCCAGATCGTGGAAATCCAGGCCATAGTAGAACATGAGCCCCCGGACAAATGGGTGAAGAGGGAAGCCCAGTCCGCGGAGGAAATGGGGGAGGAACACCACCCTCTCATGGGGCCTAGGGGTGGGGATGAGCTGCCCCTTTTCGGGAAGCCGGTACGCAATGTCATTAGACAAGTATCCGGCCTTCCTCAGTTTTTTGATGTGTCCCTCCGTAATGGAGGAGACCATCCACTTGCCTCCTGCTCCGGACATGGCTGGAGAAGGTTAAGGTGGGGAGTGCGGACTTGGGCGCTGGAGCTTGAGTGCGCGAGAATGGATAAGCAAGGGAGGAAGAAGGCGTAGGTGAAAAGGTGGATCTCTATCCCCTTATATGGGTGGACGCAACTACGTGTCCCCACCAGCCTGGTAAAACTCGCTTATCTCCAAGCACCATAATCAATGGCACGGTTGGGTTACCCACGCCCGTATTGATGAGAATCTCGGAATAAGGGGACACGGTCTCTGCTTTAACAAGACGTGCCAAGGAAACCGCCTCGCATGACGCGCTGAGGTGGGATAATGAAACGACTCGGATAAAGGCTTGGCCGTGGTGTGTCACACTACAGAATACGTCAGCAGACTAGATTTGTGTAAATATTATTCTCTCTATGGAAATATGTCGAAACTTATTTTGCAGAGCCGGACACTATCTTTGTGTTCAAAATCTTCTATGAAGTACTTGGAGGAGGAACCCGCCTTGCAATGCCGAAGACAATCTGCGCGCCGGACTCATCGTCATTGAAGCCTGGTTCAGGGGCTACTGAGGGAGTCCTGGATTAGGGGGTGTCCGGATGGCCGGACTATACCTTCAGCCGGACTCCTAGACTATGAAGATACAAGATTGAAGACTTTGTCCCGTGTCCGGAAGGGACTTTCCTTGGCGTGGAAGGCAAGCTTGGCGATACGGATATGCAGATCTCCTACCATTGTAACCGACTTTGTGTAACCCCAACCCTCTCTGGTGTCTATATAAACCGGAGGGTTTTAGTCCGTAGGACAACATACACAACAACAATCATACCATAGGCTAGCTTCTAGGGTTTAGCCTCTTCGATCTCGTGGCAGATCTATTCTTGTACTACCCATATTATCAATATTAATCAAGCAGGACATAGGGTTTTACCTCCATCGAGAGGGCCCGAACCTGGGTAAAACTTCGTGTCCCTTGCCTCCTGTTACCATCCGGCCTAGACGCACAGTTCGGGACCCCCTACCCGAGATCCACCGGTTTTGACACCGACAGCGTCCCCCACAGCATCATCACTGAAAATGGCACAAACTTCACAGCCGATGAGGTAAAACTCTGGTGCAGCAAAATGGGCATCAAGCTTGATTATGCTTCAGTCTATCACCCACAAACCAACGACCAAGTCGAGCAAGCAAACGGTCTTATAATGAGCGGCATTAAACCCAGATTAGTGCGTTCCTTAACGGAGTCTAACATGCACTGGGTAGAGGAGCTCGACTCCGTACTCTAGGGGCTGCGGACCATGCCGAATCATAGTATCGGATACACACCCTTCTTTATGGTGTACGGCACAAAGGCAGTCTTGCCCTGTGACATAATTCATGACTCACCTCGAGTGCGCATGTATGAAGAAAGAGAAGCCGAGCTCGATTGGCAGGACAGTCTGGACACCCTGGAGGAGGAGCGCGAAGTAGCCAAAGCCCGTTCTGCATTTTATCAGCAACATGCTCGCAGATACCAAAGCAGAGAAGTACGGGCCAAAACTTATAACATTGGCGAACTAGTTCTACGCCTGCCAGATAAGAAAAAGAACAAGCTCGAGCCCAAATGGGAAGGTCCCTTCATTATTGACCAAGTTCTGACGGTGGAGCGTACCAACTGCGGGATGCATCGACTAGTTGACTCGAGCCGAACCCATGGAACGCGGTCAGGCTCCGAAGATTCTACGCCTAGCGCCGGACCCTATGTTCGTCCCCTCCCTTTGTCCATTTTTTGCATGTACATTATCTGTCTTGTTTTTCTTTCTTCCTTTCTATTATTATTTCTCTAGGCCTTTAAGGGCCAACTTGTGCCTCGCTTGCACATTATAGATGCGCTAGCCGTGCTCATAATACCTGGGGGCTTCTTTCACAGAAGCTTAATTATTTATCTGGGCCTCAGGCCCCGAACATGTGTCATGCTTCCGCATGTACCTTTTTTCGCCATTATATGCATCGATATGACTTAAGTTTTGGCCAAGCTGGGTTGCCTGGCTCTTGTATTTATGCCCTACGTTCCCGTTAATTCGGCTAGGGCATAAGGGGAGCACCTCTGCGATTGTTACTGCCGGGTCAGCCGGACGTGTACCTCAGACTGTGTGAAGCCGAAAGCTAGCGTTCTTAAGGGAATATTCAGTCGGTGAACAAAAGATTATTTTTATTTATTGTCCATATCTGCCCCGAGATATTTTTCCTGCGTTTCCTATCGCAGTACGAACATGCACTTTAGGGCATGCTTACCCAGGGAAAGGAACCCTTAACGGAACTATTCTCCCTGGAAGATGTTTCTTACTACCCATGTAATATAACATAACTAGTTGGGCACTTGTCTGTTCAAGCACTTATGAACCCTACGCCTGGTCTCCTTGCATGCCCTGGTTCTTATATAACTGTGCGGGTATTCAGATACACTCCGGACTATCGGGTCCCGAGGTTGAAGCGAACAGGTCTGCCAAGACAAATGATCTACAATCCGGCTAGAAGGCATTATACATGTCACTTTCATTACATAGTCATGCAGACTAACTAAATTCTTCTTCTATACCATCCAACAGGCGGTCTAGCTTACAATCCTGTTGGGAATACTTTGCGGCTAATTCTACTTGCCCATAAACTAAGCTAACGGGGATCTCTTTTCCGTCGGGCCCCACAGGTCCGACCTCGGCCATGTGATTTGGGTCAGCCTTGGTATACCGCGTCTTCACCATGGCCCAGGCTTCTCTGGTACCCTTTTGGCAGGCTAATATCTTCCATAATCGGAAGCACCGCCGTGCTCCCTTGAGCTTCTCCACAAGCTCTACAACGCCCTCTGGCAGGGAGACGGACGGCCACAAGGCCTGGGCAACACCCTGCATCACCTGCCGAACTTGTTCGTGCAGATGTGACAGCTCGGATAGAAGATCACCCGCAGACCCGAGCATTTCCTCCGCGGGACGACCCGTCAGCATACCTACAGACATAACGTTGTTAGTCGGCTTCTTCGCCGAACTCCTTTAAAAGGATTCGTTCAAGCACTTACTGAAAATGCCGCGCCGAAGCCGCTTATTCTCCTTCTCGGAGTCTGCAAGCTGGACCCAAACGTCTTTTAGTTCCACGCTCAGCTTAATATTGGCATCTTGGAGATTGTTTTTCTCCCGCCTAACCTCAGTCAGCACGCGTTTACCAGCTTCTAGCTTTTGCATAACATGCTGGTCCTCTGGATTTTCTCCGGATTCGTCTGCAACATCTGTTGTTAGATCTGCAGCCATGCCGCACATTATATGGTAACCATCATTCTTTAAAGTAAATGTTACCAGCAAGTGACTTTTTCGGTTCCTGCAATGCGGCCACAGCAGCCCGCAGTTGGGTCTTGCATTCCTCTAGCTCCTGCGACAGCCTAGTATTCTTCTCTGTAAGAACATGCACAATAAAGATGATCCTTAAATCAGTTCTGCAAACTGTTTCAAGTCTCAGGGGCTACTGATACATATAAATCGTCAGATTTACTTACCCGTACATCCTTTACATACTGATCCGTGGCTCTGGCTAGACCATCTTGAGCAGCTCGGAGGTACGCCTCTCCAGAATTGAAGGCATCAAATGCCTCTGGTGAGAAACAAGCGTCACGGAGTACGGCCCGACAGCGCCTATGATTCATGGCGCTTTCCACCTCTGAGTTTGTAGAGGATAATCTATCTGCATCCTCTATAGGGGGATTATCCGGCGCCCGCCCCATATCGGCTTCCACCTCTATGTCCGGTCCTGGTGCCCGGCTGGTGGAAGCGTGATTAGTAACATCACCGGACATATTCCGGCGAGCGTTTTTTCTGTTAAAGAAACATGGGCGTCATTATATTTCGAGAAATACGACAACCACGGAGCGGGGTTTGTTATACCTTTGCGTCGGCGTCTCCGTCCTGACCGCCTTCCTTTTTGGCCTACCCGGCCTCGGTGCCTCCTGTTGGCGCATTGCTGCGGGTTCGGCAGGGCATCCCGAATGCCTTCCCTGTAAAAATGCCATGTGTATATGGTGGGTGAAGTGTCTAAAAGGGGATCCTAGTTTTGGAGTTGGGATTTTTGGTTTTTCTTACGTGCGATGCAGGGAGCAGTCCGGGATAGTCGGTCGTAATGGCCACCATGGCATCGTCGCAGCTTAACTGATAGAACCTGCCGGTCTATCAGCTCCACGAATATAACCGAATCTTCTTCAAGTCCGGAGTCGAGGGCCCGGTCAGGGTCCTCTGGTTGTGGAGAAGGGCTGCTGACCTCCTTTATGGCTTTTCGCAGTTCCTGCCGCCAAGTGGCAAGGTGAATACTTACGACAAAGAATGCAGGAAAAATGGGAGCAGGGAGATATAACTTACCCAGCTTGGAGGATTGTACATGGAGAATCCATCCCGTGGCTTGATGCGGGTGAACTCCTCTTCCTCACCCTTGAACAATTCAGACAGAATTTTCGCTAAAGCGACAGCAATGTCCGGACCCTTACGCCCGCAACGGATGGCGTCATTCGCCCCGTTATAACAGCACAAGGGGTGCCCACGATATTGAAGTGGTTGCACTCCCCGCATTATGCAAATCGACATAACTTCGATTACTGTCAATCCTGATCGAGCCAGTGCTTTAATTCGGTTCATCAGATAGAGGACTTCTGCATTGTCTTCCACCTAGGGGCTCCGTGGGCGCCAACTTCGGTGTTTCTTTAGAGGAGAATTGTTGAACTCAGGAAGACCCCGCCAAACAGGGTCCGGAAGGGGAACGTCCTCCATATAAAACCATTTTGAAGGCCAGTCTTCGGGTGACTTCTTCGGAGTACCGGACAGGTATCCGGTATCGGCGATGCACCATATTTCGGCTCCGCCCACTTGATAAAGTGACCCCCTCTGTGTGCGAGGGACAAGGCAAAATAGCCTTTTCGACAGCTCGAAGTGAGCCTCGCAGCCCAGGAACAACTCGCAGAGAGCCACATAGCCGGCGATATGTAGGATGGAGGCGGGGGTGAAATTGTGTAATTGGAGGCCGTAAAACTCCAGGAGCCCGCAGAGGAACGGATGAATTGGAAATCCGAGTCCCCTTAATAGATAGGGAACAAGGCAGACCCGTTCCCCCATAGAGGGACCGGGAAAGCTCTCCGCTTGCTCCCCGCCATTATAGGTGGCAAGCCCGGCTCGAACGGGCACCATGTACGCCGGAGGGAGAAATCCCTTAGTCTGCGATTCGACTAAGCGACCGTGTGGGACTGAACACCTCTCCCAATCACCGGGCTTAGGGCTTCGGGGGCGGGAGGAGGAGCTGCGGAGGTCGGCCATGCTGGAATGGATCTTTCCGATACACGCTCTGATGGACTCTCACTGGGGGAGGATGGTATGGATCAGATCTAAGGATCCCCATCCCTTTAATAAACAATTTATTTATCTGGCTAGGGGAGCGAATGTAAAAACACCCTGGCACCTCGTATTCATTCAACGCGTGGGAGAAAGCCCTTATTGGGCACAGAAGCCAAGAGGTCGAAACATTTATGGGATTGGACACTGATTTACAAACGTTTGAAAGATGGAGAAGAACCCGCCTTGCAATGCCGAAGACAATACTGCGCGCCGGACTCATCGTTATTGAAACCTGGTTTGGGGGCTACTGAGGGAGTCCTGGATTAGGGGGTATCCGGACAGCCGGATTATATCCTTTGGCCGGACTGTTGGACTATGAAGATACAAGATTGAAGACTTCGTCTCGTGTCCAGATGGGACTCTACTTGGCGTGGAAGGCAAGCTAGGCAATACGGATGTGTATATCTCCTCCTTTGTAACTGACCTTGTGTAACCCTAGCCCCCTCTGGTGTCTATATAAACCGGAGGGTTTTAGTCCGTAGGACAACATACAATCATACCATAGGCTAGATTCTAGGGTTTAGCCTCTCCGATCTCGTGGTAGATCAACTCTTGTAATACCCATATCATCAAGAATAAATCAAGTAGGACGTAGGGTTTTACCTCCATCAAGAGGGCCCGAACCTGGGTAAAACATCGTGTCCCCTGCCTCCTGTTACCATCTGCCTAGACGCACAGTTTGGGGCCCCCTACTCGAGATCCGCCGGTTTTGACACCAACACTAGGTATACAAGAAGAATAATAAAATTCTCTTATGAGTGTGTTGAATACTATGAGAAGTTTGATACTTGATAATAGTTTTGAGATATGGAGATGGTGATATTAGAGTCATGCTAGTTGAGTAGTTGTGAATTTGAGAAGTACTTGTGTTGAAGCTTGTGATTCCCGTAGCATGCACGTATGGTGAACCGTTATGTGATGAAGTCGGAGCATGATTTATTTATTGATTTTCCTCCTTATGAGTGGCGGTCGGGGACGAGCGATGGTCTTTTCCTACCAATCTATCCCCCTAGGAGCATGCGCATAGTACTTTGTTTCGATAACTAATAGATTTTTGCAATAAGTATGTGAGTTCTTTATGACTAATGTTGAGTCCATGGATTATACGCACTCTCACCCTTCCACCATTGCTAGCCTCTCTAATACCGCGCACCTTTCGCTGGTATCATACACCTACCATATGCTTCCTCAAAACAACCACCATACCTACCTATTATGGCATTTCCATACCATTCTGAGATATATTGCCATGCAACTTTCCACCGTTCTGTTTATTATGACACGCTTCATCATTGTCATATTGCTTTGCATGATCATGTAGTTGACATCGTATTTGTGGCAAAGCCACCGTTCATAATTCTTTCATACATGTCACTAATGCATCATTGCACATCCCGGTACACCGCCAGAGGCATTCATATAGAGTCATATCTTGTTCTAAGTATCGAGTTGTAATTGTTGAGTTGTAAGAAAAATAAAAGTGTGATGATGATCATTATTAGAGCATTGTCCCAGTGAGGAAAGGATGATGGAGACTACGATTCCCCCACAAGTCGGGATGAGACTCCGGACGAAAAATAAATAAAAGAGGCCAAAGAAGCCCAAATAAAAAAGAAAGAAAGAAAAGAGGCCATAAAAAAGATAAAAGGCCCAAATAAAAAATAAAAATATGAGAGAAAAAGAGAGAAGGGACAATGTTACTATCCTTTTACCACACTTGTGCTTCAAAGTAGCACCATGATCTTCATGGTGAGAGTCTCTCATGTTATCACTTTCATATACTAGTGGGAATCTTTCATTATAGAACTTGACTTGTATATTCCAATGATGGGCTTCCTCAAATTGCCCTAGGTCCTCATGAGCAAGCAAGTTGGATGCACACCCACTTAGTTTCTTTTTGAGCTTTCGTATACTTATAGCTCTAGTGCATCCGTTGCATGGCAATTCCTACTCACTCACATTGATATCCATTGATGGGCATCTCCATAGCCCGTTGATACGCCTAGTTGATGTGAGACTATCTTCTCCTTTTTGTCTTCTCCACAACCACCATTCTATTCCACCTGTAGTGCTATGTACATGGCTCACGCTCATGTATTGCGTGAAGATTGAAAAAGTTTGAGAACATCAAAAGTATGAAACAATTGCTTGGCTTGTCATCGGGGTTGTGCATGATTTAAATATTTTGTGTGGTGAAGAAGGAGCATAGCCAGACTATATGATTTTGTAGGGATAGCTTTCTTTGGCCATGTTATTTTGAGAACACATAATTGCTTGGTTAGTATGCTTGAAGTATTATTATTTTTATGTCAATATGAAATTTTATCTTGAATCTTTTGGATCTGAATATTCATACCACAATTAAGAAGAATTACATTGAAATTATGCCAAGTAGCACTCCGCATCAAAAAATTCTTTTTTATCATTTACCTACTCGAGGACGAGCAGGAATTAAGCTTGGGGATGCTGACACGTCTCCAACTTATCTATAATTTTTGATTGCTCCGTGCTATATTATCTACTATTTTGGATGTTTATGGGCTTTATTATACACTTTTATATCGTTTTTGGGACTAACCTATTAACCCAGAGCCCAGAGCCAGTTTCTATTTTACCTTGTTTTAGGGTTTCGAAGAAAAGGAAAACCAAACGGAGTCCAATTGACTTGAAACTTCGTGGAACCCATTTTTGGAACGAAAGAAGCCCAGAAGACTTGAAGTGCATGTAAGGGAAGCTTCGAGGAGGCCACGAGGTAGGGGGCGCGCCCTCCACCCTCGTGGGCCCCTCATGGCCCCCCTGACGTATTTCTTCCGCCTATATATCTCCATATACCCTAAAATCATCAGAGAGCACAATAGATCGGGAGTTCCGCCGCCAGAAGCCTCCGTAGCCACCAAAAACCAATCTAGACCCGTTCCGGCACCCTGCTGGAGGGGGAATCCCTCTTCGGTGGCCATCTTCATCATCCAGGTGCTCTCTATGATGAGGAGGGAGTAGTTCTCCCTCGGGGCTGAGGGTATGTACCAGTAGCTATGTGTTTAATCTCTCTCTCTCTCTCTCGTATTCTTGGTTTGGCACGATCTTGATGTATCGCGAGCTTTGCTATTATAGTTGGATCTTATGTTTCTCCTCCCCCTCTACTCTCTTGTAATGGATTGAGTTTCCCCTTTGAAGTTATCTTATCAGATTGAGTCTTTAAAGATTTGAGAACACTTGATGTATGTCTTGCCGTGCGTATCTGTGGTGACAATGGGATATCACGTGATTCACTTGATGTATGTTTTGGTGATCAACTTGCGGGTTCCGCCCATGAACCTATGCATAGGGGTTGGCACACGTTTTCGTCGTGATTCTCCGGTAGAAACTTTGGGGCACTCTTTGAGGTTCTATGTGTTGGTTGAATAGATGAATCTGAGATTATGTGATGCATATCGTATAATCATACCCACGGATACTTGAGGTGACATTGGAGTATCTAGGTGACATTAGGGTTTTGGTTGATTTCTGTCTTAAGGTGTTATTCTAGTACGAATGCTAGGGCTGTTTGTGACACATATAGGAATAGCCAAACGGATTGATTGGAAAGAATAACTTTGAGGTGGTTTCGTACCCTACCATAATCTCTTCGTTTGTTCTCCGCTATTAGTGACTTTGGAGTGACTCTTTGTTGCATGTTGAGGGATAGTTATGTGATCCAATTATGTTATTATTGTTGAGGGAACTTGCACTAGCGAAAGTATGAACCCTAGGCCTTGTTTCAACGCATTGCAATACTGTTTATGCTCACTTTTATCATTAGTTAGCTTGCTGTTTTTATATTTTCAGATTACAAATGCCTTTATTTACCATCCATATACCACTTGTATCACCATCTCTTCGCCGAACTAGTGCACCTATACAATTTACCATTGTATTGGGTGTGTTGGGGACATAGGAGACTCTTTGTTATTTGGTTGTAGGGTTGCTTGAGAGAGACCATCTTCATCCTACGCCTCCTACGGATTGATAAACCTTAGGTCATCCACTTGAGGGAAATTTGCTACTGTCCTACAAACCTCTGCACTTGGAGGCCCAACAACGTCTACAAGAAGAAGGTTGTGTAGTAGACATCACCGGGGCATCCGTCCATTCTGCCACGAAGTCAGTGACTGCGGCTACTTTGATGACCCTGGTGGTGCTCAACTCCAACTAGAATGCTTGCAGCTCGGTGTTCCACTTGGCGACCCTTCCAACAGAGTTGGGGCTCCTGAGCACCCTCTCCAATGGGTAGGTCAAGACGAATTTGATGGGGTGGCCCTGGAAGTAGTGTCGTAACTTGCGCGAGGCCACCAGGAGCGTGAGCAGGAGCTTTTGAGGCATGGGATAACATGCCCTCGCGCCCCGCAGCACCGTGCTGACGAAGTACACCGTGTGCTCGACGAGGACCGGCGTGTTGGTGAGGATCGCGTCTTGCACAAGCTGGGGTGCCTCCTGAGGTGGTGGGACCTCTGGCGCATGGTCGCTTGCGGGAATCTCTATGGTGTCATCCTGCCGAGCTTGGCCTTCTGTTGCTTCCGCTATGGCTCTTGCTACGCCTTCCTGATCTTGCGTCATCTCAGCTGGCGACGTAGTTTGGCGCGGCGCACTCTTGGCCTGGTGCTCCTCCCGAACCGCCACTAGAGCAAAGCTGGCGGAGTATGGGGTGGTGGCAAGATAAAGTACTAGAGGCTCAAGAGGCTGTGGTGCTACCAACACCGGTGGGCTGGTCAGGTATCTCTTGAGGTCTTGGAAGGCTCGGTCGGCCTCCGGAGTCCACTCGAACGGGCCCTTCTTCTTCATCAGCTGGAAAAGGGTAAGGCGCGCTCTCCCAGCTTGGAGATGAAGCGCCCCAATGCAGTCACCCGACCAGCCAGCTTTTGCATTTCCTTCAGGGTCTGCGGCGGGCTCATGCCCTCAATGGCCTTGATCTTCTCCGGGTTCGCCTCGATCCCTCTATGTGACATGAGGAATCCCAACAGCTTGCCAGAAGGAACACCGAACACGCACTTTTCTGGGTTAAGCCACAGGTTCACCTGGCGTAGGCTTTCGAAGGTCTCCTCCAAGTCTTGGATCAAGGTTCTCGCCTCCTGAGACTTCACCACAATGTCGTCGACGTAGGCCTCCGTGTTCCTCCCGAGCTGCCGCCCTAAAGGGATGTGCATCAGCCGTTGAAAGGTCGCACCCACGTTGCATAGTCCGAAGGGCATACAGGTGTAGCAGTACACCCCACACGGGGTCAGGAAGGCTGTCTTCTCTACATCTTCCACCACCATCTTGATTTGGTGATACCCTGAGAACGCATCCAGGAAGCGTAGTAGATCACACTCAGCGGTGGAGTCGACGATCTGGTCGATGCGCGGGAGAGGGAATGGATCATGAGGGCATGTCTTGTTGAGGTTGGTGAAGTCAACACACATTCGCTCCTTCTCGCCTTTCTTCGGCACCACGACTGGGTTCGCCAGCCATTCGGGGTACCTAACCTCATGACCGACACCCGCCGCCTCCAACTTGCAGGTCTCTTGGACGATGAAGGCCTGCTTCTCCGTGGACTGCCGCCTTGCTTGTTGCTTCATAGGGCGCACACCCTTAAGTGGTGCTGAATCACCTCTCTCGGGACCCCCACCAGCTCATTGGGCTCCCATGCGAATATGTTCTTGTTCGCGTGCAAGAACCTCACCAATGCTTCCTCTTAGCTGGGGTTGAGGCCGGCACCTATGGTGAAGGTGGCTCCTGAGGAGCCGTCCTCGTCGATCGGCACCTGCTTTGTCTCTGCCTTGTCTTGGATGAACAGCTACTTCTTCTTGGTTGGCGCAGCCTCCATGGCCTCGGGGGCACTGGTGCCGACGGGCTGCGCTGCCTCAGCGGTCTTAAAGGCAAGTTTGAGCACCGTCACGGCCTCCTTGGTCTCTCCTTTGATGGTGAGGACACCTTTGCTTCCTGGCATTTTCGTGAGGTTGTAGGCTGTATGAGTCGCCTCCATGAACTAGGCCAGAGCTGGGTACCCGAGGATGGCGTTGTACGGGAGGCCGATGCGGGTGTTGTCGAAGTCGACCAGCTCGGTGCGGTAGTTGTCGCGCGTACCAAAGGTGACGGGAAGGCGGATCTGCCCCAGGGAGCGGGCAGCGCCACCACCAACTCCTGAGAAAGGCTTGCTGAGGCTGAGTCGCTCGAGCGGCACGTGAAGAAGGCTGAAGGCCTCCATGGAGAGCAAGTTGAGGCCAGCGCCGCCGTCGATGAGGGTCTTGGTGATGGCCACGTTGCAGATGGTGGAAGTGCAAAGCATCGGAAGCATCCCCGAGCCGGTGGTAGTGACAGGGTGGTCTTCTGAGCTGAAGGTGAGGTTGGCCTCAGGCACGGCCCAGCCCAGCGGAGCCCCCAAGCGCGTGGATGCGGCGCCGATCTGGTGGAGGAACGGCTTGATCTGGCACTCTGAAGGCGACGCCTACGAGTCTCCTAGCAGGGCCGCGACCGCGTGGTGCGCCGGTGCAGCGTAGCGCGCAGTGAAGAGGTCGCGGAGCTCCTCCCAAGACTCCACCATGGTTCCGGGAAGGTTGAGCAGCCAGGCGTCCGGCTCGCCAACGAGGGCCATGGGAAGCCAGTTGGCCATGACCTTGTCATCACCCCCGGCTTCAAGGACGGACTCCTCGTACGCCAGCAGGAAAGATGACGGGTCCGCCGCGCTGTCGTAGCGCGGCGGCATCTCCGGCTTGAACTTGGGCGGCCACTGCACCCGCCGCAGGGCGGGGGCCAGGGCTCGGAGCCCCCTGGCCCCATCGTCAACGGTAGCCGCCGGAGCTGGCGGCACGGCGTCTGCCATGTGGGCAGAGCACGGTGTCGACGGAGCGCAGATCGATGAAAGATAAGCCACAGCGCACCCCTACCCGGCGCGCCAAATGTCGGATTACGGGTTCCGGCAAACCCTTGAGGTTCGAACACAGGGGTGTGCGCAAAGGTTTTCTCCCTATTGATCCACACCCTAGCTCTCTAAGATCTTGCCGATGAACTCGACAATCTCACAACACATAAAGACAAAAGATTTATACTGGTTCGAACCACCGTTGTGGTGTAATACCCTACTCCAGTGTGGTGGTGGTGGATTGCCTCTTGGGCTGATGATGAACAGTACAAGGGGAAGAACAGCCTCCTGAGGTTGAGGTGTTCTTGTGCTTGGTGAACTTGTGTGGGTGAGATGATCTTGGATCCGCTCAGGTCCCTCCTCTACTATGGTGGCTAGTTCTACATATATAGGCCCTGGTCCTCTCCCCAAATATTGAGCGGGAAGGGAGCCAACAACGGCCAATTCGAAAGGGAACACCTAGTACAAGTTATCCTGACAAAAGGTGGTCTTCGCCTGCTAAAGGTTCTGGTGATGACGCCGTCTTGGGCTCCATGGTGACCTCTGTCCTGCCATCCTTCTGGTCTTGGTCTCGTTGCACCAATATGGAAACCTTTGCTTGATGCCTCGGTACTCCGCGCCTGCGCTTGCCCCCTTGGCACCAAAGAGGAAACAAGGACACTGCGCGCGCTAGCGCCCGCCTGGTCTCAATCGTCACGGCTCACGTCACGAGGACCTTGCGAGTTTTGCCTTGCCTTGATCTCTCCGCCCCTTGTGAGCCTGCCTGGCGAGGCCGCTCCTGAGGAGGTCTTGCGTCGTATGCCTCGCGAGGCTTGGCCCCTCGTGAGGGTCTTGAATGCCTTGTTGATGAAGACGGGACGTACAGACCTACCAGCCCAGCCACGCTGCGGGCCGCTGGCAGGCAAGTCTAGGGACCCCCGTTCCCAAAACGCCGACAACCACTAAGGGAATCGCAACATACATACTATCAAAATATCGAACACATATAAAATTCACATGATTACTTGCAACACGATTTATCCCGTGACCTCAAGAGTGAATGTAACTACTCACAAACAATAAACATGCTCGTGATCAGAGGGGTATTAATATGCATAATGGATGTGAACATATAATCTTCCACCAAATAAACCATATAGTAATGAACTACAAGATGTAATCAACACTACTAGTCACCCCCTAGCAACAATCTATAGTTTCGGTAACAAGATTGAATACAAGAGTTGAACTAGGGTTTGAGATGAGATGGTGCTCGTGAAGATGTTGATGGAGATTGCCCTCCCCAAGATGGGAGAGTTGTTGGTGATGATGATGATGACAATGATTTCCCCCTCCGAGAGGGAAGTTCCCCCGGCAGAATCGCTCCGCTGGAGGGCAAAAGTGCTCCTGCCCAAGTTCCACCTCAAGGCGGCGGTGCTTCCTCTCGAAAACCCTCTCCTTATTTTTTCTAGGTCAAAACCACTTATATACCAGAAGATGGGCACCGAAGGTGGGCCGAGGAGGCCACAACCCACCAGGGCACACCAGGGGGCCTGGCGCGCCCAGGTGGGTTGTGCCCACCTGGTGGGCCCCCTCTGGTGTTTATTGGCTCCAATATTTCTTAAATAATGCATAAAGTTTTAGCTCATTTGGAGTTGTGCATAGGGGTGTAATTTGAGCCGAGTCGAGCCAGCTCGACTCGACTCGCTAAAGCTCGTTTCATTAACGAGCTAGCTTCGTTCGACTCGGTACTATAACGAGCTCAAATTCAAGATTGGCTCGACTCGTATAACTCGCGAGCTGGCTCATTTAGCTTATTAAGCTCGTTAAAGATATGAACATTAGACCTTACAAATTCGATAAAAATATTAACTGAGAATTTAGCATGTGCATATGTGGTCATGTACGTGTGAGTCTCCTGGGTGGCTAGGCCTTGAGCGGTTTGGCCTTGTGCTGGGATGCAAGGTGTTTAGTGATTGTATTTTACTACCCCTAAAAACATTAATTTTTTTACCGAGCTTAACGAGTTACCCGAGTACTCATGAGATTGGCTCGTTTAACTTGGTATGTAAACGATCTTAAACTAAAGCTTGGCTCGGCTCGTTATTCTTCGAGTTCGAGTCAATTGGAGCCGAGTCATGAGCTACTCGTTTAGCTCACGAGCTTCGAGCTTTTTTTCCTGCCCTAGTTGTGCAGAATAGGTGGCCTGACGTAGCTTTTCAAGGTCCAGATTTCTAGCTGCCAGAATTCTCCTTCTTGGTGTGTTCCTTGTAAATTATGAGAGAAAAGGCATTAGAATTACTCCAAAAAGCATTATTATGGATAAAAACATTATAAATAATAGTAAGAAAACATGATGCAAAATGGATGAATCAACTCCCCCAAGCTTAGACCTCTCTTGTCCTCAAGCGAAAACAGAAATCGAAAAACATGTCCACATGCTTTGAGAGAGAGGTGTTGATAAAAACAAAATACGGACATAGAAGCATCATGTTGATTATTATAACAGCGACAAAATTAAACATATGACTTTTATCATAGAACTTTTACCATATACTTTTCATGAATAAGTAATAGTTCATCACACAATCGAAGTATAAAGCAAAAACTCTATTAGAAACCAACAAACTATGTTCTCAGTCAACTTTGCAACTACAATTCATCATCTTTTCAGGAAGAGTCATGTGTCGGAGCCTTGAAATCAAGTCCACATACTCAACAATCATATAGTCTTCTATGATTGCTAACACTCACCTTGTACCCATGAGCAAAACGTTTCAACTGGACACATAGAAAGATAAGGGCTTATAGTTTCGCCTCCAAACATACTCACCTCAAGGGTGATGTCAACAATAATAACTCATGCTATCTATATTCAACTGGACATATATGCCTAGATCTTTCCTCACCACATGATGCTTGCCAAATGAGAAAAATAAAAGGAATAGAGAGAGAAACTTTGACTCTTTGCATAAAAGTAAAAGATAGGCCCTTCGCAGAGGGAAGCAGAGGTTTCCATGCGCTTATTTGTTTGTATGCTCAATCCCTTGGTGCAAGAGAACGTCACGTCATATTGCCCCTTAAGATGACAACCTTTATTATGCAGTCTGTCGCTTTTATTCTTTTTCATCCAAGTTCCTACAACGCTCAATTTTCTCTTACACTAAATGATCTCACACTTTTAGAAGCAATTTTTATTGCCTTTTTTGCACCTATGAAAACTTACTTGAGGGATCTTGCTCAATCCCTAGGTAGGTATGGGGGACTCTTTAAAAAGATTTGGGTTTAAGGGTTTTTGGATGCACAAGTAGTATCTCTACTTAGTACAGAATTTTTGGCTAGCAAAGATAGGGGGCAAGCACCACTATTAAAGGATCTATGACAATATGACTTCTATGTGAATATAAACAAACATAAACCATTAAGTTGCCTTCCTTGTCCAACATCAACAATTTTGGCATATAATATTTTGATGAGGGCTCACAGTCACAAAAGATTTCTAGGATAGTATATCTATATGTAAATCTTCTCTTCCCTTATTAATTCTTTCATGAGTTGCATCATTGACTAATGCTATGTTTGTCAATCTCTAATAAAATTTTCTACTTATACTTTTCCTTATGTGGTGCCATCATCTACCATAGGATTAGTATATAATATTTTCATTATGTATTTCCTTTCTTCGTTTATTTCCTTTCCATTTTTCTTACTTTATTTCTTTTCTTTATTTGCAACATGAAAGTAAAGAGGGCAAAACCTAAAACTAACTTTATTACATAACTTGCACATGATTACTATGATAGATCACTAAGCAAACTTTAAAATAAGAAAGGATCGAACTAAACTTTATTTCATCCAAAGCAAAATATTGAACTAAGATAAGTAAAAGCAAAAAGATAGTGCGAGGATACGATACTGAGGCACCACCCCCAAGCTTGGCGGAAGCCAAGGGGAGTGCCCATACCTGATACTCAATTCTCCTTTCGGTGGTGAAGGGGATGATGGTGGTGATGAAGGAGAGATCTTGTCCTTGGAGAAGCTTGAAGAGATCATAGTAGATGGAATCTGACAGAGAACAACAAGGAAAAAGAGAACAGGGGATTTCTCCGTGATACGGTGATCAATAGGTTCGGGAAGTATATATAGAATTTTTATCTTGCAGGACAAGTATATGGTAGAAAACGGAGTACGGGAGGTTTCCTAGGTGCGCCAGGCAAGCCTGGCTTGCCTCGGTGTCATGTGCCCACCAGGGGACGCTTCCTCGATGTTTCTTTATTTCCAAAATTTTGAAATATTCCAAAAATGAAAAAAAATTGCAGATTTTTTGGAGTCCGTTTACTTACTGTATCACGTACCTCCTTATTTTCATGATTCTGGAGTGTTCCGGAAGGACTCTTTTATGTGTTCTTCCAGTGTCAAAGTTTGGATAATATTACTTTCAACATTAATAGGTGTAACTGAGATATAATGCTTTATTTGTTGCCCATTGACAACCTTCGGGTTACTACCTTCGAAATTATTTATTTTGATGGCTCCAAACAGGTAAACCTCCTCGATGACATAGGGGCCTTCCCATTTCGAGAGGAGCTTTCCTGCAAAAAATCTAAAACGAGAGTTGTACAAAAGAACATATTCTCCAACTTTAAACTCATGCTTTTGGATTGTTTTGTCATGCCATCTTTTAACTTTTTCTTTGAATAACTTTGCATTTTCATAAGCTTGGGTTCTCCATTCATCTAATGAGCTTATATCAAATAGCCTCTTTTCACCAACAAGTTTGAAATCATAATTGAGTTCTTTAATTGCCCAATATCCTTTATGTTCTAACTCAAGAGGCAAATGACAAGCTTTTCCATAAACCATTTTATAAGGAGACATACCCATAGGATTTTTATAAGTTGTTCTATAAGTCCAAAGTGCATCATCTAATTTCTTAGGACAATTCTTCCTGGACCTATTGAAAGTCTTTTGCAAAATCAACTTTATTTCTCTATTGCTAAGTTCAACTTGACCACTAGACTGAGGATGATAGGGTGATGCAATTCTATGATTAACATCATACTTGGCAAGCACTTTACGGAAAGCACCATGAATAAAGTGTGAACCACCATCAGTCATTAAAGGAGACTTGGAGTGGACGTCAAGGAAGCAACGAGGCGGCCACGAGGTAGGAGGGCACACCCAGGGGGGTAGGCGTGCCCCCCACCCTGGTGGGCCCCTCGTGGCTCCACCGACCTACTTCTTTTGCCTATATATACTCATGTACCCTGAAAACATCCGGGAGCACCACGAAACCCTATTTCCACCGCCGCAACCTTCTGTACCCGTGAGCTCCCATCTTGGGGCCTTTTCCGGCGCTCCGCCGGAGGGGGAATCGATCACGGAGGGCTTCTACATCAACACCATAGCCTCTCCGATGATGTGTGAGTAGTTTACCAGAGACCTTTGGGTCCATAGTTATTAGCTAGATGGCTTCTTCTCTCTCTTTGGATCTCAATACAAAGGTCTCCTCGATTCTCTTGGAGTTCTATTCGATGTAATTATTTTTGCGGTGTGTTTGTCGAGATCCGATGAATTGTGGGTTTATGGTCAAGATTATCTATGAACAATATTTGATTCTTCTCTGAATTATTTTATGCATGATTTAATACCTTTGCAAGTCTCTTCGAATTATCAGTTTGGTTTGCCCTACTATATTGATCTTTCTTGCAATGGGAGAAGTGCTTAGCTTTGGGTTCAATCTTGCGTGTCCTTTCCCAGTGACAGCAGGGGCAGTAAGGCACGTATTGTATTGTTGACATCGAGGATAAAAAGATGGGGTTTATATCATATTGCTTGAGTTTATCCCTCTACATCATGTCATCTAGCCTAATGCATTAATCTGTTCTTATGAACTTAATACTCTAGATGCATGGTGGTTAGCGGTCGACGTGTGGAGTAATAGTAGTAGATTAAGAATCATTTCGGTCTACTTGTCGCGGACGTGATGCCTATAGACATGATCATGCCTAGATATTCTCATAACTATGCACTTTTCTATCAATTGCTCGACAGTAATTTGTTCACCCACCGTAGAATTTGCTATCTTGAGAGAAGCCACTAGTGAAACCTATGGTCCTCGGGTCTATCTTCCATCATATTATTTTCCTATCTACTTGCTATTTCTGCCTCCTTTTATTTTGCAATCTTTATTTTCCAATCTATACAACAAAAATACCAAAAATATTTATCTTATTATCTTTATCAGATCTCACTTTTGCAAGTGGCCGTGAAGGGATTGACAACCCCTTTATCGCGTTGGTTGTAAGGTTCTTATTTGTTTGTGCAGGTACGAGGGACTTGCGTGTAGTCTCCTACTAGATTCATACATTGGTTCTCAAAAACTGAGGGAAATACTTACGCTACTTTGCTGCATCACCCTTTCCTCTTCAAGGGAAAACCAATGCATGCTCAAGAGGTAGCAAGAAGGATTTCTGGCGCCGTTGCCAGGGAAGCTTACACCAAGTCAAGTCAAGATTTGATCTCCCAGCAACTAGCCATTTCTGGCACCGTTGCCGGGGAGATCTACACACAAGTCAAGACATACCAAGTACCCATCACAAACTCTTATCCCTGGCATTACATTATTTGCCATTTGCCTCTTGTTTTCCTCTCCCCCACTTCACCTTTGTCGTTTATTCGCCCTCTTTTTCGTTTGCCTCTTTTTCTTGCTTCTTGTGTGCTTGTGTGTTCGATTGTTTGTCATGATGGCTCAATACAATACTAAATTGTGTGATTTTTCCAATACCAACAACAATGATTTTCTTAGCACTCCGATTGCTCCTATTACCAATGCTGAATCTTGTGAAATTAATGCCGCTTTGCTGAATCTTGTCATGAAAGATCAATTCTCTGGCCTTCCTAGTGAAGATGCCGCTACACATCTAAACAACTTTGTTGATTTGTGTGATATGCAAAAGAAGAATGATGTGGATAATGATATTGTCAAATTGAAGCTATTTCTGTTTTCGCTTAGAGATCGTGCTAAAACTCGGTTTTCGTCTTTGCCTAAAAATAGTATTGATTCATGGAATAAGTGCAAAGATGCTTTTATCTCTAAGTATTTTCCTCCCGCTAAGATCATCTCTCTTAGAAACGATATTATGAATTTTAAGCAACTTGATCATGAGCATGTTGCACAAGCTTGGGAGAGGATGAAATTAATGATACATAATTGCCCTACTCATGTTGGGGAACACAGTAATTTCAAAAAAATTCCTACGCACATGCAAGATCATGGTGATGCATAGCAACGAGAGGGGAGAGTATCGTCTATGTACCCTCGTAGACCATAAGCGGAAGCGTTATGACAACGCGGTTGATGTAGTCGTACGTCTTCACGATACCGATTGATAACCCACAAGTATAGGGGATCGCAATAGCTTTCGAGGGTAGAGTATTTAACCCAAATTTATTGATTCGACACAAGGGGAGCCAAAGAATATTCTCAAGTATTAGCAGCTGAGTTGTCAATTCAACCACACCTGGAAACATAGTATCTGTAGCAAAGTGTTTAGTAGCAAAGTAATATGATAGTGATGGTAACGGTAACAAAAGAGTAATGAAAGCAAAGTAATGTTTTTGGTGTTTTGTAGTGATTGTAACAATAGAAACGGGAAAGTAAATAAGCGTAAACCAGTATATGGAAACTTTGTAGGCATCGGATCGATGATGGATAATTATGCCGGATGCGGTTCATCATGTAACAGTCATAACATAGGGTGACATAGAACTAGCTCCAATTCGTCAATGTAATGTAGGCATGTATTCCGAATATAGTCAAATTTGCTTATGGAAAAGAACTTGCATGACATCTTTTGTCCTACCCTCCCGTGGCAGCGGGGTCCTAGTGGAAACTAAGGGATATTAAGGCCTCCTTTAATAGAGAAACGGAACAAAGCATTAGCACATAGTGAATACATGAACTCCTCAAACTACGGTCATCACCGGTAAGTATCCCGATTATTGTCACTTCGGGGTTAACGGATCATAACACATAATAGGTGACTATAGACTTGCAAGATAGGATCTAGAACTCTCATATATTGATGAAAACATAATAGGTTCAGATCTGAAATCATGGCAATCGGGCCCTAGTGACAAGCATTAAACATAGCAAAGTCATAGCAACATTAATCTCAGAATATAGTGGATACTAGGGATCAAACCCTAACAAAACTAACTCGATTACATGGTGAATCTCATCCAACCCATCACCGTCCAGCAAGCCTACGATGGAATTACTCATGCACGGCGGTGAGCATCATGAAATTGGCGATGGAGGATGGTTGATGATGACGACAGCGACGAATCCCCCTCTCCGGAGCCCCGAACGGACTCCAGATCAGCCCTCCCGAGAGGTTTTAGGGCTTGGCGGTGGCTCCATATCATAAAACGCGATGATTTCTTCTATCTTATTTTTTCTCCCCGAAAGCAGTTATATAGAGTTGGAGTTGGAGTCAGGGGGTCTCCAGGGGGCCCATGAGGTAGGGGGGCACGCCCTAGGGGGGGCGCCCCCCACCCTCGTGAGAAGGGTGTGGGCCCCCTGGTCTTCGTCTTTGGCGATGATTTTTTATTATTTATTGTAAGATATTCCGTGGAGTTTCAGGTCATTCTGAGAACTTTTGTTTTCCGCACATAAAACAACATCATGGCAATTCTACTGAAAACAGTGTCAGTCCGGGTTAGTTCCATTCAAATCATAAAAGTAGATACGATGGAGACGTATCAACTCCCCCAATCTTAAACCCTTGCTTGTCCTCAAGCAATTCAGTTGACAAACTGAAAGAAATAAAGAAAAACTTTTACAAACTCTGTTTGCTCTTGTTGTTGTAAATATGTCAAGCTAGCATTCAAGTTTTTAGCAAAGATTATAACTAACCACATTTGCAATAATTCTCAGGTCTCATGATTACTCATATCAATAACATAATCAACTAGCAAGCCATAATAATAAATCTCGGATGACAACACTTTCTCAAAACAATCATAATATGATATAACAAGATGGTATCTTGCTAGCCCTTTCTAAGACTGCAAAACATAAGTGCAGAGCACCTTTAAAGATCAAGGAATGACTAGACATTGTAATTCATGGTAAAAGAGATCCAATCCTAGTCACACCCAATATAAATTAACAGTAATGAATGCAAATGACAGCCGCGCTTTCCAGCTAGTGCTTTTTAATAAGAAGGTGATGACTCGACATAAAAGTAAATAGATAGGCCCTTCACAGAGGGAAACAGGGATTTGTAGAGGTGCCAGAGCTCGGTTTTAAAATAGAGGTGAATAATATTTTGAGCGGTATACTTTCATTGTCAACATAACAACTAAGAGATGGCGATATCTTCCATGCTACACACATTATAGGCGGTTCCCAAACAGAATGGTAAATTTTATACTCCCCCTCCACCAACAAACATTAATCCATGGCTTGCTCGAAACAACGAGTGCCTCCAACATACATCAAGTCCTAGGGGAGTTTTGTTTGCAATTATTTTGATTTAGTTTGCATAAAGCATGGGACTGGGCATCCCGGTGACCAGCCCTTTATCTCGTGAGCGAGGAGCGGAATCCACTCCTCTTGAGAATAACCCGCCTAACATGGAAGATACAGACAGCCCTAGTTGATACATGAGCTATTCGAGCATACAAAACAGGATGATTATTTGAAGGTTTAGAGTTTGGCACATACAAATTTACTTGGAACGGCAGGTAGATACCGCATATAGGAAGGTATAGTGGACTCATCTGGAATAACTTTGGTGTTTAAGGAGTTTGGATGCACAAGCAGTATTCCCGCTTAGTACAGGTGAAGGCTAGCAAAAGACTGGGAAGCGACCAGCTAGGGAGCGACAACAGTCATGTACATGCATTAAAATTAATAAACATTGGATGCAAGCATGAGTAGGATATAATCCACCATGAACATAAATATCGTGAAGGCTATGTTGATTTGTTTCAACTACATGCGTGAACATGTGCCAAGTCAAGTCACTTAAATCATTCAGAGGAGGATACCACCCTATCATACCACATCATAACCAT
The DNA here is from genome assembly GCF_002162155.2 of Triticum dicoccoides. Classification (NCBI taxonomy): domain Eukaryota; kingdom Viridiplantae; phylum Streptophyta; class Magnoliopsida; order Poales; family Poaceae; genus Triticum; species Triticum dicoccoides. The sequence goes on from NC_041390.1 coordinate 114,185,777, forward strand.
TTTAATAGCATGTTGGCATGCAAGGTAAAACATTATAACTCATAGCTAATCAAGCATGGCACAAGCAACTATGATCTCTAATTGTCATTGCAAACATGTTTATTCATAACAAGCTGAATCAGGAACGATGAACTCATCATATTTACAAAAACAAAAGAGGTCGAGTTCATACTAGCTTTTCTCATCTCAGTCAGTCCATCATATATCATCATAATTGCCTTTCACTTGCACGACCGAACGATGTGAATAATAATAAGAGTGCACGTGCATTGGACTAAGCTGGAATCTGCGAGCATTCAATAAACAGGAGAAGACAAGGCAATATGGGCTCTTTTGTCAGATAAACAATAATGCATGTAAGAGCCACTTCAACAATTTAATCATGGTCTTCTCCTACTAACCCCCAAAGAAAAGGAAAGAAATAAAACTATTTACACGGGAAAGCTCCCAACAAGCAAAAGAAGAACGGGAAATATTTTTGGGTTTTCTTTTTATTTACTACTACAAGCATGGAAAGTAAATTAATTAAAAGCTACAACTATTTTTTTTGGTTTTTCTTAAGGTTTATTAAACACACAAGAAGAAAGCATTAAAGGAAATAAACTAGCATGGATGATACAATGAAAAAGTATGAGCACCGACATCTAGCAATGAGTGTGTGTGAACATAAATGTAATGTCGGTGGGAAATACGTACTCCCCCAAGCTTAGGCTTTTGGCCTAAGTTGGTCTATGGCCACGGCTGGCCTGGCTGATATCCATAATAATAGTTGTTGGGGTCGTACTGTGATGAGGAAGAAGAAGGCTCCGATTGCCACTGGCTGGCAATCATCTCCGGATCCCACTGATAGTTAGACTGTCGTGAAGGATCAAATTGTGGTTCCGGTTCTGGCTCCTCGGCTGGTGCAGAGTTCCGGTAGGCATGGATAGCCATCAACGGAACAAGGTACTTGCCTACAGTCAAATCAAACAAAGAAGGAGCAGGCAAGGTAATAGTCTCAGGATGATGTTTATTAAAGAACAATTGATATTTAAGCTCTCCTTCCCTATTCTTAACAATAAAATCATGTGCCACCATACTTTTATAATCTAAATAAACACGAGGCAGCACTTTTTCTTCCTTCTCATCATGCCTAATAGGTATGTTAAAATGTGCAGCTAGGCGTGTAGCATAGATGCCTCCAAAGATGGGACCCTTAGTACGGTTCATACTTAACCGTCTAGCAATAATGCCGCCCATACTAAAAGTGTTATCACTGTATAAACCATGGAGCAGAATAATTATATCAGGGATACTAAGGTTTCCACAGTTTCCGCGTCCAATTAAGCAATGACTAGCAAATAATGCAAAGTAACGTAAAATAGGAAAATGTATGCTAGTGATTCGTGCATCGTAAACCTTCCTAGTTTCCTCTACAGTGATAATATTAATAAATCCCTCCACATCATCATGATGTGGTTCCTCTGTCTTGCCCCCAAAAGGGACTAAACAAATCCAACAAAAATCATGAAGTGACATCTCCTTATGTTCATCATATAAATGAAACTCTGACGTAGGTGGTGAGTTCCTAGAATGAAAATGAAAGTTTTGCACAAAGGTATTTGTGAGTAAGAGATACTGATCTCATTGGTCGTGGAGGAAAGCGGTGAGGCCTGCATTATGAGCCAATTCATGAAAATCTTCATAAATCCTGGCGGCTCTCAAGAAACCCTCGGAAGGCCATTCACACGCTCGAACCTCCGCGGTGCGCGGCAAATTATACTTAGGCTTCGGTGCCTTTTCCTTCGAGCTTTGGCTCGATGAGCCCCTCAATAATCTCCTCATCATTTTCAAGGAACAATCTCCCCAAGCAGTTTTGTGAGAGGTGCTTTGAGCAAGGAGATCGAAAATGGCAGCAGAACGAGCTTGGACTCGGGTTTGAGCTGGTTTTTCATGTTTGGGGGAGGAAGATGAAGTGTGTGGCTGAAAGAATAAGTGGAGGAGGGCCACCGTGGTCCCATGAGGCAGGGGGCGCACCCTGCACCCTCGTGGCAAGGTGGTTGGCCCCCTGGTGTGTATTCAGTTCCATAAATCCTCAAATATTCTATAAAAAAATCATATTTAATTTTCAGAGCATTTGGAGAACTTTTATTTTTGAGGTATTTTTATATTGCACGGATAATCAGATAACAGACAGAAATATTTATTTTTATTTTATTTCAACTTAAATAACAGAAAGTATAGAGAGGGTACAGAAGGTTGTGCTTCTAGTTTCATCCATCTCATGCTCGTCAAAAGGAATCTACTAACAAGGTTGATCAAGTCTTGTTAACAAACTCATTCTGATTAACATGAAACCGGAGAAATTCCGAATAACACTAGGTTACCTCAACGGGGATATGAACATCCCCAATAATAATAATATCATATTTCTTCTTGACAGTAGGAAGAGGAAATTCAAAACCTCCAAATATAATCGATGGAATTTTTCTGATAGAATTGATACTATGAACTTGAGGTTGTTTCCTCGGAAAGCGTACCGTATGCTCATTACCATTAACATGAAAAGTGACATTGCCTTTAGTGCAATCAATAACAGCCCCTGCAGTATTAAGAAAAGGTCTTCCAAGAATAATAGACATACTACCGTCCTCGGGAATATCAAGAATAACGAAGTCCATTAAAATAGTAACGTTTGCAACCACAACAGGCACATCCTCACAAATACCGACAGGTATAACAGTTGATTTATCAGCCATTTGCAAAGATATTTCAGTAGGTGTCAACTTATTCAAATCAAGTCTATGATATAAAGAGAGAGGCATAACACTAACACCGGCTCCAAGATCACATAAAGCAGTTTTAACATAGTTTCTTTTAATGGAGCATGGTATAGTAGGTACTCCTGGATCTCCAAGTTTCTTTGGTATTCCACCGTTAAAAGTATAATTAGCAAGCATGGTGGAAATTTCAGCTTCCGGTATCTTTCTTTTATTTGTAATAATATCTTTCATGTACTTAGCATAAGGATTTGTTTTAAGCATATCAGTTAATCGCATACGTAAAAAGATAGGTCTAATCATTTCAGCACAGCGCTCAAAATCCTCATCATCCTTTTTCTTGGATGGTTTGGGAGGAAAAGGCATGGGTTTCTGAACCCAAGGTTCTCTTTCTTTACCATGTTTCCTAGCAACAAAGTCTTTCTTATCGTAACGTTGATTCTTTGATTGTGGGTTATCAAGATCAACAGCAGGTTCAATTTCTACATCATTATCATTACTAGGTTGAGCATCATTATGAACATCATCATTAACATTTTCATTAGGTTCATGTTCATTACCAGATTGAGTTTTAGCATCAGAAATAGAAATATCATTTGGATTATCAGGTGGTTCAGCAATAGGTTCACTAGAAGTTTGCACAGTTCTATCATTTTTCTTTTTCTTCCTTTTAGAAGAACTAGGTGCATCAATTTTATTTCTCTGAGAATCTTGCTCAATTCTCTTAGGGTGGCCTTTAGTACACAAAGGTTCTTGAGTCATTCTACCAGTTCTAGTAGCCACTTTAACAGCATAATCATTTTCCTTACTATTCATCTCATTGAGCAATTCTTTTTGAGCTTTAAGTACTTGTTCTACTTGAGTGGTAACCATAGAAGCATGTTTGTTAACAAGTTTAAGTTCACCTCTAATATTAGCCATATAATCACCCCAGTATTTAATCATATCAGCATCTTGTTTTAATTGTCTACCAAAATAAGCATTGAAGTCTTCTTGCTTAAACATAAAATTATCAAACTCATCCAAGCATTGGCTAGAAATTTTAGTAGGAGGGATTTCAGCTTTATCATATCTATAGAGAGAATTTACCTTTACTACCTGTGTCGGGTTATCGAGGTCTGGAGGTCCTTCAATAAATAAAGGATTAAGATCATATGTTTCTTCAGCAGGCGGTATATTAAGACCATTTATTTCTTCAATAGGAGGTAAATCCTTAACATCTTCAGCTTTAATACCTTTTTCTTTCATAGATTTCTTTGCCTCTTGCATATCTTCGGGACTGAGAAATAGAAGACCTCTCTTCTTCGGAGTTGGTTTAGGAATAGGATCATTGATTGGAGCAGGAGCTGGCTTAGAAGCTGGCTCAGGAGGTTCCCAATTATTTTCATTTGTCAACATATTATTCAATAAGATTTCAGCTTCATCCGGTGTTCTTTCCCTGAAAAGAGAACCAGCACAACTATCCAGGTAATCTCTGGAAGTATCAGTTAGTCCATTATAAAAGATATCAAGTATTTCATTTTTCTTAAGAGGATGATCAGGCAAAGCATTAAGTAACTTGAGAAGCCTCCCCCAAGCTTGTGGGAGACTCTCTTCTTTAATTTGCACAAAGTTGTATATTTCCTTTAAAGCAGCTTGTTTCTTATGAGCAGGGAAATATTTAGCAGAGAAGTAGTAAATCATATCCTCGGGACTACGCACACAACCAGGATCAAGAGAATTAAACCATATCTTAGCATCACCCTTTAATGAGAACGGAAATATTTTGAGGATATAAAAGTAGCGAGATCTCTCATCATTAGTGAATAGGGTAGCTATATCATTTAATTTAGTAAGATGTGCCACAATAGTTTCAGATTCATAACCATGAAAAGGATCAGATTCAACCAAAGTAATTATATCAGGATCAACAGAGAATTCATAATCCTTATCAGCAACACAGATAGGTGAAGTAGCAAAAGCAGGGTCAGGTCTCATCCTAGCATTTAGAGATTGCTTATTCCATTTAGCTAATAACCTTTTGAGTTCATATCTATCTTTACAAGCTAAAATAGCTAAAGAAGCATCTTGACAAATAAATAACCCTCAAGAATAACAAGTGATTCTTCATCATCACTTTCATCTTCATAATCAGATTCAATATTTTCAATCTGTCTAGCCCTAGCAAGTCATTCCTCTAGAAAATCACTAAGTGGCATAGTAGTATCAGGCATAGAGGTAGTTTCATCATAAGTATCATGCATAGCAGAAGTAGCATCATCAATAACATGCGACATATTAGAATGAATAGCAGAAGCAGGTGTAGGTGTCGCAAGCTTACTCATAACAGAAGGTGAATCAAGTGCAGAGCTAGATGGCAGTTCCTTACCTCCCCTCGTAGTTGAGGGGTAGATCTTGGTTTTTGGATCTCTCAAGTTCTTCATAGTGTCCAGCAGATATAAATCCCAAGTGACTCAAAGAATAGAGCTATGCTCCCCTACAACGGCGCCAGAAATTAGTCTTGATAACCCACAAGTATAGGGGATCGCAACAGCTTTCGAGGGTAGAGTATTCAACCCAAATTTATTGACTCGACACAAGGGGAGCCAAAGAATATTCTCAAGTATTAGCAGCTGAGTTATCAATTCAACCACACCTGGAAACTTAGTATCTGTAGCAAAGTGTTTAGTAGCAAAGTAATATGATAGTGATGGTAACGGTAACAAAAGAGTAATGAAAGCAAAGTAATGTTTTTGGTGGTTTGTAGTGATTGTAACAATAGCAACGGGAAAGTAAATAAGCGTAAACTAGTATATGGAAAGCTCGTAGGCATCGGATCAATGATGGATAATTATGCCGGATGCAGTTCATCATGTAACAGTCATAACATAGGGTGACATAGAACTAGCTCCAATTCGTCAATGTAATGTAGGCATGTATTCCGAATATAATCATACGTGCTTATGGAAAAGAACTTTCATGACATCTTTTGTCCTACCCTCCCGTGGCAGCGGGGTCCTAATGGAAACCAAGTGATATTAAGGCCTCCTTTTAATAGAGAACCGGAACAACGCATTAGCACATAGTGAATACATGAACTCCTCAAACTACGGTCATCACCGGTAAGTATCCCGATTATTGTCACTTCGGGGTTAACGGATCATAACACATAATAGGTGACTATAGACTTGCAATATAGGATCTAGGCTCTCATATATTGATGAAAACATAATAGGTTCGGATCTGAAATCATGGCACTCGGGCCCTAGTGACAAGCATTAAGCATAGCAAAGTCATAGTAATATTAATCTTAGAACATAGTGGATACTAGGGATCAAACCCTAACAAAACTAACTCGACTACATGGTGAATCTCATCCAACCCATCACCGTCCAGCAAGCCTACGATGGAATTACTCACGCACGGCGGTGAGCATCATGAAACTGGTGATGGAGGATGGTTGATGATGACGACGGCGACGAATCCCCCTCTCCGGAGCCCTGAACGGACTCCAGATCAGCCCTCCCGAGAGGTTTTAGGGCTTGGCGGCGGCTCCATATCGTAAAACGCGATGATTTCTTCTCTCTTATTTTTCTCTCCCCGAAAGCAGTTATATAGAGTTGGAGTTGGAGTCGGGGGGTCTCCAGGGGGCCCACGAGGTAGGGGGCGCGCCCTAGGGGGGGCGCCCCCCACCCTCGTGAGAAGGGTGTGGGCCCCTGGTCTTCATCTTTGGCGAGGATTTTTTGTTATTTATTGTAAGATATTCCGTGGAGTTTCAGGTCATTCCGAGAACTTTTGTTTTCTACACATAAAACAACATCATGGCAATTCTGCTAAAAACAATGTCAGTCCGGGTTAGTTCCGTTCAAATCATACAAGTTAGAGTCCAAAATAAGGGCAAAAGTGTTTGGAAAAGTAGATACGACGGAGACGTATCACCGATCTAGTACCGAAGATACGACACCTCCGCGATCTGCACACGTTCATCTCGGTGACGTCCCGCGAACTCACGATCGAGTAGAGCTTCAAGGGAGAGTTTCGTCAGCACGATGGCGTGATGACGGTGATGATGTTGCTACCAGAATAGGGCTTCGCCTAAGCACCGTTACGATATTACCAAGGTGGATTATGTGGAGGGGGGCACCGCACACGGCTAAAAGATCAATGATCAACTTGTGTGCCTATGGGGTGCCCCCTCCCCGTATATAAAGGAGTGGAGGAGGGGAGGGGCCGTCCCTCTCTATGGCGCGCCCTAGGGGAGTCCTACTCCCACCGAGAGTAGGATTCCCCCCTTCCATGTAGTAGGAGTAGGAGAGAAGGAAGGGGAGGAGAGGAGAAAGGAAAGGGGGGCTCCCAATTCGGATTGAGCTATGGGGGCGCGCCTCCCACCTTTTCATTCCCTCTTCTCTTTTCCACTAAGGCCCAATAAGGCCCATATACTCCCCGGGGGGTTCCGGTAACCTCCCGGTACTCCGGAAAATGCCCAAACTCATCAGGAACCATTCCGATGTCTAAATATAGGCTTCCAATATATCGATCTTTATGTAACGACCATTTCGATACTCCTCGTCATGTCTCTGATCAAATCCGGGACTCCGAACTACCTTCAGTACATCAAAACACATAAACTCGTAATATCTCGTCACCGAACGTTAAGCGTGCGGACCCTACGGGTTCGAGAACTATATAGACATGACCAAGACATGTCTCTGGTCAATAACCAATAGCGGAATCTGGATGCTCATATTGGCTCCTACATATTCTACGAAGATCTTTATCGGTCAAACCGCATAAAGGTATACGTTGTTCCCTTTGTCATTGGTATGTTACTTGCCCGAGATTCGATCGTCGGTATCTCAATACCTAGTTCAATCTCGTTACCGGCAAGTCTCTTTACTCATTCCGTAATGCTACATCACGTAACTAACTCATTAGCTACATTGTTTGCAAGGCTTATTGTGATGTACATTACCGAGAGGGCCCAAAGATACATCTCCGACAATCGGAGTGACAAATCCTAATCTTGATCCATGCCAACTCAACAAACACCATCGGAGACACCTATATAGCACCTTTATAATCACCCAGTTACGTTGTGACGTTTGGTGGCACACAAAGTGTTCCTCCGGTATTCGGGAGTTGCATGATCTCACAGTCATAGGAACATGTATTGTTATGGAGAAAGCAATAGCAACAAACTAAACGATCATCATGCTAAGCTAACGGATGGGTCAAGTCAATCACATTATTCTCTAATGATGTGATCCCGTTAATCAAATGACAACTCATGTCTATGGTTAGGAAACATAACCATCATTGATTTAACGAGCTAGTCAAGTAGAGGCAAACTAGTGACACTCTGTTTGTCTATGTATTCACACATGTACTAAGTTTCCGGTTAATACAATTCTAGCATGAATAATAAACATTTATCATGATATAAGGAAATATAAATACAACTTTATTATTGCCTCTAGGGCATATTTCCTTCAACTCATGGATTAAAATTATGGATGATCATACAATTTTTTTATGCTGGATTGAATTTTGCTTCTAGAAATCTTTTAGATTCGTCCGCGTGAGGCACTTTTATAGAAATCACTTTAGGAGAAGCAACTAAACTCCTAGATAATATTATGGTTAATTATTCTCAATGGCACACCGAAAGATCTACTAGTAAAAAGGTTCATGCAATAGAAGAGATTAATGTTTTAAGTGGAAAGATGGATGAACTTATGAAATTGTTTGCTAATAAGAGTGTTTATTCTGGTCCTAATGATATGCCTTTGTCTACTTTGATTGAGAATAATAATGAATCTATGGATGTGAATTTTGTTGGTAGGAACAATTTTGGTAACAACACGTATAGAGGAAACTTTAATCCTAGGCCGTTTCCTAGTAATTCCTCTAATAATTATGGTAATACCTACAACAACTCTTATGGAAATTTTAATAAGATGCCCTCTTATTTCAAGGCTAGTGTTAAAGAATTTATGATTTCGCAAAAGAATTTCAATGCTTTGCTTGAACAAAAATTGCCTAAGATTGATGAGTTGGCTAGGAATGTGGATAGAATTTCTCTTGATGTTTATTATTTGAAACTTAGATCTATTCCACCTAAGCATGATATCAATGAGTCTCTCAAATCTAAGAGAATTTCCATTGATGAGTGCAAAGAAAGAACCACTAGGATGCGTGCTAAAAAAGATTGCTTTGTAAAAGCGTGTTATTCTAGTTTTCATGATAACAATGATGAAGATCAAAAAGTGATTGATGTGTCTCCTATTAAATCTTTGTTTGCCAATATGAATATCGATAATGATGGGACTGGAGATGAGTCAACTTTGGTTAAAAGGTGTCCCAATGATTCAGAGTTTTTAGATCTTGATGCAAAAATTGGTAAAAGTGGGATTGAAGAGTCAAAACTTTACATAGCAATGAACCCACTATTTTGGATTTCAAGGAATTTAATTATGATAATTTCTCTTTGATAGGTTGTATTTCCTTGTTGCAATCCGTGCTAAATTCTCCTCATGCTTATGATCAAAATAAAGCTTTTACCAAACATATCATTGATGCCTTAATGCAATCCTATGAAGAAAAGCTTGAATTAGAAGTTTCTATCCCTAGAAAACTTTATGATGAGTGGAAACCTACTACTAAAATTAAAATTAGAGATCATGAATGCTATGCTTTATGTGATTTGGGTGCTAGTGTTTCCATGATTCCAAAAACTTTGTGTGATGTGTTAGGTTTCCGCGAATTTGATGATTGTTCTTTAAATTTTCATCTTGCGAATTCCATCATTAAGAAACCTATGGGAAGGATTAATGATGTTCTTATTGTTGCAAATAGGAATTATGTGCTCGTAGATTTTATTGTTCTTGATATAGATTGCAATCCTACTTGTCCTATTATTCTTGGTAGACCTTTCCTTAGAATGATTGGTGCAATTATTGATATGAAAGAAGGAAATATTAGATCTCAATTTCCATTAAGGAAGGGCATGGAACACTTCTCTAGTAAGAAAATTAAATTACCTTATGAATCTATTATGAGAGCCACTTATAGATTGCATACCAAAGACGGCAATACCTAGATCTATTCTTGTTTTTATGCCTAGCTAGGGGCGTTAAACGATAGCGCTTGTTGGGAGGCAACACAATTTTATTTTATTTCTTGCTTTTTGTTCCTGTTTAGTAATAAATAATTCATCTAGCTTCTTTTTAGATGTGGTTTTATGTTTTTAATTAGTGTTTGTGCCAAGTAGAACCTTTGGGAAGACTTGGGGGGAAGTCTTTGCGATCTTGCTATAAAAAACATAAACTTTAGCGCTCACAAGATTAGCTGCCATTTTTTACTGCAGAGTGAGATTAGGTTGATTATTTTTGCAGATGATTAATATAAAAATTCCTCACGCCCACCAATTTATTTCAGAATTTTTGGGGTTACAGAAGTATACGAAACCTACAGATTACTACAGACTATTCTATTTTTGACAGATTCTGTTTTTCGTGTGTTGTTTGCTTATTTTGATGAATCTATGGCTAGTATCGGGGGGTACGAACCATAGAGAAGTTGAAATACAGTAGGTTTAACACAAATATAAATAAATATGAGGTCATTATAGTACCTTGAAGTGGTGGTTTGTTTTCTTATACTAACGGAGCTCATGAGATTTTCTGTTGAGTTTTGTGTTGTGAAGTTTTCAAGTTGTGGGTAAAGATTTGATTGGTTTTGGAATAAGGATTGGCAAGAGCCTAAGATTGGGGATGCCCATGGCACCCCAAGGTAAAATTCAAGGACAACCAAAAGCCTAAGCTTGGGGATGCCCCGTAAGGCATCCCCTCTTTCGTCTTCGTCCATCGTTAACTTTACTTGAGGCTATATTTTATTCACCACATGATATGTCTCTTGCTTGGAGCGTCTTTTATGATTTGAGTCTTTGCTTATTAGTTTACCACAATCAGCCTTGCTGTACACACCTTTTGGAGATACACACATGAATCAGAATTTATTAGAATACTCTATGTGCTTCACTTATATCTTTTGAGCTAGATAATTTTGCTCTAGTGCTTCACTTATATCTTTTTAAGAGCACAGTCGTGGTTTTATTTTACAGAAATTATTGATCTCTCATGCTTCACTTATATTATTTTGAGAGTCTTATAGAACAGCATGGTAATTTGCTTTGGCTATAAAATTAGTCCTAATGTGATGAACATCCAAGTTGGGTATAATAAAAACTATCATATAAAGTGCATCGAATGCCATGAGAAGTTTGATTCTTTATGATTGTTTTGAGATATGAAGATGGTGATATTAGAGTCATGATAGTTGAGTAGTCGTGAATTTGAGAAATACTTGTTCTAAAGTTTGTGATTCTCGTAGCATGCACGTATGGTGAACCTTTATGTGATGAAGTCGGAGCATGATTTATTTATTGATTGTCTTCCTTATGAGTGGCGGTCGGGGACGAGCGATGGTCTTTTCCTACCAATCTATACCCCTAGGAGCATGCGCGTAGTACTTTGTTTCGAAACTAATAGATTTTTGCAATAAGTATGTGAGTTCTCTATGACTAATGTTGAGTCCATGGATTATACGCACTCTCACCCTTCCTCCATTGCTAGCCTCTTTAATACCACATGCCTTTCGCCGGTATCATACACCTACCATATACCTTCCTCAAAACAGCCACCATACCTACCTATTATGGCATTTCCATAGCCATTCCGAGATATATTGCCATGCAACTTACCACCGTTCCGTTTGTTATGACACGTTACATCATTGTCATATTGCTTTGGATGATCATGTAGTTGACATCGTATTTGTGGCAAAGCCACCTTTATAATTCTTTCATACATGTCACTCTTGATTCATTGCACATCCCGGTACACCGCCGGAGGCATTCACATAGAGTCATATTTTGTTCTAGTATCGAGTTGTAATTTTTGAGTTGTAAGTAAATAAAAGTGTGATGGTAATCATTATTAGAGCATTGTCCCAAGTGAGGAAAGGATGATGGAGACTATGATTCCCCCACAAGTCGGGATGAGACTCCAGACGAAAAGAAAAAAAATAGAAAAGAAAAAGAGAGGCCATAAAAAAGGAAAATACCCAAATAAAAAAAGAGAAAAGAGAGAAATGAGAGAAAAAGAGAGAAGGGACAATGTTACTATCTTTTTACCACACTTGTGCTTCAAAGTAGCTGATACGTCCATTTTGCATCATGCTTTTATATCGATATTTATTGCATTATGGGCTGTTTTTTCACATTATGTCACAATACTTATGGCTATTCTCTCTTATTTTATAAGGTTTACATAAGGAGGGAGAATGCCGGCAGCTGGAATTCTGGGCTGGAAAAGGGGCAAATATTAGAGACCTATTCTACACAACTCCAAAAGTTCTGAAACTCCATGGAATACCTTATAATAAATAATGAAAATCCTCGCCAAAGATGAAGACCAGGGGGCCCACACCATGTCCACGGGGGTGGGGGGCGCGCCCCCTACCTCGTGGGCCCCCTGGTGGCTCTCCGATGACCATCTTCTGCTATATGAAGTCTTTCATCGAGAAAAAATCCAGAAGCAACCTTTTGGGACGAAACTCCGCCGCCACGAGGCAGAACATTGGCAGAACCAATCTAGGGCTCCGGCAGAGCTGTTCTGCCGGGGAAACTTCCCTCCCGGAGGGGGAAATCATCGCCATCGTCATCACCAATGCTCCTCTCATCGGGAGAGGGCAATCTCCATCAACATCTTCATCAGCACCATCTCATCTCAAAACCCTAGTTCATCTCTTGTATCCAATTCTTGTCTTCAAGTCCGGGATTGGTGCTAGTAGGTTGCTAGTACTATTAATTACTCCTTGTAGTTGATGCTAGTTGGTTTAATTGGTGGAAGATCATATGTTCACATCCTTTATGCATATTATTACCCCTCTGATTATGAACATGAATATGCTTTGTGAGTAATTACGTTTGTTCCTGAGGACAAGGGAGAAGTCTTGCTATTAGTAGTCATGTGAATTTGGTATTCGTTCGATATTTTGATGAGATGTATGTTGTCTAGCCTCTAGTGGTGTTATGTGAACGTCGACTACATAACACTTCACCATTATTTGGGCCTAGAGGAAGGCATTGGGAAGTAATAAGTAGATGATGGGTTGCTAGAGTGACAGAAGCTTAAACCCTAGTTTATGCGTTGCTTCGTAAGGGGCTGATTTGGATCCATATGTTTCATGCTATGGTTAGGTTTACCTTAATACTTTTGTTGTAGTTGCGGATGCTTGCAATAGAGGTTAATCATAAGTGGGATGCTTGTTCAAGTAAGAACAGCACCCAAGCACCGGTCCACCCACATGTCAAATTATCAAAGTACCGAACGCGAATCATATGAACGTGATGAAAACTAGCTTGACGATATTCCCATGTGTCCTCGGGAGCGCTTTTCCTTATATAAGAGTTTGTCCAAGCTTGTCCTTTGCTACAAAAAGGATTGGGCCACCTTGCTGCACTTTATTTACTTTTGTTACTTGTTGCTCGTTACAAATTATCTTATCACAAAACTATCTGTTACCACTTATTTCAGTACTTGCGAAGAATACCTTGCTGAAAACCGCTTATCATTTCCTTCTGCTCCTCGTTGGGGTCGACACTCTTACTTATCGAAAGGACTACGATAGATCCCCTATACTTGTGGGTCATCAGTAGCACTATGATCTTTATGATAGAGAGTCTCCTATGTTGTCACTTTCATATGCTAGTGGGAATTTTACATTATGGAACTTGGCTTGTATATTCCAATGATGGGCTTCCTCAAAATGCCCTAGATCATCGTGAGCAAGCGAGTTGGATGCACACCCACTTAGTTTTTTGTTGTTGAGCTTTCATACACTTATAGCTCTAGTGCATCTGTTGCATGGCAATCCCTACTCACTCACATTGATATCTATTGATGGGCATCTCCATATATCGTTGATACACCTAGTTTATGTGAGACTATCTTCTCCTTTTTTGTCTTCTCCACAACCACCATTCTATTCCACATATAGTGCTATGTCCATGGCTCATGCTCATATATTGCGTGAAGATTGAAAAAGTTTGAGAACATCAAAAGTACGAAACAATTGCTTGGCTTGTCATCGGGGTTGTGCATGATTAAATACTTTTGTGGTTGTAGCGACCAGACCTAAGACGGTCAAGTCTCTGTGCTTAAGTGTCATCCCAGGATCGGTATGCTGACACACACAGTACTCGAGGATTTATAACAGAGGTAAATCACATGTATAAAATAACGTAGATACTATTACCTCAATCCAAATAGCGGAAGTAACAAGGTTGTGGATTCCCATCAACACCAATGACAAAGTTGAGTGTAGAAATCGTAACCCTAATGTATCACTTACTCGTCGTAAAAAACCTGCAACATGAGACGTTGCAGCCCCAAAGGGTCAATACATTGAATGTACTGGCAAATTCACACCATAGAGAAATGACGAACAATGGCTACCACTACATGCATATATGGCTGGTGGAAAAGCTCTATGGTTATAAGGTTTTTGCGAAAAGCCAATTTTTCCCTAGTACAAAGGAATGTGATTTATTTTAACTACAAAGTTGGTTGAAAAATATTTAGAAGGTAAACCCCCTCTCAATCCCAATTAAAAGTAATTAATAACCCAATCAAATTTATATTAAGAGTGATGAGATCCACATGACAATCCAAGAACAGATACTCAAGATGTCCATAACCGAGGACACGGCTAACCATGATTAGTTTGTACACTCTGCAGAGGTTTGTGCACTTTTCCCCACAAGACTCGATCTCCTCCGTTGGATTTCTCGCACTACATAATGTTTGAGAAACGGATGACCGAGACACAGTCTTTCCGAAGAGGTCCCCTTAACCGATAGATAGGCATGTACACCTAAACCCCCTACATCTGCTAGCCCATCATGGAAAGGTTTCCCACAACTTACTCAACTATGTCAGAGCCCATATTGGCATGTGGCTGCACAAGGAAGTTCCCAGCATGAAAAATCTTATGATCCCTTTTGAGCCTGGGTGGCAGTCCATAGGAAAATCACACGGTACCCTGGGATTTCCAAAAATACAAGCAATCACTGGTTTTCCCAGGTGCCTCAATCCACCCAGATGTGTATTAAAGTTGCCACCTTAAGTTAACAATTAATTAACAACTCACATCTGTCATGGATACACTCAAACCCAAACCACGTCTATGAGCATAGCATAGCGATATAAGCAACGTAGAAGTAACTCCCAGGGTTTGATAATAAAAATAGGGTAATAGGTTCCTACCTCATCAACTATTTCCCAATACCCACAAGTTATCAATCCTACACATGCAATGTTTGAGGGTGAAGCTAATGCATAAAAACTGGGTATGAAAGGAATATGATCAAAGTGTGAACTTGCATGTACTGTTGATGAAGATGATTCGCACTCAAAACTCTTAACAGTTCTACTCGTCACACTCCGGTCAATATATCATAGGCAAGCAATAGTAACCACACATAAGAAATCACTCAAAAGATAAAAAAGAACGAAAAAGACAATTTGGCAAACATCAAAACCAAGCAAATAACTCTTGCAACATAAATAATTTCTAACAGTACCAAAATCATGTGTATTTGACCTTACCAGAAATTTTAGGTCAAGAGCTTCGATTTGCAAAAAGAGTCAACTTAAACGGAGCTACCGAACTCAAGTTATGATCAAAAGAAGATTCAAATTCAAATCTGCTTGAAAACAATTTTTAAATTTTTAAAAACATGTTTAAGTTGTTTTACTGGATAGAGGGGATCGTAACGAAGAAGTGGGCGTTGGTTTCATCTAATTCCGAGTAACAAGCAAAAAGTAGTGACCTATTGAAGTACATGGACTAATCTGTAAATAAAATCATCACATATAGGTCCCTGGCCAAAATCTAAAAATAAAAAGAAAAATCCTATCGAACGAACGTTCTCTACTGAAGCATATGCGATGAAAACCGTTCGTTACAAAACCCTAACTAACGAACGCTCGCAAAATAAACTAAACTAAATAATAAACCGTTTTTTTAAGAAAAACCGAAGTAACCCTAAAAAACCAGATCGGCCGGTTTATACCAGTTCAGGTGGTGGTTCGGGTCGACGGCGGAGGATGGAAGCGGCGGCTCCAGCGTCGAGGCGAACGGTGGCGGCTAGGGGCTCCGGCGGATCGGCGGGGCGGCGCGGCGGTGATGCGTTGCGGTGGCGGCGGTGGATCTGGCAGCGGCGGCGGTGCAACGCGGGACGAGGAGCGGCGGCTTCGACGGAAACGGAAGTGGCGCAGGCCTGGGGCGCGATTTATAGAAGGGAGGCGAGGCGGTGGCGTGGGGTGCAAGGCGGGGCGGCGACGGACTCCGCGGAGGTCACGGCGGCGGCGGTGTCGGGCAGGAGGCGGAGACCTGCCTGAGCTTGGGGACGAGCGGGATGGGCCGTTGGGCCGCGGCCTAGCTCGGGCCAGCCCAGTCGGCGACGGGGATTTTTTTTCATAAACACACACAATAATAAAAAATGAAAGCAAAAGAAAGAAAATATTATATAGGCATATAATATATCAAAAAATTTATAAAATCATTTTCTACAATGTGAACATTTTTCTAGCATCAAATAAAATCCACAAAAATTCAAATAATTCAAACAGTGCTACTGCTACAATAAAAGCCAATAAAATCATTTTAAAAATACCAAAATTAATTCAAAGTTATTTCTCTCCAATTTTCTGATGTAAGGAATCATTTTACCCTAATTTCCATATATTTTATTTTTGGAGAAAAATAATTTGAATAAAACCCAAATAACTCCAAATTGAAAATAATTTCAAAAGGACTTTGAATTTGATCCTTTTAAACTCCCAACTCATATTTCATATGTTTTGAAGAAGTCAGTTTATCTTCCCTCATGAAAATCATTGAGTTGCTTGAAGTTTCTGAATTTGAAATATTTCCCAATGAAATTCAAATATTTTCTAGAACCCTTTTCATTTCTTTAAATGGAAGAAGTGATGTCATCTTCTCTCTAGGGTTTTGTATTTGAAAAGAATTGGAATTCATGGAGAACATAAATGCAAAAATGAAAGTTTGAGAAAGTCCTTTTATTCCCTCTCATTTAACTTTCAAAAAAATTCGAATTCACTCACTTTCAGTCAATCAATCACACAACAAACAAACAATCAATTAAAATCTATCTATTTATTATAACATTCTAAAATTTAGAATTTTGGGATGTTACAAACCTACCACCCTTAAAATGAATCTCATCCCCGAGATTCGGAGAGGCTAGAAAGAAATAGGTTAGGGTCGGGGTCTTCTCAAAATCCATCGATCGTCTCCAGTGATCTGGGGTGCTACCACCCTTAGAAACATGGTAACGGTTCCAGGTAAACTCATATACTCCATCCTTATTCTTGACGGGGCCGGTCTTCTCAAATTCTCGGGAAAATTCCTTCTCTGGGCTCTTCCGGTAGTGGCATGACCTTTACCGCAATTCTTCTGTCCTTTCATCTTGGTAAGGTTCTTTCATGACTGGTCTTCTTAGCTGACGGGTATGGCGCCAATACTAAACAACTATTGATATCTCATGGAGGTCAACAATTTTTTTGGTTTCTCCTGCAGGAAATGGGTCTGGGTTGAACCTCACCTTATGACCTACAATTGGTAGCAGCTGCCTTGTACAAAGGATAATTGCTATACCATTCTAAGGTTTTAAACAAGGTTTAATATCATCGTCTCTCTACTATAGGCAAGTCACTCAGATTTACCACCCCATATAGCAAGGCGAACAATAAGAGAAAGTCGGTATGGTGATCAATCCATCCCGAACCCAAATCATTACCTTGTATACAGTTTAGCGAATCTCACATTCTAACACTCGGTCATCCTCACAAGCATTGCAGAATTTTTCTTGTCAACGAACCAAGATTCGGATAAATCCATTGATTCTGCAAGTCAAACAAACATCTATCGTTCCTTCACAACTCTCGGGTTTTGCGTTACTCCTATAAATTCATCAGTGGGTAAGGTCGTAACTTCCTTCAGGGTTTTTCCTTCAGCAAGAGTGTGCTTGCTTCTTGGCAGGTCCTGGGGCCTGTGGGTTATGGCCCATCTCATCACTTGAAATCCTTGAACTCGTCATCGGGGCAACTGATCATTACTCCAACATCCAACTTCCTAGCATACTTAAAATTCATCCAATTGTATTGTCTCCCTTCCTTCTATTTGTACAAGACTAAGACATGATTACTCAAACTCATCATGGAGTTTCCGTTGCTCCATACTTCCAACATCATACCTCCTTTATCCAATAGTACTTCATCTCTTCATACTCTTGGGGATACCCCACATATGGAGACAAGACTCCTTATTTTTTCCAAAATCCACTTCATGGTATATCATTCTCCTTTCCATGGGTCAAGTGTCTTCACAGGGTACTACCACCCTTAAAATGCACAAACTCATCCATAGACCATACTTCTCACATCCTCGAAAATGGTCAAACTCTTTCTTCATAGGGTAACAACTCATAAAATCAAATCAGTACTAACGATGCTAAATTTATTGATTCTCAAATTCTTACAATCTCCGGCATTTCCATTACATGCCTCAACTCAACACCTCAATATAAAAGAAAATATTCTCACTACTACCACTATATTTCTCCTGTTACAAACTCAACTAATTATCACAAGTCTCCTTCTCCTTCGGACAATCTCTGGCAAAGTGCCCTGCTTCACTACAACGAAAACATATTACTTCTGACAAGTATCGGGGTTTCCTTTTTTTGGGCAACTGCTGAAGTACTGCCCTGACTCCTTGCACCTAAAACAGGTGATATGACTCAGGTCCTTCCTGGTATCCAATCTACTTATTTTCCTGGACTTTTCCGTTCCAATCAGGGCTTCTATTTCCTGTGGATCATACTCTACTTCCTCTGTCAGGAATTCTACTAGATCTCCATTCAGACAATTCTGGAAGATGTGTCCTTCTTCTCCACATGAATAGCACGACTTGGTGTAGGGTCTAATTGGTTCTTCTTTAGGTATGTCCTCCACCTCTTCCTTCATCATTGGTTCTTCTAAAATTTCCATGAGAGCTCCTTTCATTGCTTCTTTCTTCTGCTATACGGTTCTTTGTACCATGGGGTAAATGTGACACTGAGCAGGGTAGTGGGTAGTCCCTTCACACAGGAAACAAGTAATCTTCCTAGTTGGGCATTCTTCAGCTAGGTGTCTGTCTTCACAATTAGGGCATTCATCCTTGTGTTCCTTATGATTGTGTCCTATTTCTCCACAAAGCTTGCATGCACAATGCTTCTTCATATCATTTCCATAAGTCTTCAACTTCTGGGACACAAACCGAGACTTTGGCAAAGTCAACTAAAATTCTTTCCAAGTGGTTACTCCTTGCCATCCATTGATGGTTTGGTACATCCTCCACCAAGTAGCAGCACCTCTTTCAAAGCACTGAAAAGCATGCTGTGTCATATCATTTCCAACTATAGGGTTATTCTCCATGTGATCCTCCATGTTCTGAATCCATCGGTCTGTCTCCAACTGACTCATCAGTCCAGAAAATACAAGCTCACCTCCATTCATCCTCTATTGGGTCCAAGGGTTTTGGGGTGAGATAAGAGAGATAGAGAGGGATACACACAATACAAACAATAGTTTTGAAAAGACAAATTTTATTTTGTGGTCGTCGGAAAAACATCAAACAAATGACAGCTCACAATCATCGCATCTAACGTAGGTATATAACAGGGTTTGGTCTTCTAAAGGTCAATAAATCTTCAAAATCGCCAAATTCTTCAAGTCTTGTTCATGTCTTCGATGGCTTCTTCTGATCATGCTTGTCATTCTCAAGTTCTTTTGCCAGATCATCTCTGTTGATGCGAAGTCTCTCGTGACATCCTATAATATTTTGGAGTTGCATTCCAAACTTCTGGGTTTCAACCTCCTTGGCAAGAACCATGATCCTACTGTCCTTCAGTTCTTGATGAGTCTCCAGTATCTCGAGCTTTTGCTCCTCCAGCTTGGCTACTTTCAGCTTCTGGGTCCTGTCTTCTTCACGAAAAGCTTCCTTGTCTAATACGGCTTCCTGCATGTCCATCTTAACTTCTTGATGTAACACTCCAGATCCTGGCGATACACCAGCTAAGGTTAAAACTGCATCCTTTGCTGATAGGCACTCCATCAGCCTTCTTTTCATCCAATCCTTCCAAGGAAATGCATGCTTAACTCAGCACGGTGACAATAGCATAAGTGGACGTTAACATCATGGATAGCCATGTCTATGCCCTTGTCATTACCATGAGCTATCATTCCATAGTTGACATCTCCTGCCTTAGGGTTTCTTGACAAATACTTTGAGTTCTAGTGCTCCATGTTTCGATCATTCTTTGATACGCCTTGATCTCAGGTATTCGGCAACTTCAATAGTCTGACAAATTCCATAAGGGTAACTTCCTAGGTCGTACAAATCTGGGAATTCTTTAGAGCCTTCAAATTCTCCTAGTCTTCGGAGTCTTCAACCATTGTACTTTCCATTATTCAGCTGCACAATAAAGTCTTCTTCATTTTGAAGTGGTCTTAGTTGTTCAATATCTTGTACTCCTTGGAGTGGTCTCATCAGTTGAATCTTCATGGTCAAAAGGGGAAAGGGGTGTAGTCTTACTTAAAAGGGAATTTCTGAATAAGCTCGGGAGAGAAGAGAAGTAAAAGATCTTTTGAAAAAAGAAGTTGTAGAGAAAAGCTTTCCTATGGGCTTGCTAGTTTCTAGGGTCACGTCCTACAGTCAACATGTGCTCTGATACCATCTTGTAGCGACCCAACCTCAGACGGTCAAGTCTCTGTGCTTAAGTGTCATCCCTAGATCGGTATGCTGACACACACAATACTTGAGGATTTATAACAAAGGTAAATCACATGTATAAAATATCGTAAATACTATTACCTCAATCCAAATAACGGAAGTAACAAGGTTGTGGATTCCCATCAACACCAACGACAAAGTTGAGTGTAGAAATCGTAACCCTAACGTATCACTTTCTCGTCGTAAGAACCCTGCAACATGAGGCGTTGCAGCCACAAAGGGTCAGTACATTGAATGTACTGGCAAATTCACACCATAGAGAAATGATGAACAATGGCTACCACTACATGCATATATGGCTGGTGGAAAAGCTCTATGTTTATACGGTTTTTGCGAAAAGCCAATTTTTCCCTACTGCAAAGGAATGTGATTTATTTTAACTACAAAGTTGGTTGAAAAATATTGAGAAGGTAAATCCGCTCTCAATCCCAATTAAAAGTAATTAATAACCCAATCAAATTTATATTAAGAGTGATGAGATCCACATGATAATGCAAGAACCAGATACTCAAGATGTCCACAACCGGGGACACTGCTAACCATGATTAGTTTGTACACTCTGCAGAGGTTTGTGCACTTCTCCCCACAAGACTTGATCTCCTCCATTGGATTTCTCGCACTACATAATGTTTGAGAAACAGATGACCGAGACACAGTCTTTCCGAAGAGGTCCCCTTAACCGATAGATAGGCCTGTACACCCAAATCCCCTACATCTGCTAGCCCATCATGGAAAGGTTTCCCACAACTTACTCAACTATGTCAGAGCCCATATTGGCATGTGGCTGCACACGGAAGTTGCCGGGATGAAAAATCTTATGATCCCTTTGAGCCTGGGTGGCGGTCCATAGGAAAATCACACGGTACCCCGGGATTTCCAAAAATACAGGCAATCACTGGTTTCCCCAGGTGCCTCAATCCACCCAGATGTGTATTAAAGTTGCCACCTTCAGTTAACCATTAATTAACAACTCACATCTGTCTTGGATACACTCAAACCCAAACCACGTCTACGAGCATAGCATAGCGATATAAGCAACGTAGAAGTAACTCCCAGGGTTTGAAAATAAAACAAGGTAATAGGTTCCTACCTCATCAACTATTTCACAATACCCACAAGTTATCAATCCTACTCATGCAATGTTTGAGGGTGAAACTAATGCATAAAAACTGGGTATGAAAGGGATATGATCAAAGTGTGAACTTGCATGTACTGTTGATGAAGATGATTCACACTCAAAACTCTTGATAGTTCTACTCGTCACACTCTGGTCAATCTATCGTAGGCAAGCAATAGTAACCACACATAAGAAATCACTCAAAAGATCGAAAAGAACGGAAAAGACAATTTGGAAAACATCAAAACCAAGCAAATAACTCTTGCAACATAAACAATTTCTAACAGTACCAAAATCATGTGCATTTGGACTTATTAGAAATTTTAGGTTAAGAGCTTCGATTTGCAAAAAGAATCAACTCAAACGGAGCTACGAAACTCAAGTTATGATCAAAAGAAGATTCAAATTCAAATCTGTTTGAAAACAATTTTTAAATTTTTAAAAACATGTTTAAGTTGCTTTACTGGATAGAGGGGATCGTAACAAAGAAGTGGGCGTTGGTTTCATCTAATTCTGAGTAACGAGCAAAAAGTAGTGATCGATTGAAGTATAGGGGCTAATCTATAAATAAAATCATCACAGATAGGTCCCTGGCCGAAATCTAAAAATGAAAAGAAAAATCCTATCGAACGAATGTTCGCTACTGAAGCATATGCGATGAAAACCGTTCGTTACAAAACCCTAACTAACGAACGCTCACAAAATAAACTTAACTAAATAATAAGCCCTTTTTTAAGAAAACCGAAGTAATCCTAAAACACCAGACCGGGCGGTTTATACCGGTTGAGGTGGCGGTTCGGGTCGACGGTGGCGGATGGCAGTAGCGGCTCCGGCGTTGAGGCGAACGGCGATGGCGACAGCTAGTGGCTCTGGCGCAGCGGCGGATCGGCGGGGCGGCGGCAGCGAGTGGCGGCGGCGCGGCGGTCATGCACTGCTGCAGCGGCGGTGGATCTCGCAGCGGCGGCGGCACAACGCAGGACGAGGAGCGGCGGCTTCGGCGGAAATGAAAGTGGCGCGGGCCCGGGGCGCGATTTATTAAAGGGAGGCGAGGTGGTGGCGTGGGGTGCAAGGCGGGGCGGCGACGGACTCCTCGAAGGTCACGGCGACGGCGGCGGTGTCGGGCAGGAGGCGGAGACCTGCCCGAGCTCAGGGACGAGCGGGATGGGCCGTTGGGCCGCGGCCTGGCTCGGGCGCTGGGCCGGCCCAGTCGGCGACGGGGATTTTGTTTCATAAACATGGACAATAATAAAAAATAAAAGCAAAAGAAAGAAAAAATTATATAGGCATATAATATATCAAAATTTTCAGAAAATCATTTTCTACAATGTGAACATTTTTCTAGCATCAAATAAAATCCACAAAAATTCAAATAATTTAAACAGTGCTACTGCTACAATAAAACCCAATAAAATCATTTTAAAAATACCAAAATTAATTCAAATTTATTTCTCTCTAATTTTCTGATGTAGGGTATCATTTTACCCTAATTTCCATATATTTTATTTTTGGAGAAAAATGTTTTCAATAAAACCCAAATAACTCCAAATTGAAAATAATTCCAAAAGGACTTTGAATTTGATCCTTTTAAACTCTCAACTCATATTTCATATGTTTTAAAGAAGTCATTTTATCTTTCCTCAAGAAAATCATTGAGTTGCTTGAAGTTTCTGAATTTGAAATATTTCCCAATGAAATTCAAATATTTTCTAAAACCCTTCTCATTTCTTTAAATGGAAGAAAGTCATGTCATCTTCTCTCTAGGATTTTGTATTTGAAAAGAATTTGAATTCATGAAGAACATAAATGCAAAAATGAAAGTTTGGGAAAGTCCTTTTATTCCCTCTCATTTAACTTTAAAAAAGTTTCGAATTCACTCACTTTCGATCAATCAATCACATAACAAACAAACAAACAATCAATTCAAATCTATCTATTTATTATAACATTCCAAAATTTAGAATTTTGGGATGTTACAGTGATGAAGATAGAGCATAGCCAGACTATATAATTTTGTAGGGATAACTTTCTTTGGTCATGTTATTTTAAGAAAACATGATTGCTTTGTTAGTATGCTTGAAGTATTATTATTTTTATGTCAATATTAAACTTTTGTCTTGAATTTTTTGGAACTGAACATTAATGCCACAATAAAAAATTACATTGAGAATTGTGCTAGGTAACATTCCACGTCAAAAATTCTATTTTTATCATTCACCTACTCAAGGACGAGCATGAATTAAGCTTGGGGATGCTTGATACGTCTCCAACGTATCTATAATTTTTGATTGTTCCATGCTATTATATTATCTTTTTGGATGTTTAATGGGCTTTGTTATGCACTTTATATTATTTTTGGGACAAACCTACTAACCGAAGGCCTAGTGCAAATTGCTGTTTTTTTGCCTATTTCAGTGTTTCGCAGAAAAGGAATACCAAACGACATCCAAATGGAATGAAACCTTCGGGAGAGTTATTTGTTGGAACAAACGCAATCTAGGAGACTTGGAGTGGACGTCAAGGAAGCAATGAGGCGGCCACGAGGTTGGAGGGCACGCCCAGGGGGTAGGCACGCCCCCCACCCTCGTGGGCCCCTTGTGGCTCCACCGGACTAGTTCTTTCGCCTATATATACTGATATACTCCGAAAACATCCGGGAGCACCACGAAACCCTATTTTCACTGCCGCAACCTTCCGTACCCGTTAGATCCCATCTTGGGGCATTTTTCGGTGCTCCCCCGGAGGGGGAATCGATCAGGGAGGGCTTCTACATCAACACCATAGCCT
This sequence comes from Triticum dicoccoides, assembly GCF_002162155.2. Taxonomy (NCBI): domain Eukaryota; kingdom Viridiplantae; phylum Streptophyta; class Magnoliopsida; order Poales; family Poaceae; genus Triticum; species Triticum dicoccoides. The sequence continues at coordinate 114,210,338 of NC_041390.1, forward strand.
CTTCGATGATATGTGAGTAGTTTACCACAGACCTTCAGGTCCATAGTTATTAGCTGTAACATCCCGATTCTTGAAATGTTTAAGAAAAAGTTTTCCAAAAATCAAGACGAGAAAATTTCGTTTGTTTTATTTGGTAAGAAAGCTTAAAACGGACGTTTATAATTTAGAGGATTTAATTTGATCTAATGCGAACTTAAATTAAATTTGAGTTTTGTTCTTTTCTTTTAACTAGTTTTTAATTTGTCCTCAACATATTTAAGTATGTGAGTTTGCATTGTCCTGGATTTCTCAATTCATTTGATTTGTATTCAAGCTTTTAATTCCTTTCTAGATTTTTCCTTTCCTAAAAGGAAATCATTTCTTTTTCCCTCTATCAAACTATGGGCAGAATCACCTATGCCCAATCTGTCTCATTTTTTTCTATCTTTCTTTTTCTTTCCCTTATCTACTAAATGGGCTAAGTCCATTTATTTTTTTCTTTTTCTCTCTTTCCACTTGGGCTGAATGAACTGGCCCAACCCTCCTGTAGCTAGCGAACGCTTCCTTTCCTTCCTCTTTTCTCTGTACGTTCTCAACTCACATACACATACGAAGAGAAACAGCCACCACCTACAATTACATAAAGGAAACTGCTCCACCATCCTTTAATTCCCTCTCCACTTACCTATCTTCTAGCGCCATGCCCCAAGCGCTTCCTCTCCACGTTCACGCACAGAAGACTAAACTTATAGCCACCTACAGCCATGAAGGAAGCCTTCTCTAATTCCCTTTTAATCTCAATCGTTTGCAAATCCGCCAGTACATATACGTGCGCCCCAACCTCCTCTTCCAACCCCTAGCAACCCCTGCTTTCTCCCTTCCTCGTTCTCCCATGAACTCTCTCCAAAGTACTGCTAATCCATGGCCGCCCTTGCTTGATTATGATGAAGAAGGCCATCTCCGTTGGAACCCTTGCACCCCAAGGTCCACATCCACACAACGAATCCATTCAGAGAAGAACAAACGCATTTCGTAGACCACACGCGAAGAATTCAGCATGTTCGTCTACACTGTTCATCGAGTTCGTCGGATTGATTCGTCGCGCTCGGTGAGTTTCTATCCAATTGCTTTGTGCACCTTCAAAATAGCACTCAAGTTATCTCCTAGACATCATGGTTCCTCCTGTTTTTGTCGTTGGGCACGCGGATGCCGCCGTACGCATGAACCGAATATTTTCCAGTGGCATATTCATGTTTCTGTTGTTTTTGTTCACCGTTTGATCTAGGGCACAATAGGTCAAACGTTTTATATGGTTGTAGCAACCCCTTGGAGTTAGATTACTTGTTTGGTCATCTGGATGTGATGTAGATTTTTATTGTTTGTTGATCGGTGGTATTTTTTTATTGCTAAATATATATTTTTATCTTATGCTCATGACATGCCTAGGAGTCACTCCTAGTTATTTTATATTCTTAGGAGTAACGTATGATTTACTAGATTTAGTTTACGACTATTTAAATTGATAAAATAGTTGTACGTTGTTCCGGCTCGGTAATTTGTGGTTGCATGCATTTCTCTTTTATGCAAGCGTACTAATATTTGTGATTTATTTGCCACGTGTAGTATTTTGTTTGTTTAGTATAGATTTATTTTTAGTTACTAAATAACATATAATTTTGTAGTCATGTGTTATGCGTGCGTACAATATTTGGTGAACACTCGGCAAGCTTATAATTTCATAGAATTATTCTAAGCTTTGCTTTCTTTATCGAGTCATGGAATATTTCATGTTTTAATTAGTTCCTTTTGTTTAGCATGAATATATCTTAGATATGTTTTATATATTTGTTCTCAACCATGTTACGTGTGTATTTTATTTACTTGAAATCATGCCATATCTATGATAGTTCTTCAGGTAATTATTGTGTGTGTTTCTATGTAGTTTCTTTATGCTAGACGTCGAATGAAATACTTTACTATGGGGAACTAGTATATTGTAGTTTGTTGTATAGCTCGTGATTGCCTAGTGGTTCCTCTAATTTTGAAGATGTTTGTTATCCAAGATTGTATGGCTAGATGATATTTGTCATGGCTTGGTCGCTTAGACTTGTATTGCTATGTATGGTTTATGCTTCTAGCATATAACCTTGTTTAATATTTATTAATTACCCTAGGTGTTTTGTTTATCTAGGATGATAGGTATGCATGCTTAGTTGATTGCTGGGTTGTGTTAGTACTTACTCGAAGTAGAATGCATGTTTAAGTGGTATGCCTACCATGTGTTATATGATTGCTACTTTATATTGTATGACCAATCATATGGTTAATATTTGCTTGGTAGAAGTACATGCTAGTAGTTTATGGTCTCATATATTTTAATTAAGTAGGATTCTTGCTTCAATATCGTGCCATGATATTGTGATTGTATAACTAGATGGCATAGAGAGAGAGAGAGTGTGTGTGTGTGTATGTGTATGTATTCATGTATTAGGTCATGCCAACCACTATGCATTTGCAAGTGCAGGTTGTACAACATAGGAATGCATGCCATCTTGTTACTCATTCTAGTATAGTATATTTCTTGATATATTTGATGGCATGATCTAGTTTTTTAAATTGCCTACATGCTTAGTATGATGTGTCCATGTGTTTTGTATGTTATAAACAACAATTGTTGTGTGCTACTATCATGCTTCCATGTTCATGCATGTCAACTAGTCTCATAGAGTTGTGTCCTATTTCCATGCTTTCTATTTATGTTAATCAATATAAACTAAGTTAGGTGTTGCATTGTATTATATTAGTACCATAGTGTAGTATCTCGTGTGATGACCATCCATGTTTACACGTCATATTAGTTTATCTTGTTATTGCATTGTTGTGTGCCTAGCGTTTGATATATTTTGTTTACCTTTCTATTGCATTATGATATGCCTAGACATATTTCATGCAAGTAATCTTTCATGCCTTATGATGTTGCGTGTGTTACAGTTGCTTAGTTTGGTTCTTTCTTATAGATGTTTAACTTCATTACATATTAGTCTTATGAGTGTTTTAATACTTGTTGCTATGACTCATATACTTAGGATGAGTCATATGTCATGTGAGTAGAGTTGTGCTTTGATCACACACTCAGAGTGTGCATCATGCTTTGTTATTGTAAGCATGTGGTGATAATATTATTGCTAGTGGTTATTGGTATTAATTGTTCTTTATTATTAAGACCGTGTAATCGTTTAGTATCTTCTCATGAGCACTTGTATGTTGAATGCTTGTGTTATTAGTAAATACATCTTTATGATCCTATACTTACATGCCGTGGGTGAGATGTGTATTATGGTTAAGCTGTTTAATTAGTTTGTACCAAAGTTATTGGTTTATCTTTTGTTATATAAATGCTTACTATTAGCTGTTATGATCGGGGATAGTCTTTGCTTGTTGTTAACCATTATACATATTTGGATTCCTCCAAATATTTAATCTTGGTTGTTGTTAATCTTTATCATGTCATGTCTAGGATAGTTGTTCATCCATTGTTCAACATGTTTTTTATAGTTTCTTGTCAATTGTTTGACAAATGAATTAGTTTGATATAACAGAGTTGATTCTGTTTCCTTTTAATAATATTTTAGGACTAGACCTAGATCAATTCAATTCATATTGTTGTATGAAATGATGTTTCATTGCTTGACTAGAATGGTTTGTAATGTTGGTTTCATTGTCTTATAGAATACTTGCCTTTGATTAATTACATAGTTGTTGTATATGTTTGATTCCAATTGACCATTATAAAATATTTAGATTCTATCTAAATGTTTATTGTGGTTAACTTTCACCTTCATCATGCCATGATGTCATTATGTAGTTAAATGCATATGTTGGTTCCATTCCATCTATGTTGTTGCCATTGTGTTGGTGTTATAGTAGTTCCTTAAGTTGTGATGTGTGGTGAGCACTATTAGTTAATATTAGAACGTTGGTCTTGATCGCCAAGCCTTCCATAGTTGTGTCAACCTAAACCTTGTCACTTCGTTGAATCCTCTCTACTTACCTCCCTATCATGCTATCTCATTTCAGAATCTCCATCTGATCGATATCTCGCTATCCATCCACTCTTGATTATTTTGGATGTTATTTGGATTTGCTATTGCTTTGGTATTTATTCTTTGTCTTTTACTAGCGTTACGATGATTAGGGAGTGAATATGTTGGACATGGACAGAACCAGGTTACCGAAGAAGGACTCAACAACGAAGGCATGCCTCCTTCTTTGATCATACTTATCCTATGTTTACAAAATTCCAGTGTGTTTTATGTTTCTATGTGCATGCTATTTTAATTCTCGTAGCTAGCGTGTCGATTGACACATTACCTTGATCCGCTTGTCGCCTATTCACTTGACACCTGAGTAGAATTATAGTATTCTTGTAGAGTAGAAATGCTTAGCCATGCTTATTACCCTATAGGTGCTTTATTGAATGACCTCTGAGTCATTGATAGTTGAAACTTACCGCTGAGCTAGGCCAAATGGCCTTATTGATATCCTCTACTCTCTTCTACTCTGGGTGAAACTTACCATCTGAATACTGGCGCGGGTGACAGCTGAATCAAGGATTGAAGGAGCGATTGGCTGCCCTTCACGAGTTGAAGGGGGCAATCAGTCGTCCGTGCCGCTTAAGGCCTAATAAGTCTTGGATTTCAAGATTGTGATAATAGTACAACCACATGCTATATGGGCACTGGCTTGGTCAAGTAAGCTAGTCAGCCTTAGGTGTCGATGCCGCCGTACCGCAGATGGGATAGCTGCCTTGCGAGGAGTATCCTCGGCACAGATGGGGGGACCGGTTTGAGGACGTACTCTCAGTTCCGTGTGCCAGACCCGATGGGCATGTCACATCTTTGGGGAATCTAGTCCAAAGACCTCGTCACAATCTCCCTGCCGGTATACCAGATGGTGTACTACGCTAGCGACGGCTAGTGGCAACAAGTCGGGATTGTGTCGTGTGGGTAAAGTGTACAACCTCTATAGAGTGTAAAACTATTCGAATAGCCATGTCCACGGTCATGGACGACACATGAATCTTTCTTGACATAAAGGACCTGTCTTGCTTATTCCCTCTTTGCCACTATTCTTGGAACCTATGAAGAGTGTAACTTGATCAAGGGTCCTCACTTTGATGAAAGTTATTCTGGAGATAAAACATGTGTTCATCTAAAACTGCTTTTATCCAACGGCTATTTTTTTCAAACAAAATTAGCTTTTATGCAAATGAGCCATACAGCCTTCCTTTGAAGCCACATGTAGCTATCCTCCTTCCCCGTGGGAGGCATGTTGAGTATGTAATGTACTCATGGCAATAATTTTGTTGACAACAGAGTCCCATGAAGACGAAGGTGATGACTATGACTACTTTGGCGATCCATAGAAGTGAGGACACGTGGACTACATCGACTGCCTGTGGCTGAGATGGAGTTGCTACGCATTTGTACTTTCGCTGTTTTCTGATTGTAATAAATGTCATGAGACATTTCACTAGGTATGTCTTGTGACAAATATACTACTTATAATGCCTTTACATATTCTGCAATGATACCATTTCACTGTGTTGTCAACAATGATCCTGGGGTTGACATTTAAACACAGGGGGTCTGTAAGATAATTTCAGGTTCTCACAGAAGTGGTATCAGAGCCGATGTCGACCTAGTCACGTGGCCTTATTTAGAAATGAAAATCTTAGGAACTATTTATTTAAGAAAATTATTTTCAAGGAAAATAATCTCGTAGTCTTCTTTGCTATTTCTCTTCGTATCTTATCTTATTCAAATTAATATTACAGTCTACTTCTCTTCCACCTTCTTTATAGTATGAAACCCATTTCCAGCCCTTGGTGTTTCTAAGTCAAAAGCTTCGGAAGATGTGCCACGAATTTCAACATAACTACAACCCCTGAAGCTCTGAGTAGCAACATTTTTCCAAGAGAAGACACTTCGTGACCTCAAGAAGGCAACAACCATCAATCATGCTCCAATCGTCAATGTCGAAGATTCGCCCCAAGATTTATTGTGACCAGCCATATATGATTAGGTTGGTTAGCACCCTTGTAGTAGTAGAACTCGTAGCTTGTAGACGCAAAACCTTACTTGTATGAGTATTGTCTGCATATTTTTCGGTGTTTTCCTATGCAGTCATACTAAAATCCTATTTGCCAAAACGAGTTGCTATTGAGTTTTATTTGGATAGTTTCATGATTATCTAGGTGTTATCTTTTGTTTATCTTCTAGGGTATCTCCGCGTTGTGTAGGATTCCTTTACTCCTCTTATGCTCTTTCCCTCTTCTCTATAAATCCTAGAGGACACTTTGAGAGGAAAGAAGTTGCAACATCATGCTTGAGGTCTATTATCAAAGTGAACCTTATGGAAAACCTCTTTTAAGGGGGGTAGTAGACAATGATTCATGTTGAGATTGAAGAATTGAAGACCTTCATTCATAAGGAAGACAAAGATTTGAATACCTTCAGTACACCTACTATAAGTTCAACCTGAAGACTGGTCAAAGAGTCTAGCTGCACCAAAGCTTCACCGAAAGAAGAAAGGCAAGATTGAAGAATGTTAAATCGCTTAGAGAAGCTATCAAATTACCATCGCCAAAACCGAAGGACTATTTCCAAGCCTTGGGAAAACAAGGGGTAATATCGACAAGAGAAGTATGTCCAATCAACACCCCAAAGTTGCGTGTCACCAAGATCAGAATCGACCGCCACCCACAACTGTGTTTGAGGAGGACCATGTCGAAGAGAAAACTACCCAAACCCATTCTCTATAGTCAGACTGAATCTCGAGGACGAGATTTCTTTTAAGGGGGGTAGATCTGTAACATCCCGATTCTCGAAATGTTTAAGAAAAAGTTTTCCAAAAATCAGGACGAGAAATTTTGTTTGTTTTATTTGGTAACAAAGCTTAAATTGGACTTTTATAATTTAGAGGATTTAATTTGATCTAATGCGAACTTAAATTAAATTTGAGTTTTGTTCTTTTCTTTTAACTAGTTTTTAATTTGTCCTCAACATATTTAAATATGTGAGTTTGCATTTTCCTGGATTTCTCAGTTCGTTTGATTTGTGTTCAAGCTTTTAATTCCTTTCTAGATTTTCCTTTCCTAAAAGGAAATCGTTTCTTTTTCCCTCTATCAAACTATGGGCAGAATCACCTACGCCCAATCTGTCTCATTTTTTCTATCTTTCTTTTTCTTTCCCTGATCTACTGAATGGGCTAAGTCCATTTATTTTTTCTTTTTCTCTCTTTCCACTTGGGCTGAATGAACTCGCCCAACCCTCCTGTAGCTAGCGAACGCTTCCTTTCCTTCCTCTTTTCTCTGTACGTTCTCAACTCACATACACATATGAAGAGAAACAACCACCACCTACAATTACAGAAAGGAAACTGCTCCACCATCCTTTAATTCCCTCTCCACTTACCTATCTTCTAGCACCAGGCCCCAAGCGCTAACTCTCCATGTTCATGCACACACCTACACAGAAGACTAAACGTATAGCCACCTACAGCCATGAAGGAAGCCTTCTCTAATTCCCTTTTAATCTCAATCGTTTGCAAATCCGCCAGTACATATACGTGCGCCCCAACCTCCTCTTCCAACCCCTAGCAACCTCTGCCTTCTTGTAACACCCACGATGCGGCTATATCTCCCACGTGTCGGAGCACGACTTAGAGGCATAGCCGCATTGTAGGCATGTCGCAAGAGGGTTAATCTTTACACATCCCATGTACTGAATAAGAAAGGGATACAGAGTTGGCTTACAATCGCCACTTCACACAATACATAAATATAGCATTACATCATCCAGATACAATCAAGGTCCGACTACAGAACCAAAATAAAGACAACCCCAAATGCATAGGTCCCCGATCACCCCAATTGGGCTCCACTACTGATCAACTGGAAACGAAACAACACAACGAACACGATCTTCATCGAGCTCTCACTTGAGCTTGGTTGCGTCATCTGCACTGGTATCATCGGCACCTGCAACTGGTTTGGAAGTAATCTGTGAGTCACTGGGACTCAGCAATCTCACACCCTCGCGATCAAGACTATTTAAGCTTATAGGTAGGAAAAGGTAGTGAGTTGGAGCTGCAGCAAGCACTAGCATATATGGTGGCTAACTTACGAAATGAGAGCGAGAAGAGAAGCAAAGCACGGTCGAGAAGCTATAAAGATCAAGCAGTGATCCTGAAACTACTTATGTTCCAACATAACTCCAACACCGTGTTCACTTCCCGGACTCCGCCAGAAAGAGACCATCATGGCTACACATGCGGTTGATGCATTTTAAATTAAGTTAAGTGTCAAGTTCTCTACAGCCGGATATCAACAAATTCCCATCTGCCCATAACCGCGGGCACGACTTTCTAAAGTTCAAAACCTTGGAGGGGTATCCCAACTTAGCCCATCACAAGCTCTCACGATCAACGAAGGATATTCCTTCTAGCGGGAAGACCCGATCAGCCTCGGAATCCCGGTTACAAGACATTTTGACGATGGTAAAACAAGACCAGCAAAGCCACCCGATGTGCCGACAAATCCCAATAGGAGTCGCACGTATCTCGTTCTCAGGGCAACACCAGATGAGACTAGCTACGAGTAAAACCAACCCTCAAGTTTCCCCGAGGTGGCCCCGCAGGCAGCACGGTTCGGACCAACACTCAAAGGAGCACTGGCCCCCCGGGGGGTTAAAATAAGATGACCCTTGAGTCTGCAGAACCAAGGGAAGGTATATGGTGGTAGGTAGGCAAATGGTAAAACCAAGGTCGGGCCTTGCTGGAGGAGTTTTATTCAAAGCGAACTGTCAAGGGGTTCCCATAACACACAACCGCGTAAGGAACGCAAAATCAAGGAACATAACACCGGTATGACGGAAACTAGGGCGGCAAGAGTGGAACAAAACACCAGGCATAAGGCCGAGCCTTCCACCCTTTACCAAGTATATAGATGCATTAATTAAATAAGAGATATTGTGATATCTCAAACAAAATCCATGTTCCAACATGGAATGAACTCCAACTTCACCTGCAACTAGCAACGCTATAAGAGGGGCTGAGCAAAGCGGTAACATAGCCAAACAACAGTTTGCTAGGAAAGGTGGGTTAGAGGCTTAACATGGCAATATGGGAGGCATGATATAGCAAGTGGTAGGTATTGCGGCATAGCAAAAGAGCGAACAGCTAGCAAGCAAAGATAGAAGTGATTTCGAGGGTATGGTCATCTTGCCTGAGATCCCGCAAGGAAGAAGAATGAGTCCATGAAGAAGACAAACGGACGTAGTCGAACGGATCCTCACAACTCCGGAACAAAACCGAAGCTAACGAGAGAAGCAACCCGGAAAGAAGAAAGTAACATAGTAAACAACCCTCACATAAACATGGCATGATGCACAATCAAGTATGATGCATGTCCGGTTTAAATATGCATTGCATGGCAAAGTGCACAAACAGAACTACAAGTTAAGTGGAGCTCAATATGCAACGGGTTGCATATTGACGGAGCACCACATCAATTATTTAGTTCTCTCTCGTTTAGGTACTCAACAATATTAAATGTTGTTAAACCTGGCAAGAGGAGAAGCATAAGAAATTATCTATTTAGGCAAGTTTAAATGAGGCCGGAACGCCAAACAACAATTCCGGTAAATCCCCATATGCATTTATCAATTTGGTGCAACAACAATTTAAACATTTTAAATGTTATTGTCATGATGCGGATGACATGTTCAAGTTTATGCAATTTTTCATTAAAAGTTGACAAGAGCATTATGAAGCATTTGTCACCGTGGTGGAAAGAAAAAGGGGTGCCACTGCAACGATAACGGTGCCACGGCAACGTTCCGATTCCGGTAACTCGATTGAGATACCGATGCAAAGGAGAAGTGTGCGGTTGCGTGCAAAAGATGGTGGGGCGCTCCCGGATACCGGGTGTCCCATAAGTCGATGGCATGGAAGCGAGAGACACTACGGACACGGAGCAACACACGGTTCAACTCATACATCGCAAGCATTCGTTCATGGACGTCGTCTCGGGGTTATACCTTCGAAGCGTGCAAACGAGACGGTTCGGGTTCGGTGCAAAGTAGAGGAAGTAGACGTTCTCGTGAGGTAGTGGAAGTAGTGGTCCTCGCTTCGTAGATGTTCACACTCCGTAGGTGTTTGGGGTCAAAACAAGGAACTTGACATCCACGGGTCTTCGAGGGTCTATGGTACATGTTCTGTAGACGTTCGAGCAGTGGTAGTGGTACACGTTCACGGAGTAGGTCGTACACATCGTCAGTAGATGTTCACTTGACAGCCTTCAACGGCGGTAGTTGTTCTCATTTTGTCGTGGAAGTAGTTGCACATCTCATAGTGGTACTTGACGATTTCGAAGACGATAAAAGATGAACTTGGCGGTCCTCATTGATCTAGTACTTGGCGTTATTCCCTGTATGGTGGTTGTTTTAGGCATCGGGCGTCGAGGTATTTGGCAGTCTTGTGTAGACGAACTTGAGGTACTCCGTGGCAGAGGAATCAACGTTGCAACGGTGGTCTCGACGTAACCAGATCGAAGCTAGGCCAAGGGGTCTCGCGCATCGCAGATCGAAGCAGCGGTCGTACTCGTCCTCCCGTGAGCAGAGACGAGGGCACCAGGAAGACCTACGAGGAGCAGCAACAGCAAGGGCGTCGGGGAGGTGATGGCCGTGGCAGGAGCGTGCACGAGGAGGACGCAGGCGAAGAGTGGAGGTCGCCGGCGCGGGCGAAGGCAGCGGCAGCATGGCATGGCGGACGACGCTACCAGCGCAGGTGGAGGAGGAGCTGCGGGGGAGCGGCCCGAGATGCGCAACGCGGCTCCTCTGGCCCATGGCAGGAGGCCATGGCGGGCAGACGGCGTAGGAGGAGATGCTGCAGGGGCGCCGGGGTTGGCGCGGTCGGAGGCCAGGGACGCGGGGCGGAGCTTGGCGGCGTCTTCGGTAGCAGGGAGGCGCGTCCCTGGCGACCGACGTGAGGAGGAGGCCGGGGAAGGAAGGCCATGGCACCAAGGGGAAGGAGGCGCAGAGGCAGGACTTGCCGGCGGTGGCGCCAAGGAGGTGGAGCAAGAGGCGCGGCCGCGGCCTGGCACTGCAGAGGGAGGAGCGCCATGGGTTCGGGACGAGGAGGCGGGCTAGCAGGCCAGCGGTGGTGGCGGAGAAAGGCCATGGCAGAGGTGCACGAGGCGCGTTCCTCTCTGTCTCACCTCTTGACAGCGCACAGAGGGAGGAGAAGATCGAGACGAGGGGAAAGGGGGTCGAACCGAGGCCCCTGGCGGCGCTGAGGGAACGAGGGAAGGGAGAGGTATCGAGGGAGGAGTCGGGCTAGGATTAGGAGGGCAGCATGGGCCAATGGGCCGGCGCGATGGAGGTCTGCTGGAGGGCGCCGGCTGGGCCTTAGAAGGCCACGGATGGCTGCTGAGAGGCCCAGTTGGGCTCTTTCCCTCTCTCTCTTCTTATTTTCTTTAACAGAAAATAAGAGAAGAAAAAGAAAGAAAGAGGGGGTTTAGGGAACGAAGTTGGATTTGCGGATAAATTTCCCGGACTCACAAAAATGAGTTTGACCCAAGAAAAATAGAAACGACAAGATTGAAAGATACAAATTCAAACTCATTTGAATTTAATTCAAATGGGTTTGAACTGGGACTTGGTAAAAGGAAGGTCCAAAAATGATCGGATTTTTGGTGGAGCTCCGAAAAATGACAAAAGAATTTACGGACAAAGTTCGAGGTCAAGAAGCGAGAAAACAAAGGCATGGGGAAATTTTGCAAGTGTGTTTTAGGTGATTCCATAAGAATGGATTATTTATCATAGCTCCCTAATATTGGGAGGGTATGTTATAAAGAGAACTCACCATGTGAATTCCCTCGGTTTAAATGGATCGAAGATCCATACGGTTTATTTGGTTGATTTTTAAAACGGGTTGCATGATGACATGATGCAATGATGAATGCAACGAACCAAACAAAACACCAACGAATCTCGGAACCCATGGAAGGCATCTGAAGCTCTGCTCTTGGGGCGTTACGACACTCCACCACTATGAGAGGATCTCGTCCCGAGATCTAGGATAGCACACGAGAGAAACGGAAGAGAAAGAGAAGAGGTAAAACTAAGTTGCTTCTTTAACAAACGAGTGAAACCACGAGCCTTGAGAGTTTAACAATTTCGAGAAAAGAATACAAGGAGATGAACGAAGTTGAAAACACACCGTTAGAAAAAAAGAGGAACAAGGAACATTACTAGAACCTTATAGGTTGAAAGACATAATAAAAGGGTTGCAATGGACAAGACGTACATGCAATCACTCCGGTAGAAGCGAGATGCACAAGGAACGATAAGGATCAATTATGACAACACTCCGGTTAAAACAAGATAGAGAGGGAAAAAAGAATGATATAAATTTGGCAGCACTCCTACTGTAAATGGAAAGAATACAACATGAACTTGGGAAGATTGGATGATACTTGATGAAATCAACAACACAATGCCTCCGGAACAAATGTAAGAATGGAATCAAAAGAACGGAGGAGAAAACAACATCTTGTACCTCAAATGAGCTTGAAAAAAGAAAAGAAAAAGCATCTTTAGGAGAAGGGTCGAACGGAGTCTTTGGAAAACCTACAACGAAAAGAGTAAGCTTGTAGTGGGCTTATGGAAAACTTCTCAAAACTAGGAGGTGAAATTCTGCCACTAACGGAAACAATAGATTGGATTGATATGAACAAGGAGACGAGAAGCTTATCTCACCGGAAGGATAAATGAAAAACTTGGGTCATTAATAACCACCATAAATAGAAACAATCCTTAGGGAAAGCTTTAGGTGAAATATAACTCAAGATAACTCCAATGAGGAGATTGATGGATTGAAAAGATGTCTTGAACGAAGAGAAAAATATGGATTTAGATATGTCACTCTTGAAAACTTGTGAATCATGAAAACACGAAGGGAAATTATCAACAATGACATAACACCACCTCAAAAGATGAGATATGAAAGAATTGCACTCCGGATGCAAGATGAAGAATGCTTGAACTCCTCAAAACAAGACATGTGTTGAGCACCATGTTTATTTGAGAGTATAGCTTGGAGGATCATAACTTCGAGAGAAATCTTGAAGAATAATTGAAGAATTAAAAGAATCCTTGATGAGCCAACATGTTGATCCTCCATGAAGAACTCCGGTAATAAAAGAATGATAAAAGGAAGAGAAGTTGAAAACACAAGGTGAAGCCTTGCGATGATTTAGATGGAGCTTCGCGATGATATAACCGAGAAAACTTGGAACTCCGGGAAAAGAAAAGATGAAACAATAGAAACTGAGAATTTTGATGAACCTCCGGAATAAGGAATTGAATCATTTGGATGAAACAAGAATAAGAATTACATTATGCTTATCCTTCACCAATTTAAATTGATGACAAGCAAAGGATTTGGCATACTACTTATTCTCGTAGAAAAGGATTAAGATAGATATGGCGCAAACTTGGGAAGGTCTTCAACGAGCCACCGGTAGGATTGAAACAGCGAACAGAGAAAAGATAACGAAACACTGGGAAGAATTAGAAAATGAATGAAGATACTTGAGAAGAATTTAGGTGCAAGTGAACGAAGAGATCCCGAGCTGATTAGAGAAAACTTGAAAGATGCACCGGTAAGATTTGGAGAACGAGAGGTGAAGGCTGGAATGAATAAATCTTCTAAAATGATAGCCTCCGGAGAATCAAACTAACAAAGGTTCCTGAAATGCTCTGGATGGTTGAAAAGAATTCTCACAATCGAAAACAATTATGAGAGGATGGCAACAAGCTAGAATCACGAATCTCTGAGAGAACGGATAAGATTTGGAGCTAAAACTCTTCTTCAGCCTTCAAATGCAGAGAGTGACAATGAGAAACACCACCACGAATTGTTGAGATACTTCGGGATGACGAATAGAAAGGTTGAACCAATGATGAAAAGAATTTGAAAGATCTTGGAGAAAGACATATAGCTGATGATAATTCCTTCTTACGTCAAGCTTTGAAATGCATTTGAGAGTAACTCCGGGAAGATTAGAAGAGTCAGGTAAGATCTTGGGAAAAGACCTGTGGGTTAGGACCCACTCAAAGGATACACCGTTGAACGATTTAAATGAGGGAATGCGCCAGTTGAATTAAATGGCTTGAAGCTTGAACAAATGCAGAGTGGAAACATGAATCTTCGAGATATCTTCAGCACTCCGAAACAATTGAATACAAGCGGGGAATGATTATGAGGTGCACCGGCATGAGAAAAGCATTGGGAAAAATGAAAGGACTATGCTCAATAGCAAAGCTTGAATTGAATCCACCGGAGAAGAAAATAATGATGAATGATGAACCTGAAGCTCCGTTAGAATCTTCATAGGAAACACCGGTTAAAACATTGAAAGAAAAGACTGAAGAGACTTCTCACAAATAAAAGGATACATGATTAAGAAATCTGAATCCTTGAAGAAAAAGGGTGGTAGGGCGGGAAAAACAAGGACAACTTTGGACGGATGAAACAAACACCGTTGAGAAACTTAGAATTGATCTTGCGAATGTTGAAAATGATCGGATCCACTTGAAGAGAAACACGCCGGTTGAAAAGGATTGACATGACAATCTCGATTATCATGAAGGATTAGTATTCACATAGAAATGTGAGAACACCGCTTAGGAAAGGTATGGAATCAACACTTGACATTGAAGCAACTCGAATACCACAACTCAAAACAAAACAAAGGATTGGCTTGCAAAATAAGTCGGAAACAAACATATGATAGACCCCATATCGTATCATGTGTCTGTTGGAAGGATATCCTACTTGATACTTGAATTCCCACTTATAAACTCCTGAAACTTTTTGGTTATGCAATCAGGTGTTGGGGATACAGGGGAAGCATAATATCTCACCCAAACTAACAATCCCTACATCCAGTTGTATCCATCCTTCAACACATAACCGAGAAACCTTCGGAAATTGTTTACCTCAACCTTCGAAAAGCATCCATTATACGAGTTATGGCAATACTCCCGAACTCCCGCCCCAGTACTGTGTGGCGTCGAGGTTATCTCACCAACAACTGCATAAAAGAGATTTTCGATGTCGGCGAACTCAGGTATTCTAGAACTGCAACGATAAAATTGTGACGACAACATCTCGGAGCTCAACTTCCCTGGACACTGCCACAACCCCTAAATGTCAGGAGGCACCAAGAACAATGTTCTTGTCACAAAACCATCGAAACGATTCCAAGATACCAACGTGATCCTAATTTTTTTGAAATTTGGGAAGAGAATAGTCAAAACTCTATGTCAGGAGGCCTCACCAGAGCGACGAAGGGACTGAGGAGTAAAAAGAATCCTACTCTCTGATATATATAATCCTAAGACTCAAAACATTTTGTTCTAGACTCGACAACGTCAGCGATTCGATCAAGTAGGGGGCTCCTAAGTCGGGGAAGGCTCTGATACCAACTTATAACACCCACGATGCGGCTATATCTCCCGCGTGTCGGAGCACGACTTAGAGGCATAACCGCATTGTAGGCATGTCGCAAGAGGGGTAATCTTTACACATCCCATGTACTGAATAAGAAAGGGATACAGAGTTGGCTTACAATCGCCACTTCACACAATACATAATATAGCATTACATCATCTAGATACAATCAAGGTCCGACTACGGAACCAAAATAAAGACAACCCCAAATGCATAGGTCCTCGATCACCCCAACTGGGCTCCACTACTAATCAACTGGAAACTAAACAACACAATGAACACGATCTTCATCGAGCTCCCACTTGAGCTTTGTTACGTCATCTGCACTAGTATCATCGGCACCTGCAACTAGTTTTGGAAGTAATCTGTGAGTCACGGAGACCCATCAATCTCACACCCTCGCGATCAAGACTATTTAAGCTTATGGGTAGGAAAAGGTAGTGAGTTGGAGCTGCAGCAAGCACTAGCATATATGGTGAATAACTTACGCAAATGAGAGCGAGAAGAGAAGCAAAGCATGGTCGAGAAGCTATAAAGATCAAGAAGTGATCCTGAAACTACTTACGTTCAAACATAACTCCAACGCCGTGTTCACTTCCCGGACTCCGCCGGAAAGAGACCATCACGGCTACACACGCGGTTGATGAATTTTAAATTGAGTTAAGTGTCAAGTTCTCTACAACCGGATATCAACAAATTCCCATCTGCCCATAACCACGGGCACGACTTTCAAAAGTTCAAAACCCTGGAGGGGTGTCCCAACTTAGCCCATCACAAGCTCTCACGGTCAACGAAGGATATTCCTTCTAGCGGGAAGACCCGATCAACCTCGGAATCCTGGTTACAAGACATTTCGACAATGGTAAAACAAGACCAGGAAAGCCACCCAATGTGCCGACAAATCCCGATAGGATTTGCACGTATCTCGTTCTCAGGGCAACACCGGATGAGACTAGCTATGAGTAAAACCAACCCTCAAGTTTCCCCGAGGTGGCCCCGCAGGCAGCTTGGTGCGGACCAACACTCAGAGGAGCACTGGCCCGGGGAGGGGGGGTTTAAAATAAGATGACCCTTGAGTCTGCAGAACCCAAGGGAAGGTATATGGTGGTAGGTAGGCAAATGGTAAAACCAAGGTCGGGCCTTGCAGGAGGAGTTTTATTCAAAGCGAACTGTCAAGGGGTTCCCATAAAACCCAACCGCGTAAGGAACACAAAATCAAGGAACATAACACCGGTATGACGGAAACTAGGGTGGCAAGAGTGGAACAAAACACCAGGCATAAGGCCGAGCCTTCCACCCTTTACCAAGTATATAGATGCATTAATTAAATAAGAGATATTGTGATATCCCAAACAAAATCCATGTTTCAACATGGAACGAACTCCAACTTCACCTGCAACTAGCAACTCTATAAGATGGGCCGAGCAAAGCGGTAACATAGCCAAACAACGGTTTGCTAGGAAAGGTGGGTTAGAGGCTTGACATGGCAATATGGGAGGCATGATATAGCAAGTGGTAGGTATCGCGGCATACCAAAAGAGCAAACAACTAGCAAGCAAAGATACAAGTGATTTTGAGGGTATGGTCATCTTGCCTGAGATCCCGCAAGGAAGAAGAATGAGTCCATGAAGAAGACAAACAGACGTAGTCGAACGGATCCTCACAACTCCGGAACAAAACCGAAGCTAACGAGAGAAGCAACCCGGAAAGAAGCAAGTAACATAGTAAACAACCCTCACATAAACATGGCATGATGCACAATCAAGTATGATGCATGTCCGGTTTAAATATGCATTGCATGGCAAAGTGCACAAACAAAACTACAAGTTAAGTGGAGCTCAATATGCAATGGGTTGCATATTGACGGAACACCACATCAATTATTTAGTTCTCTCTCGTTTAGGTACTCAACAATATTAAATGTTGTTAAACCTGGCAAGAGGAGAAGCATAAGAAATTATCTATTTAGGCAAGTTTAAATGAGGCCGGAACGCCAAACAACAATTCCGGTAAATCCCCATATGCATTTATCAATTTGGTGCAACAACAATTTAAACATTTTAAATGTTATTATCATGATGCGGATGACATGCTCAAGTTTATGCAATTTTTTATTAAAAGTTGACAAGAGCATTATGAAGCATTTGTCACCGTGGTGGAAAGAAAAAGGGGTGCCACGGCAACGATAATGATAACGGTGCCACGGCAACGTTCCGGTTTCGGTAACTCGATTGAGATACCGATGCAAAGGAGAAGTGTGCGGCTGTGTGCAAAAGATGGTGGGGCGCTCCCGAATACCGGGTGTCCCATGAGTCGATGGCATGGAAGCGAGAGACACTACGGACACGAAGCATGATAACCCACAAGTATAGGGGATCGCAACAGCTTTCAAGGGTAGAGTATTCAACCCAAATTTATTGATTCAACACAAGGGGAGCCAAAGAATATTCTCAAGTATTAGCAGCTGAGTTGTCAATTCAACCACACCTGGAAACTTAGTATCTGCAGCAAAGTGTTTAGCAGCAAAGTAATATGATAGTGATGGTAACAAAAGAGTAATGAAAGCAAAGTAATGTTTTTGGTATTTTGTAGTGATTGTAACAATAGCAATGGGAAAGTAAATAAGCGTAAACCAGTATATGGAAAGCTCGTAGGCATCGGATCAATGATGGATAATTATACCGGATGCGGTTCATCATGTAACAATCATAACATAGGGTGACACAGAACTAGCTCCAGTTCATCAATATAATGTAGGCAGGTAATCCGAATATAGTCATGCGTGCTTATCGAAAATAACATGCATGACATCTTTTGTCCTACCCTCCCGTGGCAGCGGGGTCCTTACGGAAACTAAGGGATATTAAGGCCTCCTTTTAATAGAGAACCGGAACAAAGCATTAACACATAGTGAATACATGAACTCCTCAAACTACGGTCATCACCGGTAAGTATCCCGATTATTGTCACTTCGGGGTTAACGGATCATAACACATAATAGGTGACTATAGACTTGCAAGATAGGATCTAGAACTCTCATATATTGATGAAAACATAATAGGTTCAGATCTGAAATCATGGCACTCGGGCCCTAGTGACAAGCATTAAGCATAGCAAAGTCATAGCAACATCAATCTCAGAATATAGTGGATACTAGGGATCAAACCCTAACAAAACTAACTCGATTACATGGTGAATCTCATCCAACCCATCACCGTCCAGCAAGCCTACGATGGAATTACTCACGCACGGCGGTGAGCATCATGAAATTGGTGATGGAGGATGGTTGACAATGACGACGGCGACGAATCCCCCTCTCCGGAGCCCCGACAGACTCCAGATCATTCCCCCCGAGAGGTTTTAGGGCTTGGTGGCGGCTCCGTATCGCAAAACGCGATGATTTCTTCTCCTTGATTTTTTTTCTCCCCGAAACTCAATATATGGAGGTGGAGTTGGAGCGGAGAGGCAACAGGGGGCCCACGAGGTAGGGGGCGCGCCCTAGGGGGGGGCGCGCCCTAGGGGGGGCGCCCCCACCCTCGTGAGAAGGGTGTGGGCCCCCTGGTCTTCATCTTTGGCGAGGATTTTTCTATTTATTGTAAGATATTCCGTGGAGTTTCAGGTCATTCCGAGAACTTTTGTTTTCTGCATATAAAACAACATCATGGCAATTCTGCTGAAAACAGCGTCAGTCCGAGTTAGTTCCATTCAAATCATACAAGTTAGAGTCCAAAACAAGGGCAAAAGTGTTTGGAAAAGTAGATATGTTGGAGACGTATCAACTCCCCCAAGCTTAAACCCTTGCTTGTCCTCAAGCAATTCAGTTGACAAACTGAAAGAAATAAAGAATAACTTTTACAAACTCTGTTTGCTCTTGTTGTTGTAAATATGTCAAGCTAGCGTTCAAGTTTTCAGCAAAGATTATAACTAACCACATTGGCAATAATTCTCAGGTCTCATGTTTACTCGTATCAATAGCATAATCAACTAGCGATCCATAATAATAAAACTCAGATGACAACACTTTCTCAAAACAATCATAATATGATATAACAAGATGGTATCTCGCTAGCCCTTTCTGAGACCGCAAAACATAAATGCAGAGCACCTTTAAAGATCAAGGACTGACTAGACATTGTAATTCATGGTAAAAGAGATCCAATCATAGTCACACCCAATATAAATTAACAGTAATGAATGCAAATGACAGCGGTGCTCTCCAACTGGTGCTTTTTAATAAGAGGGTGATGACTCAACATAAAAGTAAATAGATAGGCCCTTCACAGAGGGAAGCAAGGATTTGTAGAAGTGCCAGAGCTCGGTTTTGAAATAGAGGTGAATAATATTTTGAGCGGTATACTTTCATTGTCAACATAACAACCAAGAGATGGCGATATCTTCCATGCTACACACATTATAGGCGGTTCCCAAACAGAATGGTAAAGTTTATACTCCCCCTCCCCCAACAAACATCAATCCATGGCTTGCTCGAAACAACGAGTGCCTCCAACATACATCAGGTCCCAGGGGGAGTTTTGTTTGCAATTATTTTTTATTTAGTTTGCATAAAGCATGGGACTGGGCATCCCGGTGACCACCCATTTATCTCGCGAGTGAGGAGCGGAGTCCACTCCTCTTGAGAATAACCCGTCTAACATGGAAGATACTAACAGCCCTAGTTGATACATGAGCTATTCGAGCATACAAAACAGGATATTAATTTGAAGGTTTAGAGTTTGGCACATACAAATTTACTTGGAACGGCAGGTAGATACCGCATATAGGAAGGTATAGTTGACTCATTTGGAATAACTTTGGTGTTTTAAGGGATTGGGTGCACAAGCAGTATTCCCGCTTCGTACAGGTGAAGGCTAGCAAAAGACTGGGAAGCGACCAGCTAGAGAGCGACAACAGTCATGTACATGCATTAAAATTAATAAACATTGGATGCAAGCATGAGTAGGATATGATCCACCATGAACATAAATATCGTGAAGGGTATGTTGATTTGTTTCAAGTACATGCGTGAACATGTGCCAAGTCAAGTCACTTAAATCATTCAGCGGAGGATACCACCCTATCATACCACATCATAACCATTTTAATAGCATGTTGGCACGCAAGGTAAAACATTATAACTCATAGCTAATCAAGCATGGAACAAGCAACTATGATCTCTAATTGTCATTGCAAACATGTTTATTCATAACAAGCTGAATCAGGAACGATGAACTCATCATATTTACAAAAACAAAAGAGGTCGAGTTCATACCAGCTTTTCTCATCTCAGTCAGTCCATCATATATCATCATAATTGCCTTTCACTTGCATGACCGAACGATGTGAATAATAATAAGAGTGCACGTGCATTGGACTAAGCTGGAATCTGCGAGCATTCAATAAACAAGAGAAGACAAGGCAATATGGGCTCTTTTGTCAGATAAACAATAATGCATGTAAGAGCCACTTCAACAATTTAAGCATGGTCTTCTCCTACTAACCCCCAAAGAAAAGGAAAGAAATAAAACTATTTACACGGGAAAGCTCCCAACAAGAAAAAGAAGAACGGGAAATATTTTTGGGTTTTCTTTTTATTTACTACTACAAGCATGGAAAGTAAATTAATTAAAAGCTACAACTATTTTTTTTTGTTTTTTCTTAAGGTTTATTAAACACACAAGAAGAAAGCATTAAAGGAAATAAACTAGCATGGACGATACAATGAAAAAGTATGAGCACCGACATCTAGCAATGAGTGTGTGTCAACATAAATGTAATGTCGGTGGGAAATACGTACTCCCCCAAGCTTAGGCTTTTGGCCTAAGTTGGTCTATGGCCACGGCTGGCCTGGCTGATATCCATAATAATAGTTGTTGGGGTCGTACTGTGATGAGGAAGAAGAAGGCTCCGATTGCCACTGGCTGGCAATCATCTCCGGATCCCACTGATAGTTAGACTGTCATGAAGGATCAAATTGTGGTTCCGGTTCTGGCTCCTCGGCTGGTGCAGGGTTCCGGTAGGCGTGGATAGCCATCAACGGAACAAGGTACTTGCCTACAGTCAAATCAAACAAAGAAGGAGCAGGCAAGGTAATAGTCTCAGGATGATGTTTATTAAAGAACAATTGATATTTAAGCTCTCCTGCCCTATTCTTAACAATAAAATCATGTGCCACCATACTTTTATAATCTAAATAAACACGAGGCAACACTTTTTCTTCCTTCTCATCATGCCTAATAGGTATGTTAAAATGTGCAGCTAGGCGTGTAGCATAGATGCCTCCAAAGATGGGACCCTTAGTACGGTTCATACTTAACCGTCTAGCAATAATGCCGCACATACTAAAAGTGTTATCACTATATAAACCGTGGAGCAGAATAATTATATCAGGGATACTAAGGTTTCCACAGTTTCCGCGTCCAATTAAGCAACGACTAGCAAATAATGCAAAGTAACGTAAAATAGGAAAATGTATGCTAGTGATTCGTGCATCGTAAACCTTCCTAGTTTCCTCTACAGTGATAATATTAATAAATCCCTCCACATCATCATGATGTGGTTCCTCTGTCTTGCCCCCAAAAGGGACTAAACAAATCCAACAAAAATCATAAAGTGACATCTTCTTATGTTCATCATATAAATGAAACTCTGACGTAGGTGGTGAGTTCCTAGAATGAAAATGAAAGTTTTGCACAAAGGTATTTGTGAGTAAGAGATACTGATCGCATTGGTCGTGGAGGAAAGCGGTGAGGCCTGCATTATGAGCCAATTCATGAAAATCTTCATAAATCCTGGCGGCTCTCAAGAAATCCTCGGAAGGCCATTCACACGCTCGAACCTCCGCGGTGCGCGGCAAATTATACTTAGGCTTCGGTGCCTTTTCCTTCGAGCTTTGGCTCGATGAGCCCCTCAATAATCTCCTCATCATTTTCAAGGAACAATCTCCCCAAGAAGTTTTGTGAGAGGTGCTTTGAGCAAGGAGATCGAAAATGGCAGCAGAACGAGCTTGGACTCGGGTTTGAGCTGGTTTTTTATGTTTGGGGGAGGAAGATGAAATGTGTGGCTGAAAGAATAAGTGGAGGAGGGCCACCGTGGTCCCATGAGGCAGGGGGCGCGCCCTGCACCCTCGTGGCAAGGTGGTTGGCCCCCTGGTGTGTATTCAGTTCCATAAATCCTCAAATATTCTATAAAAAATCATATTTAATTTTCAGAGCATTTGGAGAACTTTTATTTTTGAGGTATTTTTATATTGCACGGATAATCAGATAACAGACAGAAATATTTATTTTTATTTTATTTCAACTTAAATAACAGAAAGTATAGAGAGGGTACAGAAGGTTGTGCTTCTAGTTTCATCCATCTCATGCTCGTCAAAAGGAATCTACTAACAAGGTTGATCAAGTCTTGTTAACAAACTCATTCTGATTAACATGAAACCAGAGAAATTCCGAATAACACTAGGTTACCTCAACGGGGATATGAACATCCCCAATAATAATAATATCATATTTCTTCTTGACAGTAGGAAGAGGAAATTCAAAACCTCCAAATATAATCGATGGAATTTTTCTGATAGAATTGATACTATGAACTTGAGGTTGTTTCCTCGGAAAGCGTACCGTATGCTCATTACCATTAACATGAAAAGTGACATTGCCTTTAGTGCAATCAATAACAGCCCCTGCAGTATTAAGAAAAGGTCTTCCAAGAATAATAGACATACTACCGTCCTCAGGAATATCAAGAATAACGAAGTCCATTAAAATAGTAATGTTTGCAACCACAACAGGCACATCCTCACAAATACCGATAGGTATAACAATTGATTTATCAGCCATTTGCAAAGATATTTCAGTAGGTGTCAACTTATTCAAATCAAGTCTATGATATAAAGAGAGAGGCATAACACTAACACCGGCTCCAAGATCACATAAAGCAGTTTTAACATAGTTTCTTTTAATGGAGCATGGTATAGTAGGTACTCCTGGATCTCCAAGTTTCTTTGGTATTCCACCCTTAAAAGTATAATTAGCAAGCATGGTGGAAATTTCAGCTTCCGGTATCTTTCTTTTATTTGTAATAATATCTTTCATGTACTTAGCATAAGGATTTGTTTTAAGCGTATCAGGTAATCGCATACGTAAAAAGATAGGTCTAATCATTTTAGCACAGCGCTCAAAATCCTCATCATCCTTTTTCTTGGATGGTTTGGGAGGAAAAGGCATGGGTTTCTGAACCCAAGGTTCTCTTTCTTTACCATGTTTCCTAGCAACAAAGTCTTTCTTATCGTAACGTTGATTCTTTGATTGTGGGTTATCAAGATCAACAGCAGGTTCAATTTCTACATCATTATCATTACTAGGTTGAGCATCATTATGAACATCATCATTAACATTTTCATTAGGTTCATGTTCATTACCAGATTGAGTTTTAGCATCAGAAATAGAAATATCATTTGGATCAGGTGGTTCAGCAATAGGTTCACTAGAAGTTTGCACAGTTCTATCATTTTTCTTTTTCTTCCTTTTAGAAGAACTAGGTGCATCAATTTTATTTCTCTGAGAATCTTGCTCAATTCTCTTAGGGTGGCCTTTAGTACACAAAGGTTCTTGAGTCATTCTACCAGTTCTAGTAGCCACTTTAATAGCATAATCATGTTCCTTACTATTCATCTCATTGAGCAATTCTTTTTGAGCTTTAAGTACTTGTTCTACTTGAGTGGTAACCATAGAAGCATGTTTGTTAACAAGTTTAAGTTCACCTCTAATATTAGCCATATAATCACCCAAGTATTTAATCATATCAGCATCTTGTTTTAATTGTCTACCAAAATAAGCATTGAAGTCTTCTTGCTTAAACATAAAATTATCAAACTCATCCAAGCATTGGCTAGAAATTTTAGTAGGAGGGATTTCAGCTTTATCATATCTATAGAGAGAATTTACCTTTACTACCTGTGTCGGGTTATCGAGGTCTGGAGGTTCTTCAATAAATAAAGGATTAAGATCATATGTTTCTTCAGCAGGCGGTAAATTAAGACCATTTATTTCTTCAATAGGAGGTAAATTCTTAACATCTTCAGCGTTAATACCTTTTTCTTTCATAGATTTCTTTGCCTCTTGCATATCTTCGGGACTGAGAAATAGAAGACCTCTCTTCTTCGGAGTTGGTTTAGGAATAGGATCATTGATTGGAGCAGGAGCTGGCTTAGAAGCTGGCTCAGGAGGTTCCCAATTATTTTCATTTGTCAACATATTATTCAATAAGATTTCAGCTTCATCCGGTGTTCTTTCCCTGAAAAGAGAACCAGCACAACTATCTAGGTAATCTCTGGAAGCATCAGTTAGTCCATTATAAAAGATATCAAGTATTTCATTTTTCTTAAGAGGATGATCAGGCAAAGCATTAAGTAACTTGAGAAGCCTCCCCCAAGCTTGTGGGAGACTCTCTTCTTTAATTTGCACAAAGTTGTATATTTCCTTTAAAGCAGCTTGTTTCTTATGAGCAGGGAAATATTTAGCAGAGAAGTAGTAAATCATATCCTGGGGACTACGCACACAACCAGGATCAAGAGAATTAAACCATATCTTTGCATCACCCTTTAATGAGAACGGAAATATTTTAAGGATATAAAAGTAGCGAGATCTCTCATCATTAGTGAACAGGGTAGCTATATCATTTAATTTAGTAAGATGTGCCACAACAGTTTCAGATTCATAACCATGAAAAGGATCAGATTCAACCAAAGTAATTATATCAGGATCAACAGAGAATTCATAATCCTTATCAGCAACACATATAGGCGAAGTAGCAAAAGCAGGGTCAGGTCTCATCCTAGCATTTAGAGATTGCTTATTCCATTTAGCTAATAACCTTTTGAGTTCATATCTATCTTTACAAGCTAAAATAGCTAAAGAAGCATCTTGACAAATAAATAACCCTCAAGAATAACAAGTGATTCTTCATCATCACTTTCATCTTCATAATCAGATTCAATAACATGCGACATATCAGAACGAATAGCAGAAGCAGGTTTAGGTGTCGCAAGCTTACTCATAACAGAAGGTGAATCAAGTGCAGAGCTAGATGGCAGTTCCTTACCTCCCCTCGTAGTTGAGGGATAGATCTTGGTTTTTGGATCTCACAAGTTCTTCATAGTGTCCAGCAGATATAAATCCCAAGTGACTCAAAGAATAGAGCTATGCTCCCAGGCAACGGCGCCAGAAATTAGTCTTGATAACCCACAAGTATAGAGGATCGCAACAGCTTTCAAGGGTAGAGTATTCAACCCAAATTTATTGATTCGACACAAGGGGAGCCAAATAATATTCTCAAGTATTAGCAGCTGAGTTGTCAATTCAACCACACCTGGAAACTTAGTATCTGCAGCAAAGTGTTTAGTAGCAAGTAATATGATAGTGATGGTAACAAAAGCAAAGTAATGTTTTTGGTATTTTGTAGTGATTGTAACAATAGCAACGGGAAAGAAAATAAGCGTAAACCAGTATATGGAAAGCTCATAGGCATCAGATCAATGATGGATAATTATGCCGGATGCGATTCATCATGTAACAATCATAACATAGGGTGACACAGAACTAGCTCCAATTCGTCAATATAATGTAGACATGTATTCCGAATATAGTCATACATGCTTATGAAAAAGAACATGCATGACATCTTTTGTCCTACCATCCCGTGGCAGCGGGGTCCTTACGGAAACTAAGGGATATTAAGGCCTCCTTTTAATAGAGAACCAGAACAAAGCATTAACACATAGTGAATACATGAACTCCTCAAACTACGGTCATCACCGGTAAGTATCCCGATTATTGTCACTTCGGGGTTAACGGATCATAACACATAATAGGTGACTATAGACTTGCAAGATAGGATCTAGAACTCTCATATATTGATGAAACATAATAGGTTCAGATATGAAATCATGGCACTCGGGCCCTAGTGACAAGCATTAAGCATAGCAAAGTCATAGCAACATCAATCTCAGAACATAGTGGATACTAGGGATCAAACCCTAACAAAACTAACTCGATTACATGGTGAATCTCATCCAACCCATCACCGTCCAGCAAGCCTACGATGGAATTACTCACGCACGGCGGTGAGCATCATAAAATTGGTGATGGGGGGTGGTTGATGATGACGACGGCGACGGATCCCCCTCTCCGGAGCCCCGAACGGACTCCAGATCAGCCCTCCCGAGAGGTTTTAGGGCTTGGCGGCGGCTCCGTATCGTAAAACGCGATGATTTCTTCTCCCTGATTTTTTTTCTCCCCGAAACTCAATATATGGAGGTGGAATTGGAGTCGGAGAGGCAACAGGGGGCTCACGAGGAAGGGGGCGCGCCCCCCACCCTCATGAGAAGGGTGTGGGCCCCCTGGTCTTCGTCTTTGGCAAGGATTTTTATTATTTATTGTAAGATATTCCGTGGAGTTTCAGGTCATTCTGAGAACTTTTATTTTCTGCACATAAAATAACATCATGGCAATTCTGCTGAAAACAGCGTCAGTCCGGGTTAGTTCCATTCAAATCATACAAGTTAGAGTCCAAAACAAGGGCAAAAGTGTTTGGAAAAGTAGATACGTTGGAGTCGTATCAGAGCAACACACGGTTCAACTCATACATCGCAAGCATTCGTTGACGAACGTCGTCTCGGGGTTATACCTTCGAAGCGTGCAAACGAGACGGTTCAGGTTCGGTGCAAAGTAGAGGAAGTAGATGTTCTCGTGACGGTAGTGGAAGTAGTGGTCCTCGCTTTGTAGATGTTCACACTCCATAGGTGTTTGGGGTCAAAACAAGGAACTTGACATCCACGGGTCTTCGAGGGTCGACGGTACATGTTCTGTAGACGTTCGAGTGGCGGTAGTGGTACACGTTCACGGAGTAGGTCGTACACGTCGTCGATAGATGTTCACTTGACGGCCTTCAACGGCGGTAGTTGTTCTCGTTTCGTCGTGGAAGTAGTTGCACATCTCATAGTGGTACTTGACGATTTCGGAGACGGCGGAAGATAAACTTGGCGGTCCTTGTCGATCTAGTACTTGGCGTTATTCCTTGTACGGTGGTCGTTTTAGGCATCAGGCGTCGAGGTACTTGGCAGTCTTGTGTAGACGAACTTGAGGTACTCGTGGCAGAGGAATCAACGTTGCAATGGTGGTCTCGACGTAACCAGATCGAAGCAAGGCCAAGGGGTCTCGCGCATCGCAAATCGAAGCAGCGGTCGTACTCGTCCTCCCGCGAGCAGAGACGAGGGCACCAGGAAGACCTACGAGGAGCAGCAACCGCAAGGGCGTCGGGGAGGTGATGGCCGTGGCAGGAGCGTGCACGTGGAGGACGCAGGCGAAGAGTGGAGGTCGCCGGCGCGAGCGAAGGCAGCGGCAGCAGGGCACGACGGACGACGCTACCAGTGCAGGTGGAGGAGGAGCTGCAGGGTAGCGGCTGGAGATGCACGACGCGGCTCCTCTGGCCCATGGCAGGAGGCCATGGCGGGCAGACGGCGTAGGAGGAGAGGCTGCAGGGGCACCGGGGTTGGCGCAGTCGGAGGCCAGGGCCGCGGGGCGGAGCTTGGCGGCGTCTTCGGTAGCAGGGAGGCGCGTCACTGGCGACCGACGTGAGGAGGAGGCCGGGGAAGGAAGGCCATGGCACCAAGGGGAAGGAGGCATAGAGGCAGGACTTGCCGGCGGTGGTGCCAAGGAGGTGGAGCAAGAGGCGTGGCCGCGGCCTGGCACTTCAGAGGGAGGAGCGCCATGGGTTCGGGACGAGGAGGCGGGCTAGCAGGCCAGCGGTGGTGGCAGATAAAGGCCATGGCAGAGGTGCACGGGGCGCGTTCCTCTCTGTCTCACCTCTTGACAGCGCACGGAGGGAGGAGAAGATCGAGACGAGGGGAAAGGGGGTCGAACCGAGGCCCCTGGCGGCGCTGAGGGAACGAGGGAAGGGAGAGGTATCGAGGAAGGAGTCGGGCTAGGGTTAGGAGGGCGGCATGGGCCAATGGGCCGGCGCGGTGGATGTCTGCTGGAGGGCGCCGGTTGGGCCTTAGAAGGCCACGGATGGCTGCTGAGAGGCCCAGCTGGGCTCTCTCCCTCTCTCTCTCTCTTCTTATTTTCTTTAACAGAAAACAAGAGAAGAAAAAGAAAGAAAGAGGGGGTCTAGGGAATGAAGTTGGACTCGCGGATAAATTTCTCGGACTCAAAAAAATGAGTTTGACCCAAGAAAAATAGAAACGACAAGATTGAAAGATACAAATTCAAACTCATTTGAATTTAATTCAAATGGGTTTGAACCGGGACTTGGTAAAAGGAAGGTCCAAAAATGTTCAGATTTTTGGTGGAGCTCCGAAAAATGACGAAAGAATTTACCGACAAAGTTCGAGGTCAGGAAGCGAGATAACAAAGGCATGGGAAAATTTTGCAAGTGTGTTTTAGGTGATTCCATAAGAATGGATTATTTATCATAGCTCCCTAATATTGGGAGGGTATGTTATAAAGAGAACTCACCATGTGAATTCCCTCGGTTTAAATAGATCGAAGATCCATAGGGTTTATTTGGTTGATTTTTACACCAATGATTCTCGAAACCCATGGAAGGCATCTGAAGCTCCGGTCTTGGGTCGTTACAGTTCTCCCTTCACTACTAGGAAAAGGCCTACTAGTGGCACACCTGTTTTCACTACTAATGGCGCACTACAGGTGCGCCACTAGTACCACGCCATTAGTAACAATCTTTTTTAAAAAAAATTGATTTTTTTCCAATTTTTTCTTAATCTCAGGTCACTATGACTTAACCTCGAGTCAATATGCTTAATCTCAAGTCAAATCACACTCTGTGGTCATACTTCCCAAAAGGTCACCCATCCTCACACTACTTCAGCCCAAGCACGGTTAACTTCGCTGTTCTATCCAACCCCAGCACCAAGTCACTTCACAGGCACTTGTTGATATATCTATCATATCAATCATATTAAACCTTGTTGATATCTAGGACTTTGTTCATGTTCATGAATATGATGAAATTTTGAAAAAATATTTCAAACTTCCTAGTCATATTATGTATCATATTTTGTAAAAAAATTCCAATTTTTTTTAAACCAATTTTTTTTCTGTTACTAGTGGCGCACCTAGCAAATGGCGCGCCACTAGTAAGTTTGAATTTTTTTTCATTTTCCCCCTCTAGATCTTAAAAGCCCCGTATATTTCATTCTGTTAGTTTTTTTGGGATTTTGAAGATGTTGAACGGGGTTCCCCCGTTCAGTTCGGGTGTAACTTTTCGAGTAGATGATTTTTCAAATGGAAAACATTTTAATCCGAGTTCGTATGCAAAAGTTATGCCCATTTTACAAATTCCAGAGAGATTTTGCAAATAGAGTCAAAATTCATATTTGTAAATTTTCCCAACAAGTAGACCACATATCACATGGGAAACTTATTTTATTTTATTTGACATTTCCATCATTCTCTTTTATTTTTTTTAACTGAAAAGGCGGTCCAGGGGGAGGGGGCATTCGGTGGAATTTTTGGGCCAAGTTAGTAATGGCGCACCATGGGAGTGGTGCGCCATTACTAGTTAAACTAGTAATGGCGCACCACATCCACGGTGGGCCACTACTAGTTTTGAAAAAAAATAAAAAAAATTGATTTTTTTTTGAAAAAAACTTAGTAATGGCGTACCAGTGGACAGTGCGTCAGTACTAGTTAAAACTAGTAATGGCGCACTGTCCACTGGTGCGCCATTACTAACAATTTTTTTTCTTTTCAAAACTACTAATGGCGCACGGTGGGTGTGGTGCGCCATTACTAACAATTTTTTTTCTTTTCAAAACTACTAATGGCGCACGGTGGGTGTGGTGCGCCATTACTATGTCAACTAGTAATGGCGCACTATCCCACGGTGCGCCATTAGTAACATTTTTTTTTCAAAACTACTAATGGCGCACCACACACCAGGTGCGCCATTAGTAACATTTTTTTTCAAAACTACTAATGGCGCATCACACACCAGGTGCGCCATTAATAATATATTATTAATGGCGCACCTGTATGTGGTGCGCCATTGCTATATAACAATGGCGCACCACATACATGATGCGCCATTTGTGTCCATATTATGTATAGTCCTTTTCTTAGTAGTGCTTCCTCGTTCTCCCATGAACTCTCTCCAAAGTACTGCTGCTCCATGGCCGCCCTTGCTTGATTATGATGAAGAAGGCCATCTCCGTTGGAACCCTTGCACCCCAAGGTCCATCTCCACATAACGAATCCATTCAAAGAAGAACAAACGCATTTCGTAGACCACACGCGAAGAATTCAGCATGTTCGTCTACACTGTTCATCGAGTTCGTCGGATTGATTCATCGCGCTTGGTGAGTTTCTATCCAATTCCTTTTGTGCACCTTCAAAATAGCACTCAAGTTATCTCCTAGACATCATGGTTCCTCCCGTTTTTGTCGTTGGGCACGCGGATGCCGCTGTACGCATGAACCGAATATTTTTCAGTGGCATATTCATGTTTCCGTTGTTTTTGTTCACCGTTTGATCTAGGGCACAATAGGTGAAACGTTTTATATGGTTGTAGCAACCCCGTGGAGTTAGATTACTTGTTTGGTCATCTGGATGTGGTGTAGATTTTTATTGTTTGTTGATCGGTGGTATTTTTTTGATTGTTAAATATTTTATTTATCTTATGCTCATGACATGCCTAGGACTCGCTCCTAGTTATTTTATATTCTTAGGAGTAATGTATGATTTACTAGATTTAGTTGACTACTATTTAAATTGATAAAATAGTTGTACATTGTTCCGGCTCCATAATTTGTGGTTGCATGCATTTCTCTTTTATGCATGCGTACTAATATTTGTGATTTATTTTCCACGTGTAGTATTTTGTTTGTTTAGTATAGATTTATTTTTAGTTACTAAATAACATATAATTTTGTAGTCATGTGTTATGCGTGCGTACAATATTTGGTGAACACTCGGCAAGCTTATAATTTCATAGAATAATTGTAAGCTTTGCTTTCTTTATAGAGTCATGGAATATTTCATGTTTTAATTAGTTCCTTTTGTTTAGCATGAATATTCTTAGATATGTTTTATATATTTGTTCTCACCCATGTTACGTGTCTATTTTATTTACTTGAAATCATGACATATCTATGATAGTTCTTCAGGTAATTAGTGTGTGTGCTTCTATGTAGTTTCTTTATGCTAGACGTCAAATGAAATACTTTACTATGGGGAACTAGTATATTGTAGTTTGTTGTATAGCTCGTGATTGCCTAGTGGTTCCTCTATTTTTGAAGATGTTTGTTATCCAAGATTGTATGGATAGATGATTTATGTCATGGCTTGGTCGCTTAGATTTGTATTGCTATGTATGGTTTATGCTTCTAGCATATAACCTTGTTTAATATTTATTAATTACCCTAGGTGTTTTGTTTATCTAGGATGATAGGTATGCATGCTTAGTTGATTGCTGGGTTGTATTAGTACTTACTCGAAGTAGAATGCATGTTTAAGTGGTATGCCTACCGTGTGTTATATGATTGCTACTTTATATTGTATGCCCAATCATATGGTTAATATTTGCTTGGTAGAAGTACATGTTAGTAGTTTATGATCTCATATATTTTAATTAAGTAGGATTCTTGCTTCAATATCGTGCCATGATATTGTGATTGTATAACTAGATGGCATAGAGAGAGAGTGTGTGTGTGTGTATGTATTCATGTATTGGATCATGCCTAGTTGTCCACTATGCATTTGCAAGTGCAGGTTGTACAACATAGGAATGCATGACATCTTGTTACTCATTCTAGTATAGTATATTTCTTGATATATTTGATGGCATGATCTAGTTGTTTAAATTGCCTACATGCTTAGTATGATGTGTCCATGTGTTTTGTATGTTATAAACAAAAATTGTTGTGTGCTACTATCATGCTTCTATGTTCATGCATGTCAACTAGTCTCATAGAGTTGTGTCCTATTTCCATGCTTTCTATTTATGTTAGTCAATATAAACTAAGTTAGGTGTTGCATTGTATTATATTAGTACCGTAATGTAGTATCTCATGTGATGACCATCCATGTTTACACATCATATTAGTTTATCTTGTTATTGCATTGTTGTATGCCTAGCGTTTGATATATTTTGTTTACCTTTCTATTGCATTATGATATGCCTAGACATATTTCATGCAAGTAATCTTTCATGCCTTATGATGTTGCGTGTGTTACAGTTGCTTAGTTTGGCTCTTTCTTATAGATGTTTAACTTTATTACATCTTAGTCTTATGAGTGTTTTAATACTTGTTGCTATGACTCATATACTTAGGATGAGTCATATGTCATGTGAGTAGAGTTGTGCTTTGATCACACACTCAGAGTGTGCATCATGCTTTGTTATTGTAACCATGTGGTGATAATATTATTGCTAGTGGTTATTGGTATTAATTGTTCTTTATTATTAAGACCGTGTAATTGTTTAGTATCTTCTCATGAGCACTTGTATGTTGAATGCTTGTGTTATTAGTAAATACATCTTTATGATCATATACTCACATGCCGTGGGTGAGATGTGTATTATGGTTTAAGCTGTTTAATTAGTTTGTACCATAGTTATTGGTTTGTCTTTTGTTATATAAATGCTTACTATTAGTTGTTATGATCGGGGATAGTCTTTGCTTGTTGTTAACCATTATACATATTTGGATTCCTCCAAATATTTAATCTTGGTTGTTGTTAATCTTTATCATGTCATGTCCAGGATAGTTGTTCATCCATTGTTCCATATGTTTTATAGTTTCTTGTCAATTGTTTGACAAATGAATTAGTTTGATATAACAGAGTTGATTCTATTTCCTTTTAATAATATTTTAGGACTAGACCTAGATCAATTCAATTCATATTGTTGTATGAAATGATGTTTGATACGTCTCCAACGTATCTATAATTTTTGATTGTTCCATGCTATAGTATCTTCTGTTTTGGATGTTTATGGGCTTTATTATACACTTGTATATCATTTTTGGGACTAACCTATTAACCCAGAGCCCAGTGCCAGTTTCTGTTTTTACCTTGTTTTAGGGTTTCGAAGAAAAGGAAAATCAAACAGAGTCCAATTGACCTGAAACTTCACGAAACTCATTTTTGGAAGGAAAGAAGCCCAGAAGACTTGGAGTGCACGTCAGGGGACCTTCGAGGAGGCCATGAGGTAGGGGGGCGCCCACCACCCTACGGCGCACCCTCCACCCTCATGGGCCCCTCGTGGCCCCCCTGACGTACTTCTTCTGCCTATATATCTCCATATATCCTAAAACTTCCAGGGAGCACAATAGATCGGGAGTTCCGCCGCCAGAAGCCTCCGTAGCCACCGAAAGCCAATCTAGACCCGTTCTGGCACCCTGCTAGAGGGGGAATCCCTCTCCGGTGGCCATCTTCATCATCCCGGTGCTCTCCATGATGAGGAGGGAGTAGTTATCCCTCGGGGCTGAGGGTATGTACCAGTAGCTATGTGTTTGATCTCTCTCTCTCTCGTGTTCTCGAGGTGATATGATCTTGATGTATCGCGAGCTTTGCTATTATATTTGGATCCTATGATGTTTTCTCCCCCCTCTACTCTCTTGTAATGGATTGAGTTTCCCCTTTGAAGTTATCTTATCGGATTGAGTCTTTAAAGATTTGAGAACACTTGATGTATGTCTTGCCGTGCGTATCTGTGGTGACAATGGGATACCACGTGATTCACTTGATGTATGTTTTGGTGATCAACTTGCGGGTTCCACCCATGAACCTATGCATAGGGGTTGGCACACGTTTTCGTCGTGATTCTCCGGTAGGAACTTTGGGGCACTCTTTGAGGTTCTATGTGTTGGTTGAATAGATGAATCTGAGATTGTGTGATGCATATCGTATAATCATACCCACGGATACTTGAGGTGACATTGGAGTATATAGGTGACATTAGGGTTTTGGTTGATTTGTGTCTTAAGGTGTTATTCTAGTATGAACTCTAGGGCTGTTTGTGACACTTATAGGAATGGCCCAACAGATTGATTGGAAAGAATAACTTTGAGGTGGTTTCGTACCCTACCATAATCTCTTCGTTTGTTCTTCGCTATTAGTGACTTTGGAGTGACTCTTTGTTGCATGTTGAGGGATAGTTATGTGATCCAATTATGTTATTATTGTTGAGGGAACTTGCACAAGCGAAAGTATGAACCCTAGGCCTTATTTCCTAGCATTGCAATACCGTTTGTGCTTACTTTTATCATTAGTTACCTTGCTGTTTTTTATATTTTCAGACTACAAAAACTATTATCTACTATCCATATACCACTTGTATCACCATCTCTTCGCCGAACTAGTGCACCTATACAATTTACCATTGTATTAGGTGTGTTGGGGACACAAGAGACTCTTTGTTATTTGGTTGCAGGGTTGCTAGAGAGAGACCATCTTCATCCTACGCCTCCTACGGATTGATAAACCTTAGGTCATCCACTTGAGGGAAATTTGCTACTGTCCTACAAACCTCTGCACTTGGAGGCCCAACAACGTCTACAAGAAGGTTGTATAGTAGACATCAAGCTCTTTTCTAGCGCCGTTGCCGGGGAGGTGAGTGCTTGAAGGTATATCTTTAGATCTTGCAATCGAGTCTTTTAGTTTCTTGTTTTATCACTAGTTTAGTTTATAAATGAAAACTATAAAAAATGGAATTGAGTTTGTCTCATACGCTTCACCTTTTTAATATCTTTCGTGAGTATGATGGAAAGGATAATTGTGCTCAAGTGCTAGAAGAAGAAATCTATAAAATGTTTGGCACTGAATCTTTGAATGATGAGCATGATTGCAATGTTGTTAGTATGAATACCTTGAATATCCATGATGCTAATGATATGCAAAGCCACAAGCTTGGGGAAGCTATGTTTGATGAAGATGATATTTTTTGTCCCCCAAGTTTTGATGAGAAAATTTATTATGATGAAAGCATGCCTCCTATCTATGATGATTATGGTGATGACACGTATGCTTTAAAGAATAATGATAACTATGAAACTTGTCATCTTGATCTTAATTTTCAATCACATGATAGTTATTTTGTTGAGTTTGCTCCCACTATTATTCATGAGAAGAATTTTGCTTATGTGGAGAGCAGTAAAAATTCTATGCTTGTAGATCATGAAAAGAATGATTTAGGTGCTGGTTATATTGTTGAATTCATTCATTATACTACTGAAAATTATTATGAGGGAGGAATATATGCTTGTAGGAGTTGCAATAATATCAAGTTTCCTCTCTATGTTCTTAAAGTTTTGAAGTTATGCTTGTTTTACCTTCCTATGCAAGTTGATTATTGTTCCCATAAGTTGTTTGATCACAAAATCCATATGCATAGGAAGTATGTTAGACTTAAATGTGCTAGTCATATTCTTCATGATGCTTTCTTTATGTCTCAATTCTTATCTTTTATGTGAGCATCATTGAAATCATCATGCCTAGCTAGGGGCGTTAAACGATAGCGCTTGTTGGGAGGCAACCCAACTTTACTTTTGTTCCTTGATTTTTGTTCCTGTTTAGTAATAAATAATTCATCTAGCCTCTGTTTAGATGTGGTTTTATGCTTTTAATTAGTGTTTGTGCCAAGTAGAACCTTTGTGAAGACTTGGGGAAAGTCTTTGCGATCATGCTGTAAAAAACAGAAACTTTAGCGCTCACGAGAATTGCTTCCATTTTTATTTGGAGAGTGATATTTAGTTAATTCTTTTTGCATATGATTAATAGATAAATTCCTGAGGTCCATAAATTTATTTTAGAATTTTATGAGTTCCAGAAGTATACGTTTGATCCAGATTACTACAGACTGTTCTGTTTTGGACAGATTCTGTTTTCGATATGTTGTTTGCTTATTTTGATGAATCTATGAGTAGTATCGGAGGGTATGAACCATAGATAAGTTGGAATACAGTAGGTTTAACACCAATATAAATAAATAATTACTTCATTACAGTACCTTATGATGGTAATTTGCTTTCTTATACTAACGGAGCTTACGAGTTTTCTGTTAAGTTTTGTGTTGTGAAGTTTTCAAGTTTTGGGTAAAGATTCGATGGATTATGGAATAAGGAGTGGCAAGAGCCTAAGATTGGGGATGACCAAGGCACACCCAAGGTAATATTCAAGGACAACCAAGAGCCTAAGCTTGGGGATGCCCCGGAAGGCATCCCCTCTTTCGTCTTCGTTCATCGGTAACTTTACTTGGAGCTATATTTTTATTCGCCACATGATATGTGTTTTGCTTGGAGCGTCAATTTATTTTATTATGATTTGCTTTCTGTTATTTAGAACAATGTTTTGCATCTTTCATTTCAATAAAAGTGGCATTGATAGCCTTTACTATGCCTATTTTAGAAGTCCACATGTTGCTGTTTGAAAACACAAAGTTTACTGCTGTTGCAATAATTCCCTAGAAAATTCAGAATGTGATAAAATGTTGAAACCTTTTGAATATTAAGATCTGATAAATTTACTACAGTGGTAATTTTCTTTAATAATTTTTGGAGCTAGGGAAGTATGGATGTTGCTGCATTCTTTACAGACTATCCTGTTTAGGCAGATTGCTGTTATGTTTGCATTGTTTGCATATGTTTGCTTCTTTAATGATTCTATTTGAGGATATGACTATTAAATATGCAGAGGCATTTAGTATGCACTGTTGAATAATAATTTTAGTGATTTGTTACAGTAGAGTATGATAAGGTTTTTGCAATATGTTATGCTAACTTATCTCACGAGTCCTTGTTGAGTTTTGTGTGGATGAAGCTTTTGAGATTTAGGGAGACCGTGATATGAGAGGAATTAAGGAGACACAAAAGCTCAAGCTTGGGGATGCCCAAGGCATCCCAAGACAATATTTCAAGAAGTCTCAAGCGTCTAAACTTGGGGATGCCTCGGTTGGCATCCCACCTTTCTTCTTCAACAATTATCGGTTAGTATTGGTTGATCCTAAGTTTTTGCTTCTTCACATGATGTTTGCTATTCTTAGAATGTCATTTTATTTTGTTTTACTTGCTGTTTGAATAAAATACCAAGATCTGAAATTATTAAATGTTAGAGAGTCTTCACATAGTTGCGTAATTATTCGACTACTCATTGATCTTCACTTATATCTTTCGGAGTAGTTTGTCATTTGCTCTAGTGCTTCACTTATATCTTTTTAGAGCACGGTGGTAGTTTTATTTTGAAGAAATATATGAACTATCATGCTTCACTTAGATTATTTTGAGAGTCTTAAATAGCATGGTAATTTGCTTAAAATCCTAATATGCTAGGTATCCAAGATTAGTAAAACTTTCTTATGAGTGTATTGAATACTAAGAGAAGTTTGATGCTTGATGATTGTTTTGAGATATGGAGGTAATAATATCAAAGTCGTGCTAGTTGAGTAGTTGTGAAATTGAGAAATGCTTGTGTTGAAGTTTGCAAGTCCCGTAGCATGCACGTATGGTAAACGTTATGTAACAAATTTGAAACATGAGGTGTTATTTGATTGTCCTCCTTATGAGTGGCGGTCGGGGACGGGCGATGGTCTTTTCCTACCAATCTATCCCCCTAGGAGCATGCGCATAGTGCCGAGGTTTTTGATGACTTGTAGATTTTTGCAATAAGTATGTGAGTCCTTTATGACTAATGTTGAGTCCATGGATTATACGCACTCTCACCCTTCCATCATTGCTAGCCTCTTTGGTACCGTGCATTGCCCTTTCTCACATTGAGAATTGGTGCAAACTTCGCAGGTGCATCCAAACCCCGTGATGTGATACACTCTGTCACACATAAACCTCCTTATATCTTCCTCAAAACAGACACCATACCTACCTATTATGTCATTTCCATAGCCATTCCGAGATATATTGCCATGCAACTTTCCACCGTTTCATTTATTATGACACGCTTCATCATTTTCATATTGCTTTGCATGATCATGTAGTTGACATCGTATTTGTGGAAAACCCACCTCTCATAATTCTTTCATACATGTCACTCATGCATCATCGCAATCCCGGTACACCGCCGGAGGCATTCATATAGAGTCATACTTTGTTCTAGTATCGAGTTGTAATCATTGAGTTGTAAATAAATAGAAGTGTGATGACCATCATTTTCTAGAGCATTGTCCCAAGTGAGGAATAAAAAAAGGGAGAAAGGCCATAAAAAAGAGAAGGCCCAAAAAAAAGAGAAAGACCATAAAAAAGAGAAGGCCCAAAAAAATGAAAAATAAATGAGAGAAAAAGAGAGAAGGGACAATTCTACTATCCTTTGCCACACTTGTGCTTCAAAGTAGCACCATAATCCTCATGATAGAGAGTCTCTTGTTTAGTCACTTTCATATACTAGTGGGAAATTTTCATTATAGAACTTGGCTTGTATATTCCAACAGTGGGCCTCCTCAAGTGCCCTAGGTCTTCGTGAGCAAGCAAGTTGGATGCACACCCACTTAGTTTCTTTTGTTGAGCCTTCATACATTTATAGCTCTAGTGCATCCGTTGCATGACAATCACTACTCCTTGCATTAACATCAATCAATGGGCATCCCCATAGCCCATTAATTTGCCTCGTAGATGTGAGACTTTCTCCTTTTTGTCTTCTCCACATAACCCCCTCATTATATTCTATTCCACCCATAGTGCTATGTCCATGGCTCGCGCTCATATATTGCGTGAAAGTTTATAGGTTTGAGATTACTAAAGTATGAAACAATTGCTTGGCTTGTCATCGGGGTTGTGCATGATGAGAGCATTCTTATGTGACGAAAATGGAGCATGACTAAACTATATGATTTTGTAGGGATGAACTTTCTTTGGCCATGTTATTTTGAGAAGACATAATTGCTTAGTTAGTATGCTTGAAGTATTATCATTTTTATGTCAATATGAACTTTTGTCTTGAATCTTTCGGATATGAATATTCATGCCAAAATTAAGAAGAATTACATTGAAATTATGCCAAGTAGCACTCCGCGTCAAAAATTCTGTTTTTATCATTTACCTACTCGAGGACGAGCAGGAATCAAGCTTGGGGATGCTGATACGTCTCCAATGTATCTATAATTTTTGATTGTTCCATGCTATATTATCTTCTGTTTTGGATGTTTATGGGCTTTATTGTACACTTTTACATCATTTTTGGGACTAACCTATTAACCCAGAGCCCAATGCCAGTTTCTGTTTTTACCTTGTTTTAGGGTTTCGAAGAAAAGGAAAATCAAAC
This sequence comes from Triticum dicoccoides, assembly GCF_002162155.2. Taxonomy (NCBI): domain Eukaryota; kingdom Viridiplantae; phylum Streptophyta; class Magnoliopsida; order Poales; family Poaceae; genus Triticum; species Triticum dicoccoides. The sequence continues at coordinate 114,250,177 of NC_041390.1, forward strand.
GGAGTCCAATTGACCTGAAACTTCACGAAACTCATTTTTGGAAGGAAAGAAGCCCAGAAGACTTGGAGTGCACGTTAGGGGACCTTCGAGGAGGCCACAAGGTAGGGGGCGCGCCCACCCCCCTAGGGCGCGCCCTCCACCCTCGTGGGCCTCTCGTGGCCCCCCTAACGTACTTCTTTCGCCTATATATCTCCATAACCCTAAAACTTACAGGGAGCACAATAGATCGGGAGTTCCGCCGCCGGAAGCCTCCGTAGCCACCGAAAGCCAATCTAGACCCGTTCTGGCACCCTGCTAGAGGGGGAATCCCTCTCCGGTGGCCATCTTCATCATCCCGGTGCTCTCCATGACGAGGAGGGGGTAGTTCTCCCTCGGGGCTGAGGGTATGTACCCGTAGCTATGTGTTTGATCTTCTCTCTCTCTCTCTCGTGTTCTTGAGGTGATACGATCTTGATGTATCACGAGCTTTGCTATTATATTTGGATCCTATGATGTTTTCTCCCCCTCTACTCTCTTGTAATGGATTGAGTTTCCCCTTTGAAGTTATCTTATCGGATTGAGTCTTTAAAGATTTGAGAACACTTGATGTATGTCTTGCCGTGCGTATCTGTGGTGACAATGGGATACCACATGATTCACTTGATGTATGTTTTGGTGATCAACTTGCGGGTTCCACCCATGAACCTATGGATAGGTGTTGGCACACGTTTTCGTCGTGATTCTCCGGTAGGAACTTTGGGGCACTCTTTGAGGTTCTATGTGTTGGTTGAATAGACGAATCTGAGATTGTGTGATGCATATCATATAATCATACCCACGAATACTTCAGGTGACATTGGAGTATCTAGGTGACATTAGGGTTTTGGTTGATTTGTGTCTTAAGGTGTTATTCTAGTACGAACTCTAGGGCTGTTTGTGACACTTATAGGAATAGCCCAACAGATTGATTGGAAAGAATAACTTTGAGGTTGTTTCGTACCCTACCATAATCTCTTCGTTTGTTCTCCGCTATTAGTGACTTTGGAGTGACTCTTTGTTGCATGTTGAGGGATAGTTATGTGATCCAATTATGTTATTATTGTTGAGGGAACTTGCACAAGCGAAAGTATGAACCCTAGGCCTTATTTCCTAGCATTGCAATACTGTTTGTGCTCACTTTTATCATTAGTTACCTTGCTGTTTTTTATATTTTCAGACTACAAAAACTATTATCTACTATCCATATACCACTTGTATCACCATCTCTTCGCCGAACTAGTGCACCTATACAATTTACCATTGTATTAGGTGTGTTGGGGACACAAGAGACTCTTTGTTATTTGGTTGCAGGGTTGCTAGAGAGAGACCATCTTCATCCTACGCCTCCTACGGATTGATAAACCTTAGGTCATCCACTTGAGGGAAATTTGCTACTGTCCTACAAACCTCTGCACTTGGAGGCCCAACAACGTCTACAAGAAGGTTGTGTAGTAGACATCAATGTTTCATTGCTTGACTAGAATGGTTTGTAATGTTGGTTTCATTGTCTTATAGAATACTTGCCTTTGATTGATTAGATAGTTGTTTTATATGTTTGGTTCCCATTGACCATTATAAATATTTAGATTCTATCTAAATGTTTATTGTGGTTAACTTTCACCTTCATCATGCCATGATGTCATTATGTAGTTAAATGCATACGTTGGTTCCATTCCATCTGTGTTGTTGCCATTGTGTTGATGTTATAGTAGTTCCTTAAGTCGTGATGTGTGGTGGGCACTGTTAGTTAATATTAGAACGTTGGTATTGATCGCCAAGCCTTACATAGTTGTGTCAACCTAAACCTTGTCACTTCGTTGAATCCTCTCTACTTACCTCGCTATCATGCTATCTCATTTCAGAATCTCCATCTGATCGATATCTCGCTATCCATCCACTCTTGATTATTTTGGATGTTATTTGGATTTGCTATTGCTTTGGTATTTATTCTTTGTCTTTTGCTATCATTACGATGATTAGGGAGTGGCGATGTTGGACATGGACAAAACCAGGTTACTGAAGAAGGACTCAACAACGAAGGCATGCCTCCTTCTTTGATCATACTTATCCTATGTTTACAAAATTGCATTGTGTTTTATGTTTCTATGTGCATGCTATTTTAATTCTCGTAGCTAGCATGTCGATTGACACATTACCTTGATCCGCTTGTCACCTATTCACTTGACACCTGAGTAGAATTATAGTATTCTTGTAGAGTAGAAATGCTTAGTCATGCTTATTACCCTATAGGTGCTTTGTTGAATGACCTCTGAGTCATTGACAATTGAAACTTACCGCTGAGCTAGGCCAGATGGCCTTATTGATATCCTCTACTCTCTTCTACTGGGTGAAACTTACCATCTGAATACTGGCGCGGGCGACAACTGGATCAAGGATTGAAGGAGCGATTGGCTGCCCTTCACGAGTTGAAGGGGGCAATCAGTCGTCCGTGCCGCTTAAGGCCTAATAAGTCTTGGATTTGAAGATTGTGATAACAGTACAACCACATGCTATATGGGCACTGGCTTGGTCAAGTAAGCTAGTCAGCCTTAGGTGTCGATGTCGCCATACCGCAGATGGGATAGCTGCCTTGCGAGGAGTATCCTCGGCACAGATGGGGGGACCGGTTTGAGGACGTACTCTCAGTTCCGTGTGCCAGACCCGGTGGGCATGTCACATCTTTGGGGAATCTAGTCCAAAGACCTCGTCACAATCTCCCTGCCAGTATACCAGATGGTGTACTACGCTAGCGACGACTAGTGGCAACAAGTCGGGATTGTGTCGTGTGGGTAAGGTGTACAACCTCTGCAGAGTGTAAAACTATTCGAATAGCCGTGTCCACGGTCATGGACGACACATGAATCTTTCTTGACATAAAGGACCTATCTTGCTTATTCCCTCTTTGCCACTATTCTTGGAACCTATGAAGAGTGTGAGTTGATCGAGGATCCTCACTTTGATGAAAGTTATTCTGGAGATAAAACATGTGTTCATCTAAAACTGCTTTTATCCAACGGCTATTTTTTCGAACAAAATTAGCTTTTATGCAAATGAGCCATATAGCCTTCCTTTGAAGCCACATGTAGCTATTAGGTCCTTCCCTGTGGGAGGCATGTTGAGTACGTAATGTACTCATGGCAATAATTTTGTTGACAACAGAGTCCCATGAAGACGAAGGTGACGACTTTGACTACTTTGGCGATCCGTAGAAGTGAGGACACGTGGACTACATTGACTGCCTGTGGCTGAGATGGAGTCGCTACGCATTTGTACTTTCCACTGTTTTCTGATTGTAATAAATGTCATGAGACATTTCACTAGGTATGTCTTGTGACAAATATACTACTTATAATGCCTTTACGTATTCTGCAATGATACCATTTCACTATGTTGTCAACAATGATCCTGGGGTTGACATTTAAACACAGGAGGATCTGGAAGATAATATCGGGTTCTCACATTAGCTAATGGCTTCTTCTCTCTCTTTGGATCTCAATACAAAGTTCTCCTCGATTCTCTTGGAGATCTATTCAATGTAATTCTTTTTGTGGTGTGTTTGTCGAGATCCGATGAATTGTGGGTTTATGATCAAGATTATCTATGAACAATATTTGATTCTTCTCTAAATTCTTTTATGCATGATTTAATATCTCTGCAAGTCTCTTCGAATTATCAGTTTGGTTTGGCCTACTAGATTGATCTTTCTTGCAATGGGAGAAGTGCTTAGCTTTGGGTTCAATCTTGCGGTGTCCTTTCCGAGTGACAGCAGGGGCAGCAAGGCACGTATTGTATTGTTGCCATCGAGGATAAAAAGATGGGGTTTATATCATATTGCTTGAGTTTATACCTCTACATCATGTCATCTTGCCTAATGCGTTACTCTGTTCTTGTGAACTTAATACTCTAGATGCATGCTAGATAGCGGTTGATGTGTGGAGTAATAGTGGTAGATGCAGAATCGTTTTGGTCTACTTGTCGCAGATGTGATGCCTATATACATGATCATGCCTAGATATTCTCATAACTATGCGCTTTTCTATCAATTGCTCAACAGTAATTTGTTCACCCACCGTAGAATTTGCTATCTTGAGAAAAGCCACTAGTTAAACCTATGGCCCTCGGGTCTATCTTCCATCATATTATTTTTCCTATCTACTTGCTATTTATGTCGCCTTTTTTTTGCAATCTTTATTTTCCAATCTATACAACAAAATACCAAAAATATTTATCTTATTATCTTTATCAGATTTCACTTTTGCAAGTGGCCGTGAAGGGATTGACAACCCCTTTATCATGTTGGTTGCAAGGTTCTTATTTGTTTGTGCAGGTACGAGGGACTTGCGTGTAGTGATGGCCAACAAGTATAGGGGATCTATCATAGTCCTTTCGATAAGTAAGAGTGTCGAACCCAATGAGGAGCAGAAGGAAATGACAAGCGGTTTTCAGTAAGGTATTCTCTGCAAGCACTGAAATTATCCATAACAGATAGTTTATGATAAGGTAATTTGTAACGGGTAACAAGTAACAAAATTAAATAAGGTTCTGCAAGATGGCCCAATCCTTTTTGTAGCAAAGGACAAGCCTGGACAAACTCTTATATGAGGGAAAACGCTCCCGAGGACACATGGGAATTATGGTCAAGCTATTTTTCATCACACTCATATGATTCACGTTTGTTACTTTGATAATTTGATATGTGGGTGGACCGGTGCTTGGGTATTGCCCTTTCTTGGAAAAGCATCCCACTTATGATTATCCCGTATTGCAAGCATCCGCAACTACAAAAGAAGTATTAAGGTAAACCAAACCATAGCATAAAACATATGGATCCAAATCAGCCCCTTACGAAGCAACGCATAAACTAGGGTTTAAGCTTCTGTCACTCTAGCAACCCATCATCTACTTATTACTTCTCAATTCCTTCATCTAGGACCAAACAATGGTGAAGTGTCATGTAGTCGACATTCACATAACACCACTAGAGGAAAGACAACATACATCTCATCAAAATATCAAACGAATACCAAATTCACATGACTACTTATAGCAAGACTTCTCCCATGTCCTCAGGAACAAACGTAACTATCCACAAATCATATTCATGTTCATAACTAGAGGGGTATTAATATGCAGAAAGGATCTGAACATATGATCTTCCACCAAATAAACCAACTAGCATCAACTACAATGAGTAATCAACACTACTAGCAACCCACAGGTACCAATCTGAGGTTTTGGGACAAAGATTGGATACAAGAGATGAACTAGGGTTTGAGAGGAGATGGTGCTGGTGAAGATGTTGATGGAGATTGACCCCCTCCCGCTGAGAGGATCGATGGTGATGATTTTCCCCTCCCGAAGGGATGTTTCCCCAGCAGAACAGCTCCGCCGGAGCCCTATATTGGTTCCGCCAAGGTTCCGCCTCGTGGCGGTGGAGTTTCGTCCCGAGAGCTTGCTTATGATTTTTTCTCAGACGAAAGACTTCATATAGCAGAAGATGGGCACCGGAGGCCTGCCAGGGGGCCCACAAGACAGGGGGGCGCGCCTAGGGGAGTAGGGCACGCCCCCAGCCTCGTGGCCAGGGTGTGGGCCCCCTTCGGGTTAATTCTTTCGCTAGTATTTTTTATATATTCCAAAACGTGCTCCCGTGAAGTTTCAGGACTTTTGGAGTTGTGCAGAATAGGTCTCTAATATTTGCTCCTTTTCCAACCCAGAATCCCAGCTGCCGGCATTCTCCCTCTTCATGTAAACCTTGTAAAATAAGAGAGAAAAGGCATAATTATTGTGACATAATGTGTAGTAACAGCCCATAATGCAATAAATATCAATATAAAAGCATGATGCAAAATGGACGTATCAACTCCCCCAAGCTTAGACCTCGCTTGTCCTCAAGCGGAAGCCGATAACGAAAAATATGACCACATGTTTAGAGATAGAGGTGTTGGTAAAATAAAATACGGACATGAGGGCATCATGATCATTCTTATAACATCAACATATATAAATATTATCATATGATTTCTTATGCTCAAGTAATAATCTATTCACAATGTAAAATATGAATCAGAAACTTCATTGAAAACCAACAAACTATAATCTTGGTCATTGAAGCAATTGCAATTTATCATAACATCGGAAAGAGTTAATATAAGAGGTTTTCAGCAAGTACACATACTCAACTATCATTTAGTCTTTCACAATTGCTAACACTCACGCAATACTTGTGGGTATGGAGTTTTAATCAGACACACAGAAAGATAGGGGCTTATAGTGTTGCCTCCCAACCTTTTACCTCAAGGGCAATGTCAACAATAATAGTTCATGCTAACTTACATCCAATTGGATATATGTATCAGGATCTTTCCAACACAATGTGCTTGCCAAAGGATAAAATGTAAAAAGGAAAGGTGAAGATCACCATGACTCTTGTATAAGGTGTAAGACAAAAGTAAAAGATAGGCCCTTCGCAGAGGGAAGCAGAGGTTGTCATGTGTTTTTGTGGTTAGATGCACAAGATCTTAATGCGAAAGAATGCCACTCTATATTGCCACTTGTGATATGGACCTTTATTATGCAGTCCGTCGCTTTTATTTCTTCCACATCACAAGATCGTATAAAGCTTATTTTCTCCACACTAATAAATCATACATATTTAGAGAGCAATTTTTATTGGATGCAACAATGACAACTTACTTGAAGGATCTTACTCAATCCATAGGTAGATATGGTGGACTCTCACGGCAAAACTGGGTTTAAGGATGTTCAGAAGCACAAGTAGTATCTCTACTTGGTGCCAAGAATTTGGCTAGAATGAGGGGGAAAGGCAAGATCAACATGTTGGATGATCCATGACAATATACTTTATTTCAGATATAAGAAAACATGACCCATTACGTTGTCTTCCTTGTCAAACATCAACTCTTTAGCATGTCGTATTTTAATGAGTGCTCACAATCATAAAAGATGTCCGAGATAGTATATTTATATGTGAAAACCTCTCTTTCTTTATTACTTTATCTTAATTTCAACGATGACCAAAACTATGTTTGTCAAATCTCAACAACTTTTATTCATCATACTCTTTATATGTGAAGTCATTACTCTCCATAAGATCAATATGATCTCTTTAATTCTTTTTGTTCTTTCTTTTATTCCCTCAAGATCATAGTAAGATAATCAAAGACCTTGACCCTAAACTAATCTTTATTATATATAGCTCACGGACTCGATTACATAGAAGGATCATAAAGCAAAACTCAAAACTAAATCATACTAAAACTTTATTCTACTAGATCAAGATATTACCAAAAGGATCGAACTAAGAAAAACGTAAAGATAGGAGTGTGATGGTGATACGATACCGGGGCACCTCCCCCAAGCTTGGAAGTTGCCAAGGGGAGTGCCCATACCCATGTGTTTATGTCTCTTTCTTCGGGGGTGGTGATGTGATATTCTTGGTGATGATGGCCCTCAGGATACGATTCTCTTCCTCGAGCTTATTGACTTGCTGCTTGAGGTCCATTATTTCCTTACGGAGCTTGCCCGTGACGACTAAAGCTCCTTTCACCCAAGGATGTTGCATAGTTGCGGGGGAACAAGTAACACTCTTTTTCATATTTTCATAAGAAAGAAATCTAACATTGGAAGGGATGACAGAGTTTGGAATAGCTGAGCTATGTAGTTCCCCCATCATGAATTCGGCTCAGAAACGAGAAGTAACTTCTGGATCCTCCTCCATGGCATCTATCCTTTTCAAGTTGGCCTCCATCTCTTCCCAAGTTGATGGCCCAAAGTGGTCAGCATCGTTGTTTGCTCTTGGCCCCGGTATCGGATGAGACATCCGACTCTCCCCGACTGACTCTTGAGAAGACATCTTGCTCTAGATCTATTGCAGAAACAACTCAAAACAAAAACAGAGGATTTTGCATGGTACGATGGTCAAAACCTTCAGGGGATTATATAATGAATTTTTACCGACCAAAAGAAGTATCGTGCAAGAAAACGGAGTCCAGAGAGCACACGAGGTGCCCACGAGGCAGGGGGCGCGCCCTCCACCCTCGTGGATGCCTCGTGTCCCTTTCAGACTACTTCTTATTTTCCTATTTTCTTATATATTCCAAAATGGAGAAAAATTGCCATTAGAACTGTTTTGGAGTCGGTTTACTTACCATACCACATACCTATTCCTTTTCGGATTTGAGACATTCTGGAAAGTCTCCCTTATATATTCCTCTGGGGTTATAGTTTCAATAACATTAGTTTCAACATTTATTGGATTACCTGAGATATAATGTTTGATTCTTTGACCGTTCACCACCTTCGGATTTGTGCCTTTGAAGTTGTTGATTTTTATGGCACCGGAATGATATACCTCCTCGATAACGTAAGGCCCTTCCCATTTAGAGAGAAGTTTACCTGCAAAAAATCTTAAACGGGACTTGTATAGCAACAATAATCACCTACATTAAACTCACGCTTTTGTATCCTTTTGTCATGCCATCTTTTAACTTTTTCTTTAAACAGTTTGGCATTTTCATAAGCCTGGGTTCTCCATTCATCAAGTGAGCTAATGTCAAAAAGCTTCTTCTCATTGGCAAGTTTGAAATCATAATTGAGCTCTTTACTGGCCCAGTATGCCTTATGTTCTAGTTCGAGAGGTAAGTGACATGCTTTTCCATAAACCATTTTATACGGAGACATACCCATAGGATTTTTATATGCAGTTCTATAAGACCATAATGCATCATCAAGTTTCCTGGACCAATTCTTTCTAGATCTGTTAACGGTCTTTTGCAAAATTAATTTGAGCTCACTATTACTCAGTTCTACTTGACCACTAGACTGTGGGTGGTATGGAGATGCAATTCTATGATAACATCATACTTAGCAAGCATTTTACGAAAAGCACCATGAATAAAATGTGAACCACCATCAGTCATTAAGTATCCAGGGACTCCAAACCTCGGAAAAATAACTTCTTTAAGCGTCTTAATAGAGGTGTTATGATCAGCACTTCTAGTTGGAATAGCTACTAGGTGTTATGAATCGGAATTTATTAGAATACTCTATGTGCTTGACTTATATCTTTTGAGCTAGATAATTTTGCTCTAGTGCTTCACTTATATCTTTTAGAGCACGGTGGTGGTTTTATTTTATAGAAATTATTGATCTCTCATGCTTCACTTATATTATTTTGAGAGTCCTTTAGAACAGCCCGGTAATTTGATTTGGCTATAAAATTGGTCCTAATATGATAGGCATCCAAGATTGGTATAATAAAAACTTTCATGAAAAGGTGCATTGAGTACTATGAGAAGTTTGATACTTGATAATTGTTTTGAGATATAAATATGGTGATATTAGAGTTGTGCTAGTCGAGTAGTTGTGAATTCGAGAAATACTTGTGTTGAAGATTGCATGTCCCGTGGCATGCACGTATGGTAACCGTTGTGTAACAAATTTGAAACATGAGGTGTTCTTTGATTGTCTTCCTTATGAGTGGTGGTCAGGGACGAGCGATGGTCTTTTCCTACCAATCTATCCCCCTAGGAGCATGCGCGTAATGCTTGGTTTTTGATGACTTGTAGATTTTTGCAATAAGTATGTGAGTTCTTTATGACTAATGTTGAGTCCATGGATTATACGCAATCTCACCTTTCCATCATTGCTAGCCTCTTCGGTACCGTGCATTGCCCTTTCTCACCTTGAGAGTTGGTGCAAACTTTGCCAGTGCATCCAACCCCCGTGATATGATACACTCTATCACACATAAACCTCCTTATATCTTCCTCAAAACAGCCACCATACCTACCTATTATGGCATTTTCATAGCCATTCCGAGATATATTGCCATGCAACTTTCCACCGTTTCATTCATGACATGCTTCATCATTGTCATATTGCTTTGCATGATCATGTAGTTGACATCGTATTTGTGGCAAAGCCACCATCCATAATTTATCATACATGTCACTCTTGATTCATTGCCCTTCCCGGTACACCATCGGAGGCATTCATATAGAGCCATATTTTGTTCTAGTATCGAGTTGTAATCATTGAGTTGTAAATAAATAGAAGTGTGATGATCATCATTAATAGAGCATTGTCCCAAATAAAAAAGGAGAAAGGCCAAATAAAAAAAAGGCCCAAAAAAAGAAAAATTATAATAATAAGGGACAATGCTACTATCCTCTTTTTCCACACTTGTGCTTCAAAGTAGCACCATGATCTTTATGATAGAGAGTCTCTTGTTTTGTCACTTTCATATACTAGTGGGAATTTTTCGTTATAGAACTTGGCTTGTATATTTCAACAATGGGCTTCCTCAAATGCCCTAGGTCTTCGTGAGCAAGCAAGTTGGATGCACACCCACTTAGTTTCTTTTGTTGAGCTTTCATACATTTATAGCTCTAGTGCATCTGTTGCAAGGCAATCCCTACTCCTTGCATTGACATCAATTGATGGGCATCTCCCTAGCCCGTTGATTAGCCGCGTAGATGTGAGACTTTCTCCTTTTTGTCTTCTCCACATAACCTCCATCATCATATTCTATTCCACCCATAGTGCTATATCCATGGCTCACACTCATGTATTGCGTGAAAGTTGAAAAAAGTTTGAAATTACTAAAGTATGAAACAATTGCTTGGCTTGTCATTGGGGTTGTGCAAGATGAGAGCATTCTTGTGTGACGAAAGTGGAGCATGACCAAACTATATGATTTTGTAGGGATGAACTTTCTTTTGCCATGTTATTTTGAGAAGACATGATTGCTTAGTTAGTATGCTTGAAGTATTATTATTTTTATGTCAATATTAAACTTTTGTCTTGAATCTTTGGGATCTGAATATTCATGCCACAATAAAGAAAATTACATTGAGAATTATGCTAGGTAGCATTCCACATCAAAAATTCTGTTTTTATCATTTACCTACTCGAGGACGAGCATGAATTAAGCTTGGGGATGCTTGATACGTCTCCAATGTATCTACAATTTTTGATTGTTCCTTGCTATTATATTATCTGTTTTGGATGTTTAATGGGCTTTATTATACACTTTTATATTATTTTTGGGACTATCCTACTAAGCCAAGGCCCATTGCAAATTGTTGTTTTTTGCCTATTTCAGTGTTGCGCATAAAAGGAATATCAAACGGAATCCAAACGGAATGAACCTTTGGGAGAGTTATTTCTGGAACAAACATGATCCAGGGGGCTTGGAGTAGACGTCAAGAAAGGAGCAAGGAGGCCACGAGGCGCGCGTGCCCCCCTAGGCGCGCCCCACCCTCGTGGGCCCCTCGCAGCTCCACTGACCTACTTCTTCCTCCTATATATATCCATATACCCCGAAAACATCCAGGAGCACCACTATACCCTATTCCCACCGCCGCAACCTTCTGTACCCGAGTGATCCCATCTTCGGGCTTTTCCGAAGCTCCACCGGAGGGGGAATCGATCATGGAGGGCTTCTACATCAACACCATAGCCCCTCCGATGATGTGTGAGTAGTTTACCACAGACCTTCGAGTCCATAGTTATTAGCTAGATGGCTTATTCTCTCTCTTTGGATCTCAATACAAAGTTCTCCTCGATCTTCTTGGAGATCTATTCAATGTAACTCTTTTTGTGGTGTGTTTGTCGAGATCCGATGAATTGTGGGTTTATGATCAAGTTTATCTATGAACAATATTTGATTCTTCTCTGAATTTTGTTATGTATGATTGGTTATTTTTGCAAGTCTCTTCGAATTATCAGTTTGGTTTGGCCTACTAGATTGATCTTTCTTTCAATGGGAGAAGTGCTTAGCTTTGGGTTCAATCTTGCGGTGTCCTTTCCCAGTGACAGCAGGGGCAGCAAGGCACGTATTGTATTGTTTCCATCGACTATAAAAAGATGGGGTTTATATCATATTGCTTGAGTTTATCCCTCTACATCATGTCATCTTGCCTAATGTGTTACTCTGTTCTTATGAACTTAATACTCTAGAAGCATGCTGGATAGCGGTCGATGTGTGGAGTAATAGTAGTAGATGCAGAATCGTTTCGGTCTACTTGCCATGGACGTGATGCCTATATACATGATCATGCCTAGATATTCTCATAATTATGCATTTTTCTATCAATTTTTCGACAGTAATTTATTCACCCACCGTAATACTTATGCTATCTTGAGAGAAGCCACTAGTAAAACCTATGGCCCCCAGGTCTATCTTTTATCATATAAGTTTCCAATCTATTTTACTTTGCATCTATATCATAAAAATACCAAAAATATTTATCTTATTATCTTTATCAGATCTCACTCTCGTAAGTGACCGTGAAGGGATTGACAACCCCTTTATAGCCGGTCTCTTCGTCGGACATTTTCGGTCTCCGGAAACAGTCGCCGGGCCTCCCTCTCTTCTCTTCTCTCAGCTCGAGACCGTCTACACAGCCCACTACCTACCACCAGGTCCAACCTAACCTCTCTCGTCAGCCCGCAGCCCCCTTCGCGCGCGTCCGAAATCTGTCCCGGACCCGACCTGGATAGTCGTTACCGTTGTGTCCGGATCAACCCCAAACATCTACAAAACGTCTCCATTTTGTTAATTGGACTTCCTAACATATTTTTTTTGTTCGTCCGATTACGATCGGAGGGACGAGATAGCCCCTAACCTATTCTACTCGCTATATATATTAGCCTAACCCTAGACCAACTCCCTAAAATCCCTCCACCCCGCCGCCAGATCAGATCCACCTCGAGATTCCCCTCCTTGTTTTTCCTCCACCCACCAACCAGCCACTCCCTCCTCCCGATCTACCTCCGTGCCTCCTCTCCCTCCTTAGCACGATCCCGAATGGAACACGAGCACCTCACGCGCACCCCCTGCATCATCCTCGACACCAAGCTCCATGCATCGGCTTCGACCGGCCTCGTCGGAGACCAGCGCAGCCGCGCCCGACCCCCTTGCCTCCCTGTTCAGTCGCAGCAGTATCTGAGGGCCTCCACCAGCTCACGGCCGCAGCGCCGACGACCAGGACCGGCCTCGTCCAGCTCCTATCCTCCCCTGTATCTCCCTTTCCTCTGTTTCCTCTCTCACTTGTGCTCTTTCCTCTCTAGGAAGTTGCAGGAGGCAAGCACCATGCCATGGCCTCTCCTGCTCGACGACCACGTTGCTATCGTTACCTTCATTCCCATCCCCGCCTAGTTCTGCAGTGTTGCCGGCCATCTTCTTCGTTCACGGCGGACACTGCTGCAAGTTCCTCTACAACGAGCAGGAGCCCGCTCATCTCGCGCTCGCTCGCTCTGCTGCCTGCGGGACTTGCCCGAGCGCTGGAGTTGAACCAGCCGCGCCCCCAACATCCGCCATCGCCCCGTTACCCCGATTTTCGCCGGAGATCAATGCCGTGAGACCTTCATCGAGCCATGGTGCACCAAGGTCTTCATCGCCCCCCTGCAGTCGTGCCTTGCTCCAACCCTCGCGAGATCTGGCAAGTACGGGTCTTCCCCGACCCGTTCAGGCCAGTCCGGGCCCTCTCCCTTGAAGGATTCGGCCGATCTCCCCGCATCCCGCCGGCTGCTGCCTCCTCTGCATCACGCTGGCGCGTCGTCTCCTCTGTTTCAGAACGAGCGCCTGCATCGCTCGGTCCAGCCGCGCGTTGACCGCGTGCGCCCAGCAACCGCCTCGGCCAGGCCCAGTTCGTCCCGGCCGGCCAGTCAAGCCGAACCACTCCAGATCTGGGCCTTTGGCCCATGGTGAGCAGCACACGCGCCCCTATGCAATGTGGGCCGGCCTTTGTTTCGGCCCGTATAGTTTTTTTTAGGATCTACGATTTATCTATTTATCCAGGAGTCTGCAGATTTATAGAAAACCCCTCATAGTTCATGCACATAATAACTTATTAACTAAGCATCACATGTAAAAACTTAATATATGAATCTTGCTTAGAATTTTGTGTAGTTTAATAATATGTCACTTTCATCCATGTTTAAAATGTTTAAAATGCTGTTTGCATATATTTGCCCCTATGCCATGTTAAAAATGCTTTACTTCATAACTAAATAACCGTAACTCTGAATTTAATAAACTTTATATGTAAATGGGGTAGAATTTTGCCTAGTTTAACATGGTGGCACCTCTTTGCATGTTTAACAACTCTAAAATTTTGTTTAGGTCAGAACAGTACCAAACCTAATATATGCACATGGGGACTTACCAGAATTGTTGTTTGTTGTTCCCGGCCTCATTTAAACTTGACTAGATGGGTAGTTTTCATTTGCTTCACCCTCTTGCCATGTTTAACAACATTTAATATTGTTGGGTACATAAACGAGATCGAACTAAATAATTGATGTGGTGCTCCGTCAATATGCAACTCGTTGCATATTGAGCTCCACTTAATTTGTAGGATTGTTTGTGCACTTTGTCATGCCATGCTTCGTTAAACCGGACATGCATCATACTTGATTGTGCATCATGCCATGTTATGTGGTGGTTGTTTACTATGTTGTGTGCTTCTTTTTCGGTGTTTGCTTCTTCGGGTTGGTTCCGGTAACGTCACGTTTGTGAGGACCCGTTCGTCTACGTCCGTTTGTCTTCTTCATGGACTCATTCTTCTTCCTTGCGGTATCTCAGGCAAGATGATCATACCCTCGAAATCACTTCTCTCTTTGCTTGCTAGTTGCTCGCTCTTTTGCTATGCCTATGCTACAATACCTACCACTTGCTTATCATGCCTCCTATATTGTTGAACCAAGCCTCTAACCCACCTTGTCCTAGCAAACCGTTGTTTGGCTATGTTACCGCTTTGCTCAGCCCCTCTTATAGCGTTGTTAGTTGCAGGTGAAGATTGAAGTTTGTTCCTTGTTGGAACATGGAGATGTTGTTCCTGTTGGAACATTGGTTACTTGTTGGGATATTGCAATATATCTTATTTAATTAATGCATCTATATACTTGGTAAAGGGTGGAAGGCTCGGCCTTATGCCTGGTGTTTTGCTCCACTGTTGCCGCCCTAGTTTCCGTCATATCGGTGTTATGTTCCCGGATTTTGCGTTCCTTACGCGGTTGGGTAATAATGGGAACCCCTTGACAGTTCGCCTTGAATAAAACTCCTGCAGCAATGCCCAACCTTGGTTTTACCATTTGCACTAACAACCTACCACCTTCCCTTGGGTTCTGCAGACTCAAGGGTCATCTTTATTCTAACCCCCCCGGGGCCAGTGCTCCTCTGAGTGTTGGTCCGAACTAGAGTCCTGTGCAGTGCCCCCTCGAGGAAACTCGAGGTTTGGTTTTAGTTGTATGGAGAGCTCATCTGAGTGTGCCCTGAGAAAGAGATATGTGCAGCTCCTATCGGGATTTGTAGGCACATTCGGGCGGGGTTGCTGGATTTGTTTTAACCTGTCGAAATGTCTTGAAGAACCGGGATACCGAGTCTGATCGGAACGTCTTGGGAGGAGGTCTATTCCTTCGTTGACCATGAGAGCTTGTCGTGGGCTAAGTTGGGACTCCCCTGCATGGATTTGAACTTTCGAAAGCTGTGCCCGCGGTTATGGGCAGATGGGAATTTGTTAATGTCCGGTTGTAGATAACTTGAACCTTAACTTAATTAAAATGAATCAACAGCGTGTGTTACCGTGATGGTCTCTTTCCGGCGGAGTCCGGGAAGTGAACACGGTGTTGGAGTTATGCTTGACGTAGGTTGTTCTAGGATCACTTCTTGGTCATAGTTGTTCGACCGTGCTTTTGCTTTCTCTTCTCGCTCTCATTTGCGTATGTTAGCCACCATATATGCTAGTCGCTTGCTGCAGCTCCACCTCATACCTTTACCTTACCCATAAGCTTAAATAGTCTTGATCGCGAGGGTGCGAGATTGCTGAGTCCCCATGGCTCACAAATACTTCCTAAACCAGCTTGCAGGTGCCGATGAGACCGTGCAGATGACGCAACCAAGCTCAGGAGGAGCTCAATGAAGATCTTGTCCTTGGTGTTGTTTCGTTCTAGTTGATCAGTAGTGGAGCCTAGTTGGGGTCGATCGGGGACCTTGTCACATTTGGGGTTCTTCTTTTATTTTGGTTCCGTAGTCGGACCTTGATTGTATCTGGGTGATGTAATGCTTTATTCCTGTAATTGTGTGAAGTGGCGATTGTAAGACAACTATGTATCTTTTCCCTTATGTATTACATGGGTTGTGTGAAGATTACCTCACTTGCGACATTGCTTTCAATGCGGTTATGCCTCTAAGTCGTGCTTCGACACGTGGGAGATATAGCCGCATCGAGGGCATTATAAGTTGGTATCAGAGCCTTCCCCGACCTTATGAGCCCCCGCTGATTGATCGTTTTTAGTAGCCGTTGTTGAGTCTAGTAAAATGTTTTGAGTCATTTAGGAATTATATATCGGAGAGTTTAGGAATTCTTTTTACTCCCCAGTCCCCTCGTCGCTCTGGTGAGGCATCCTGACATAGAGTTTTGACTCTTCTCTTCTCAAATTTCACTAAATTTTTTTTAGGATCACGCGAGTATCTTGGAATCGTTCCGATGGTTTTGTGACGAGAACATTGTCTTGGTGCCTCCTGTCAGGGGTTTTGTGGCAGTGTCCCGGGGAGTTGAGCTCCGAGGTGTTGTCGTCACAATTTTATCGCTGCAGTTCTGGAATACCTGAGTTTAGTTTCGCCGACATCGAAAATCTCTTTTATGCAGTTGTTGGTGAGATAATCTCGACGCCACCCAGTACTGGGGCGGGAGTTCGGGAGTATTGCCATAACTCGTATAACGGATGCTTTTCAAAGGTTGATGTAGACGATTTCCGAAGGTTTCTTGGTTATGTGTTGAAGGATGGATACAGCTAGATGTAGGATTTGTTAGTTTTGGGTGAGATATTATGCTTCCCCTGTATCCCCAACACCTGATTGCATAACCGGAAAGGTTCGGGAGTTTCATAGGTGGGAATTCAAGTAGCTCTTAGGATATCTTTCCGACAGGTGTATGATATGAAATTGGGGTTCGACGTCTAGTGGTCCGCCTATTCACGGTCGGTTTTACAGTGGTCTCGTTGTGTCTTAAAGAGTCCTTGGCTATGCCGACTCGGGGACGCTTCGTATGTCATGTGCACTGCCTTGTATATGATGGTGCTGTACGATCGAGCCCGTGTAGGTCCCACCATGAAAACTTCGGACGAAATCTCTATCATATGTTTGTTCCGGCTTATTCTGCAAGCCAATCCTTTGTTTTGTTTGAGTTGTGGTATTCGAGTTGCTTTGAAGTCAAATGTTGATTCCGTACCTTTTCCAAGTGTTGTTCTCATATTCCTATGTGAATACTAATCCTTTTCGATCATCGAGTTTGTCATTTCAATTTCTTTTCACCGGCGTGTTTCTCTTCAAATGGATCCGATCATTTCTACAACCGCAAGATCAAGTATCAGTTCTTCTCAACGGTGTCCGTTTCACCCATTCCAAATTGTCTTTGTTTTTTCCCACCCTCCCTCCCTTTGTTTTTCTCCAAGGATTCAGATCTCTTAATCGAGTATCCATCTTATTGATGTGAAGTCTCTCCATTCTTTTCTATCAATATTCTAATCCAGTGATTCTCATGAAGATTCTAACGGAGCTTCAAGTTCGTCTCTCATCACTCGTTTTCTTCTCCGGTGGATTCAAATTAAGATTTGGTGTTGATCATATCCTTTTTCCTCGTTTCAAATGTTTTCTCATGCCGGTGCACCTTATATTCAGTTATTCCATGCTCGTTATTCTATTGTTCCTGAGTGCTCAAGATATCTCGATGATTCGTGTTTTTCCACTCTGCTTTCATTCAAGCTCTTTCGAGGATGTTATCTCATTCAAGCCATTTAATTCAACCGGTGCAATCTCTCTTTTCAAGTAATCGTTAAACGGTGTTTCTTTTTAGTGAGCCCTAACCCACAGGTCTTTTCCCAGGATCTTACCTGACTCTTCTTATTTTCCGGAGTTTTTCAAATTCGTTTCAAAGATTGACGTAAGAATGATTTATCATCAGTCAATTGCCTTCTCCAAGATCTTTCAAATTCTTTTCATCATTGGTTCAACCTTTATAATTTTCATCCCGGAGTATCTCAACAATTCTTGGTGGTGTTTCTCATTGTCATTCTCAGATTTTGAAGACCGAAGAAGAATTTTCCTCCATATCTTATACGTTCTCTCAGAGAGTCGTGGTTCTAATTCGAGGCCATCCCCTCATAATTGTTTGATTGTGAGAATTATTTATCCATCCAGAGCAATTCAAGAGTCTTCTCAGTTTGTTATCCAGAGTCCATCAATTCAGGTTTATTCATTCTCAGCTATCAGTTATCATTCTCAAACCTTACCGGTGCATCATTCAAGTATTCTCTAATCGTCTCGTGATCTCTTCGTTCACTTGTATCTAAATACTCTCAAGTATCTTCATTCGTTTTCCAATTCTACCCGGTGATTGGTGCCTTTGCTACTTTCATTTTCAATTCATACCGGTGGTTCGTTGAAGATCTTCCCAAGTTTGTGCTATATCTATCTTAATCCTTTATACGAGAATAAGTAGTATGCCAAAATCCATTGCTTGTCATCAATTTGAATTGGTGAAGGATAAGCATAATGTAATTCTTATTATTGTTTCATCCAAGTGATTTAATTCCTTATTCCGGAGGTTCATCAAAATTCTTGATTTCAGTTGTTTCATCTTTTTTCTCGGAGTTCCTAGCTCTCGCAAATACATCACCACGAAGATTCATTTAAATCATTGCAAGGCTTCAACCTTATTCTTTTCATCCTCCATTTCGATTGATCATTTCTTTTATTTCCGAAGTTCTCATGAAGGTTCTACATGATGGTTTCATCAAGGATTTATTTCCTTCTCGAAGTGTTCATCAACATTCTTTTCAGAGGAGCTCAAGCATTCGTCATCTTGCAATCCGGAGTGCGATTTCTTTCTACCGTATCTTTGGAGGTGGTATTATGTCATTCTTGATAATTTGAGTTCATACTTCATGATTCACATATTGTTAAGAATGAGTTATTTTAAATCCATCAACCTCTTCGTTGGAGTTATCTTGGGTTATATTTCACCTAAAGCTTTCCCTAAGGTTTGTTGCTATTATGGTGCTTATAAATGACCCAAGTTCTTCTTTTATCCTCCCGGTGAAATAAGTTTCTCGTCTCCTTGTTCATATAAATCCAATCAATTCTTTTCCCGTGAGTGGCAGGTTGTCACCTCATAATTTGAGATGTACTCCATAAGACCATATCAAGTTTATTCTTTCGTTGTTGGCTTTCCAATAACTCCGTTCGACCCTTCTCCTTAAGATGCCTTTTTCAAACTCTTTTGTGGCAGAAGTTGGCATTTTCTTCAACATTCTTTTATTTCAATTATCGATCTTCTATTTCTTCCTTCCGGAGGCGTTGAGATGTTGCTCTCTTCAACCCATCTTCTTGTTTTGTCAGGATCGTGTTCTTTTCTTGGTTTATCCTTTTAACCGGAGTGTTGTGTCCCTTTGCTCAAGCTCTTTCATTTTATCAAGTTTTTCATCTCTTTTAAACCGGAGTGTTGTCCGAAATCTTTTTACCCATTGTGCCATTCTTTCATTAGTTCTGGAGGCAGTGTGTTGTTGATTTCATCAAGTATCCTCTCATCTTGTAAAGTTCTAGTTAATTCCTTCCATTTTCAGTCAGAGTGCTGTCCAAATTATATCATTCTTATTCCCTCTCTATTTTGTTTTGACCAGAGTGGCTTCAATGTCTATCTTGTCACTTAAGCTCATCTTTTTCGCCGTATTTCTGACTCCTTGGCTAACAGAGTGTTTTCCACTTTGTTCATCTCCGTTGTATTATTCTTTTCAATTTGTTCAACCTTTTCAAGGTTCTTTGGTTTCACTCATTTGTCAAAGAAGCAACTTAGTTTTACCTCTTCTCTTTCTCTTTTGTTTTCCCTATGGTGCCATTCTAGATCTCGGGACAAGATCCTCTCATAGTGGTGGAGTGTTGTAACGCCCTGAGACCGTTGCGCCAGGTGTCCGTCAGTTATTCGCTGTCATTGTCAGGTCTTTTGCTTGCGTGTTGCATCTTATCATGTCATCATGTGCATTGCATCATCATGTTTTCGAAACTTGCATCGCCCGGGTTCTCCCAGTTCCTTCTGTTGTCCTTTCTGAGCCAGACACACTTGCACGCGCCCGCGGCATGTCCGAAATAGTATTTTATAAGTGGCCGGAAATGTTCTCGGAATGGGATGAGAGTTGACGTGTGGTCTTATTATAGTGTAGATAGATCGCCTCTCAAGTTTCATCGCATTTCGGGTTCGTTTGACGCCCCAATGATTAACTATAGCGGCAGTATAGCCGGTCTCTTCGTCGGACGTTTTCTGTCTCCGGAAACAGTCGCCGGGCCTCCCTCTCTTCTCTTCTCTCAGCTCGAGACCGTCTACACAGCCCACTACCTACCACCAGGTCCAACCTAACCTCTCTCGTCAGCCCGCAGCCCCCCTCGCGCGCGTCCGAAATCTGTCCCGGACCCGACCTGGACAGTCGTTACCGCTGTGTCCGGATCAACCCCAAACATCTACAAAACGTCTCCGTTTTGTTAATTAGACTTCCTAACATATTTTTTCGTTCGTCCGATTATGATCGGAGGGACGAGATAGCCCCTAACCTATTCTACTCGCTATATATATTAGCCTAACCCTAGACCAACTCCCTAAAATCCCTCCACCCCGCCGCCAGACCAGATCCACCTCAGGATTCCCCTCCTTGTTTTTCCTCCACCCACCAACCAGCCACTCCCTCCTCCCGATCTGCCTCCGTGCCTCCTCTCCCTCCTCAGCACGACCCCAAATGGAACACGAGCACCTCACGCGCACCCCCTGCATCATCCTCGACACCAAGCTCCGTGCATCGGCTTCGACCGGCCTCGCCAGAGACCAGCGCAGCCGCGCCCGACCCCCTTGCCTCCCCGTTCAGTCGCAGCAGTATTTGAGGGCCTCCACCAGCTCACGGCCGCAGCGCTGACGACCAAGACTGGCCTCGTCCAGCTCCTCTCCTCCCCTGTATCTCCCTTTCCTCTGTTTCCTCTCTCACTTGCGCTCTTTCCTCTCCAGGAAGTTGCAGGAGGCAAGCACCATGCCATGGCCTCTCCTGCTCGACGACCACGTTGCTATCGTTACCTTCGTTCCCATCCCCGCCTGGTTCTGCAGTGTTGCCGGCCATCTTCTTCGTTCACGGCGGACACTGCTGCAAGTTCCTCTACAACGAGCAGGAGCCCACTCATCCCACGCTCGCTCGCTCTGCTGCCTGCGGGACTTGCCCGAGCGCTGGAGTTGAACCAGCCGCGCCCCCAACATCCGCCATCGCCCCGTTACCCCGATTTTCGCCGGAGATCAATGCCGTGAGACCTTCATCGAGCCATGGTGCACCAAGGTCTTCATCGCCCCCCTGCAGTCGCGCCTTGCTCCAACCCTCGCGAGATCTGGCAAGTACGGCTCTTCCCCGACCCGTTCAGGCCAGTCCGGGCCCTCTCCCTCGAAGGATCCGGCCGATCTCCCCGCATCCAGCCGGCTGCTGCCTCCTCTGCATCACGCTGGCGCGTCGTCTCCTCTGTTTCAGAATGAGCGCCTGCATCGCTCGGTCCAGCCGCGCGTTGACCGCGTGCGCCCAGCAACCGCCTCGGCCAGACCCAGTTCGTCCCGGCCGGCCAGTCAAGCCGAACCATTCCAGATCTGGGCCTTTGGCCCATGGTGAGCAGCACATGAGCCCCTATGCAATGTGGGCCAGCCTTTTTTTCTGCCCGTATAGTTTTTTTAGGATCTGCAATTTATCTATTTATCCAGGAGTCTGCAGATTTACAGAAAACCCCTCATAGTTCATGCATATAATAACTTATTAACTAAGCATCACATGTAAAAACTTAATAAATGAATCTTGCTTAGAATTTTGTGTAGTTTAATAATATGTCACTTCCATCCATGTTTAAAATGTTTAAAATGCTGTTTGCATATATTTGCCCCTATGCCATGTTAAAAATGCTTTACTTCATAACTAAATAACCGTAACTCCGAATTTAATAAACTTTATATGTAAATGGGGTAGAATTTTGCCTAGTTTAACATGGTGGCACCTCTTTGCATGTTTAACAACTCTAAATTTTTTTTAGGGCAGAACAGTACCAAACCTAATATATGCACATGGGGACTTACCGGAATTGTTGTTTGTTGTTCCCGGCCTCATTTAAACTTGACTAGATGGATAGTTTCCATTTGCTTCACCCTCTTGCCATGTTTAACAACATTTAATATTGTTGGGTACATAAACGAGATCGAACTAAATAATTGATGTGGTGCTCCGTAATATGCAACTCGTTGCATATTGAGCTCCACTTAATTTGTAGGATTGTTTGTGCACTTTGTCATGCCATGCTTCGTTAAACCGGACATGCATCATACTTGATTGTGCATCATGCCATGTTATCTGGTGGTTGTTTACTATGTTGTGTGCTTCTTTTTCGGTGTTTGCTTCTTCGGGTTGGTTCCGGTAACGTCGCTTTTGTGAGGACCCGTTCGTCTATGTCCGTTTGTCTTCTTCATGGACTCATTCTTCTTCCTTGCGGGATCTCAGGCAAGATGATCATACCCTCAAAATCACTTCTCTCTTTGCTTGCTAGTTGCTCGCTCTTTTGCTATGCCTATGCTATGATACCTACCACTTGCTTATCATGCCTCCTATATTGTTGAACCAAGCCTCTAACCCACCTTGTCCTAGCAAACCGTTGTTTGGCTATGTTACCGCTTTGCTCAGCCCCTCTTATAGCGTTGTTAGTTGCAGGTGAAGATTGAAGTTTGTTCCTTGTTGGAACATGGAGATGTTGTTCCTTGTTGGAACATTGGTTACTTGTTGGGATATCACAATATATCTTATTTAATTAATGCATCTATATACTTGGTAAAGGGTGGAAGGCTCGGACTTATGCCTGGTGTTTTGTTCCACTCTTGCCGCCCTAGTTTCCGTCGTATCGGTGTTATGTTCCCGGATTTTGCGTTCCTTACACGGTTGGGTAATAATGGGAACCCCTTGACAGTTCGCCTTGAATAAAACTCCTGCAGCAATGCCCAACCTTGGTTTTACCATTTGCACTAACAACCTACCACCTTCCCTTGGGTTCTGTAGACTCAAG
>NC_041390.1:114273655-114275968 GCF_002162155.2 Triticum dicoccoides
TGGTCCGAACTAGAGTCCTGTGCAGTGCCCCCTCGGGGAAACTCGAGGTTTGGTTTTAGTTGTATGGAGAGCTCATCTGAGTGTGCCCTGAGAAAGAGATATGTGCATCTCCTATCGGGATTTTTAGGCACATTCGGGCGGGGTTGTTGGATTTGTTTTAACCTGTCAAAATGTCTTGAAGAACCGGGATACCGAGTCTGATCGGAACATCTCGGGAGGAGGTCTATTCCTTCGTTGACCGTGAGAGCTTGTCGTGGGCTAAGTTGGGACTCCCCTGCAGGGATTTGAACTTTTGAAAGCCGTGCCCGCGGTTATGGGCAGATGGGAATTTGTTAATGTCCGGTTGTAGATAACTTGAATCTTAACTTAATTAAAATGAATCAACAGCGTGTGTTACCGTGATGGTCTCTTTCCGGCGGAGTCTGGGAAGTGAACACGGTGTTGGAGTTATGCTTGACGTAGGTTGTTCTAGGATCACTTCTTGGTCATAGTTGTTCGACCGTGCTTTTGCTTTCTCTTCTCGTTCTCATTTGCGTATGTTAGCCACCATATATGCTAGTCGCTTGCTGCAGCTCCACCTCATACCTTTACCTTACCCATAAGCTTAAATAGTCTTGATCGCGAGGGTGCGAGATTGCTGAGTCCCCGTGGCTCACAAATACTTCCTAAACCAGCTTGCAGGTGCCGATGAGACCGTGCAGATGACGCAACCAAGCTCAGGAGGAGCTCAATGAAGATCTTGTCCTTGGTGTTGTTTCGTTCTAGTTGATCAGTAGTGGAGCCCAGTTCGGGTCGATCGGGGACCTTGTCGCATTTGGGGTTCTTCTTTTATTTTGGTTCCGTAGTCGGACCTTGATTGTATCTGGGTGATGTAATGTTTTATTCCTATAATTGTGTGAAGTGGCGATTGTAAGCCAACTATGTGTCTTTTCCCTTATGTATTACATGGGTTGTGTGAAGATTACCTCACTTGCGACATTGCTTTCAATGCGGTTATGCCTCTAAGTCGTGCTTCGACACGTGGGAGTTATAGCCACATTGAGGGCGTTACAATCACCCTTTCCTCTTCAAGGGAAAACCAACGCAGTGCTCAAGAGGTAGCAAATAGCAGCATGATCAATGTGAATAGTTACTTTAGCAACAATATAAGGTCTAAACTTATCACAAGCAAATACAACTGCTAAAAAATATTTTTCAGTAGTAGCATTATTTCTCTAGGCACTATCTAGAGTTTTACTAGTATATTGGATAACATTTAATTTCTTATCAACTCTTTGCCCTAGAACATCACCTACAGCATAATCATTAGCATCACACATAGTTTCAAAGGGTAAATTCCAATCAGGTGGCTGAACAATAGGTGCAGAAATCAAGGCTTTCTTAAGTATTTCAAATGCTTCTACACAATCATCATCAAAGACAAAAGGAACATCTTTTTGTAAGAGATTAGTCAGAGGCCTAGAAATTTTAGAGAAGTCTTTAATGAACCTCCTATAAAAACCAGCATTACCAAGGAAACTTCTTATACCTTTGATGTGCTTAGGACACTGCATCTTTTCAATAGCATCAACCTTAGCTTTATCAACTTCAATCCCTCTTTCAGAAATTTTATGCCCCAAGACAATACCTTCATTAACCATAAAGTGGCACTTCTCCCAATTCAAGACAAGATTAGTTTCTTCACATCTCTGCAAAACTCGCTCAAGGTTGCTTAAGCAATCATCAAAAGAAGTTCCATACATGGAGAAATCATCCATGAAAATCTCAACAATCTTTTCACAGAAGTTAGAGAATATAGCCATCATACATCTTTGAAAGGTAGCAGGTGCATTACATAAATCAAAAGGCATGCGTCTATAAGCAAAGGTACCGAAAGGGCAAGTAAAAGTGGTCTTTTCTTGGTCCTCTTTTTACACAGGTATTTGGGAGAAGCCAGAATAACCATCTAGAAAGCAAAAATGTGTATGTTTGGATAATCTTTCTAGCATTTGATCAAAAAAAAGGTAAAGCGTAATGATCCTTTTTAGTAGCTTTATTTAATTTGCGGAAATTAATTACCATTCTATAACCTGTAACAATTCTTTGTGGGATCAATTCATCTTTATCATTAGGAACAACAGTAATACCTCCCTTCTTAGGGACACAATGGACAAGACTTACCCACTGACTATCAGCAACAACAACAACAACAATAACAACAACAACAACAACAACAACAACAACAACAACAACAACAACAACAACAACAAAAACAAAAACAGCAACGGCAACAGCAACAACAACAACAGCAACAGCAGCAACAACAGCAACAGC
>NC_041390.1:114276487-114304248 GCF_002162155.2 Triticum dicoccoides
ACAACAACAACAACAACAACATCATCATCATCATCATCATCAACAACAACAACAACAACAACACCACCACCACCACCACCACCACCACCAACAACAACAAAGCATGTGGTCCCAAACAAGTTGAGGTAGGCTAGAGGTGAAACCCATAAGATCTCGCAACCAATTCATGGCTCTGGCACATGGATAGCAAGCTTTGATACGTCTCCATTGTATATATAATTTTTGATTGTTCCATGCCAATATTATACAACTTTCATATACTTTTGGCAACTTTTTATACTATTTTTGGGACTAACATATTGATCTAGTGCCCAGTGCCAGTTCTTGTCTGTTGCATGTTTTTTGTTTCGCAGAAAATCCATATCAAACGGAGTCCAAATGGGATAAAAACTGACAGAGATTTTTTTTGGAATATATGTGATTTTTGGGAAGAATCAACGCGAGACGATGCCCGAGGGGGCCACGAGGCAGGGGGCGCGCCCTGGGCCCTCGTGGCCACCCCGTAAGGTGGTTGGTGCCCTTCTTTCGCCGCAAGAAAGATAAATCTGGATAGAGATCGTGTCCAAAATTCAGCCCAATCGGAGTTACGGATCTCCGGGAATTTAAGAAACGGTGAAAGGGCAGAATCAGGGAACGCAGAAACAGAGAGAGACAGAGAAACAGATCCAATCTCGGAGGGGCTCTCGCCCCTCCGCCGCCATGGAGGTCATGGACTAGAGGGGAAACCCTTCTCCCATCTAGGGAGAAGGTCAAGGAAGAAGAAGAAGAAGGGGGCTCTCTCCCCCTCTCTTCCGGTGGCGCCGGAACGCCACCGGGGCCATCATCATCACCACAATCTACACCAACTTCACCGCCATCATCACCAACTCTTCCCCCCTCTATGTAGCGGCGTAACCCCTCTTTTACCCACTGTAATCTCTACTTAAACATGGTGCTCAACGTTGTATATTATTTCCCAATGATGTATGGGTATCCTATGATGTTTGAGTAGATCCATTTTGTCCTATGGGTTAATTGATGATCGTGATTGGTTTGAGTTGCATGTTTTGTTATTGTTGCTGTCCTATGGTGCTCTCTGTGTCACGCAAGCGTGAGGGATACCCACTGTAGGGTTTGCAATATGCTCGTGATTTTCTTATGGTGGGTGGCGTGAGTGACAGAAGCACATACCCGAGTAAGTAGGTTGTTTGCGTATGGGAGTAAAGAGGACTTGCACTACAAAAAAATACACTTCCGTGATGATACGTGTTTGTCACAGTAGGTCGCGTTTTTTGTCATGCATGTACATCCATGACGATTTTATGACAGAATCAAGATAGTCATACCTGTGCTATCGTAGAAGTGTTCCATGACATCACCAAAATTATCATCACGGAAGTGTCCACTTCCATGACGATAAATCACGCGTCATAGAAGTGCTTTCGTCAAGGGTGACCGACACATGGCATCCACCGTAACGGAATGCCGTTAAGCTATCGGGTCGGATTTTGGATCCTATAACCCGTTAACAGCCCTGACCAATGGGAAATTTCCACGTGTAAAATTCTGATTGGCCGAAGGGAACACCTGTCAGCTCGTCAGTGGGCCAGATGTCGCCCGTCCATTGGAGGAGACATGCCTATGATACGTCGACACGTGGCTGGGCCCAACAGAGGCCCATATAGGTTAAAAAGGCCGGCACAGTCAAAGGCCCGTAGAACTTAATCAGGTACTAGTGGGCCAGCCTAATAATGGCCTGCTTAATAAAGGCCCATTTATGGCCCGAAGCCAGATCTGGCCCATTAATTATTCGCCGAATATTTGGGCCCATTTACGGCCCGAAGCCAGATCTGGCCCGTTAATTGTTCACCCAATATTTGGGCCCATTTGCGGCCCTAAGCCAGATCTGGCTCGTTAATTGTTCGCTGAATATTTGGGCCCAACTACAGCCCAGTGAATTTCGGCCTGTTAGAGGCCTGATGTAGACATGGGCCCATTTCAGCCCGGTGTGACTTTCGGCCTGGGAATGGCCCGTGCTGCCCATGGGCCATATATGGTCCGAGGGACATCGGGCCCACTAACGGCCCGTGCTAAAGGTGGCAACAGTTAAGCCCAACGTGACTTTGGGCCTGTTAAAGGCCTGTCGCGTAATTCAGCCCGTTGATGCCTGTGCTAAGCTTTCGGCCTCTTAAAGGCCCATGATATCAGTGGGCCAACTAAGGCCCGGGATATGTTTCGGCCTGGTAATGGCCCGTGAGCTAACTGGGCCCAAAACAGCCCGGTCTACATTTCGGCCTGCTGAAGGCCCGTCGACGACTAGTGAAAATTGAGGCCGAACATGCATTTTGGCCTGCTAAAGGCCCGTGGTTTCATCTTGGCCGTAACAGGCTAGTACAATATTCAACCTGTTAATGGCCCAATGCTACCTGGGCCAAACTAAGAGCTGGGTCGACAAAAGGCCCAACTAAAATATAGGCCGGTGTAAGTTTGGGCCTGACGCAATGTGTGAAGGCCCTAATCATTCGGGCCCAAGAAAGACGCAGGCCGGCCCAATTGTGGCCCGCTAAAAACTTGGCCCGTTAGAGTCGAATTTTTCAGTCCGGTCGACTACATCTGATTTTTTTTCAGATAGCAAATGATGGCAGTAACTAGTAGGAATTAAGAACAAACCTACTCTATACAATAAAGAAATTACGGCATAGTAACTAAGAATAAACCTACACTATACAATAAAGGATTTAAGGTATATTACATCCACTGGGCATCGAAGTTCGCCACCAGTGATCATAAAGCGCAACGAAGAAGCAGATTACAAAAACTGGACACCATTGCAGCGTAACAAAATAATACTGAACCGAGACCACTTCCGAGATAGTTCAAGAAAGGTTAGCCTTGCGGGGAACTGCTGCACAAGCTGCTGAGCAAGGTTGTGAGACCGGCCTAGCATGTCGGTCATAGCTTCCAGGTGTAGCTGTTTAGCTATGAGGTTCTCATTGGTGTTCTCCGCAATCTTTCTTAGAGATAGGACTTCAAGTCGAACTTGAGTTGCAGAATGCCTTTCTGCTAGAACTTGGGACTGAAGAAGTCGAACTGATTCAGACAACGAATTCTGTGAGCTTATCTGACTGTTAGTCTCAAGTAACTTGAACACTGCATCAAGACAAGACTTTGCGGTTGTCTTGCTATCTTCAAGATGTTTTGCCTTCTTTGCTGCAATATATGTTGGGTTTGTCTCACAGCCTTCAGCAGACTTGTGCATGCCATCAGGCATATCACCCCGAAACAAAGCAGAGAGTTGACAGGTTTTGCACGTGTATAAACAAAGATGATAACTGTTCTGTCAATTCTATCCAATTTCAAATTAGAAAATAAAGAGTAAGTTCAAAATATCAATAGCATAATTTGGCATTGTTCATAATGCGGGGAGCTTCACCACACTACTGGATTACCATGTCAACATAACAAGCATAGATGAAGGGCAAAGGAAATCATTGTATCTATTTTGGATAATGTGCATGGCATGTTGTTCGTATCATCAGCCACATCAGTAAGATAAAACAGGAGATGACAAGGTGCAAACGTGGGCTGCTTCACCACACATTGGATTATAGACCCACAAAAACAAGCATACATATAGGGAGTATTAAGTAATGTGCATGGTATGAATAAGGAATTTGGTTTTACAAGTAAAACTTAGAACTTACGATTCTTACAAACATGCATTTTGGTAGAAATAGCAAACTCAATAGCAGTAAACAATAGGGAGTATGAGCAAATTAAACAGTAGTTGAGGATAGAGGCTTTAGAAGGACTGACTTACATTAACAGTTAACACCGGCTTTATAGTGCCCTTCTCCATGTCAAGGGAAGGATAACTCAAGAATTTCAGCACATAATCTTCTTCATAAGCATTTCCTGTACTCTACATTTTGTAGAGAGTAATTATAGATATGATAATACTAGAAGGGATAGAGGATAATGAAGATAAGATGCAGATTGATGCTACATAATCAACTACCAATCCCTGGAAGTACAAGCTGTTGTGGAGTTGACACGACAGATGTCCTAGAGCAAGGACTTAGTCGTAGGGCCATCGCACTAGGACATCTGCCGTGTCAACTCCACGACAGTTCGCGCCCACCGTGGGGCCAGTGCACGGTGGATTTGAGTTCTTGAAGGGCAACTTCGAAGGGCTCAAGGGATACGCTGTGGGCCGGATGGCCAAGAGTCGTCGTGGCAACTCTACATCGACGACGAAGGCTGGGGCCCCGAGGCCGGCTCGATTGAGTACGGGTACTGGGTCCTCTGCGGCGGAATTCACGTCTTCATCGGCCGGATCGGCGAGTCAGGCCCTGAGCCGGACGTCCATACCAACCTCATCGAAACGGCTCAGCGCGCCGGGTCCGCCCGTGTTCAATCTATCGTGAAACATGCCTTCATAGGTTGTGTCCATGGCGGTGAATACTCCAAAGGATCGATGGAAGGCGGGGAGACGACCATCTGCTCTGATATTGCATCATCAACAGGTGAGACGGACTCGTTGTACCAGCTGCAAGACAGCATGCTCGGGGGCTGTTTTGATGGCAGCAGTATTCCGGACCCCCTTGAGCCTCCGAATTGGGCCGGAGTCTTCATGGCAGGGACGCAACCCGCGCAGAACTCCATCGCAGCAGTAGCAGCTACCGGGTCAGCAGCAGCCGGGTCAGGAGACCCCGCGCGCCCCTCGGCTTAGGTTCTAATGGACCTCATGGATAGGCTGACGACTCTGTTAACCGCTATGGTAGAACCGGCGGATAAAGCCCAACACGACGCAGAAGTGGCACGCGTGCGGGAGGAGATGGTGCAAGCTAAGGAAAATCTAGCCTCGGAGGAAACCTGGATGGCAGCGGAACGAGCACCTCTGGATGCTCGTGCTGAGCAGCTTCAAGCAAAAACTTTCCTGCTCTCGGTGGATCTTAATGCATCAAACGAGGTCATGAGGAGGAGGCATCAGAAAACTCAATCACGTCTGCCTCTAACGCTGGATCCGAGGAACCTGTTCCATACACCCGGGGCTGGGTGGGCAACCCGCCAGAGGCGAACCGGGTCACGACACCCGGTGCACCAGATCAGCCATGCGCCATGGAGCCACCCCGCCTGAATACAGCTCCTCTCGTTATGTATCAACACCTCCGGGTCACTTCTTTAACCCTATGGAAAATCTCATTGCAGCGTCGGCTCGTTTGGCAGCTCTCCCAATGGAAGGCGACTCTCCAGAAGCAATTGAAACCTGGAGGGTAAGAGAACTACTTCAGACAGCTTTGGCCCAGCAGGATGCATACTCCTACAGTCGAGACAGGATTCATTCAACTCCTTGCCAAGCCGGAGCCCGAGTTACAGTAGGCACATGGAGTCCGTAGAGATGTCAAGTAATGCTCAATGCCACAACCGGACATATAGGCATGAGCCGGTGCGGGCTGGAGCCCTTAACTTGGCGGATCAGGAGAGGATTTGTCAAGAGGCGGAACGGGCGGCTCAGATAGCGGCAGAGCAGGCGGCTCAGATAGCGGCAGAGCAGGCGGCTCACCAAACCTTTCCGGCTTATCCAGCAACCTCGGTTGAGGCAGGAGTGGCCACAAGAACCGGAGGCGTGCCTTGCCTGGTCCCAGCCATACGCAATGAACGGTTGCCCAAGGATTTCAAGGGGCCTCGTAAGGTGCCTAATTACACGGCTGACCTACAACCAGGGGCTTGGATTGAGAGTTATGAGATGGCTATGGAGCTGTTGGAGGTTAGCGATGCTGCGATGGCCAAGTATTTTACCATGATGTTGGATGGAACGGCTCGGACCTGGTTGAAGGGATTGCCACCCAATTCTATCGGCTCATGGGCATAGTTGAAAGCACGGTTCATCCAGAACTTTAAGGAAACGTGTAAGCAGCCAATGTCGATTGTGGACCTGACCAATTGCAAGCAAGAGGAAGGTGAATCTACAACCCATTGGGTGCGCCGGGTCAAGGAGATAATACATTCATCTGATAAGATGGATGTCGGCTCAGCAGTTTTGATGTTGGAGAAAAATTGCCGTTTTAAACCTCTGAAGCAGAAGTTGGGGCGGCTTAAACGTGACTGTAATGACATGGGACCGTTGATGGCAGCTCTTGTCAAGTATGCCGATTCTGATACCACCAAGGACTCGGTGTCTGATGAAGAAAAGGCAATGAAGGGAAAGAAGAACGGGAATGGCAAGGGTCACCAGCATAACCCGGCGAATCAGGGAGGTAATAAACATAAGGCTGATGAGTTTGTTGCTAATACTAGTGCGTAGGGTGGTAATCAGTGGCGCAAGGGCAGACAACCCCCTCGATTGGGCGGGTCAGGCCCCACCCTTGAGCAGTTGTTGAATGAACCTTGTCCAAAACACGGCACCCGGGAGAAACCAGCCACCCACTTGTGGAAGGATTGCACGATCATGAAGGCATTTAAAAATTCAAACGCATTTGATGGGGGTCACGGCCCAGGTGGCGACTCAGGTGGAGGCGGCTTTCAGGGCCCGGACGCCAGTTCAAGCGGAGGAGGTTTTCACGGTCAGGGTTATCCTAGTCACCAAGGAGGATATAATTAGCAACATGACCAAGGGAATCAGCAGCAGCAGCAGCAATCCGGCTATCAGAGCAACCCGAACCAGTTGAGTAGCGGACAGTATCATGTCTTTACTACCAGTTTATGTAAGAGGGACCAGAAACTCCACAAGAGGGCCGTCAATGCCATTGAGCCGGCAATTCCACGTTATCTACGTTGGTCGGAGCAGCCTATTGTGTGGAGAAGAGAGGATCACCCGCCCCGGGTTGATAATCCGGGTCACTTGGCTTTGGTAGTGGCACCTCAGGTTGGTGGGTACAAGTTTACTAAGGTACTCATGGATGTAGGCAGTAGCATCAACATCCTCTACTACGAGACGTTCCACCGGATGGGATTGACGGATAAAAATCTTAAACAATCCAACACTATTTTTCACGGTGTAGTACCTGGTAAATCGGCATACCCAGTTGGGAAGATTGAGCTGGAAGTAGCCTTTGGGGATGAGTATGACTCCAGAGCAGAAAAATTAACCTTTGAAGTGGTTAAGATCAAAAGCCCATATCATGGTCTGTTTGGGCGGTCGGCTTATGCCAAGTTCATGGCTCGGCCGTGTTACATATATTTGCAGCTCAAGATGCCGTGTCATAAGGGCACCATTACAGTACATGGGAGCCGAAAGATAGCCTTGGAATGTGAAGAAGGTGATGCCGCCTATGCTGAATCTGTTTGTGCAACAGAGTTAAAATTCTACAAGGATCATGTTGACCCGGCGGACATGACGTCATTAAAGAAACCAACAACAGAGCATGGGCCGGAGTTGAAATTCAAATCAGCTGATGACACTAAGATGGTTGACTTTGTACCTCGCGACTCATCCAAATAGTTCATCATCAGCGCAAACTTGGATCCGAAATAGGAAAGCGCGCTCATCGAGTTCATCCGTGAGAACCGGGACATCTTTGCATGGAAACCTTTAGACATGCCGGGTGTCCCGAGGGAACTCGCTGAGCACACTCTTAATATCGATCCAAAGTTCAAACCTGTCAAACAGTTTCTCCGACGGTTCAATGAAGAAAGGCGCAAGGCCATTGGAGAAGAGGTGGCCCGGCTCTTGGCAGCCGGGTTCATTGTGGAGGTCTTTCACCCCGAATGGTTAGCTAACCCAATGCTTGTACTAAAAAAGAATGGCACCTGGCGTATGTGTGTGGATTACACAGATTTGAACAAGGCTTGTCCAGCTGATCCTTTTGCTCTCCCCCGTATTGATCAGATCATTGATGCTACGGTGGGTTGCGCACTGTTGAGTTTCTTAGATGCTTATTCCTGTTATCATCATATTAAGATGGAAGTCAAGGATCAAGAGAAGACATCTTTTATAACTCCTTTTGGAGCTTTCTGCTATGTGTCTATGCCTTTTGGGCTTAAGAGTGCCCAGGCGACTTACCAGCGGTGTGTGCAGAATTGTCTTCACGATCAAATTGGGTGCAATGTTCATGCTTATGTGGATGATATAGTGGTGAAATCCAGGGAAGAGGAAACCTTGGTCACAGACCTGAAAGAGACTTTTGATAATCTTCGGGTTTACAAGATGATGCTTAACCCGGCCAAGTGTGTTTTTGGAGTGCCAGCCGGCAAGCTCTTGGGTTTTTTGGTGTCTAACCGAGGTATT
The DNA here is from genome assembly GCF_002162155.2 of Triticum dicoccoides. NCBI lineage: Eukaryota > Viridiplantae > Streptophyta > Magnoliopsida > Poales > Poaceae > Triticum > Triticum dicoccoides. The sequence goes on from NC_041390.1 coordinate 114,284,697, forward strand.
GAAGCTAACCCAGAGAAAATCAAGGCAATGCCATCTCTAGCCAAACCAACCTGTGTCAATGATGTTCAGTGACTGGCGGGTCGTGTGGCTGCTTTGAGCCGGTTCATAAGCCGTTTAGGGGAAAAGGCTATGCCTCTATATCAGTTGATGAAGAAAACAGATGTTTTTGTTTGGAGCGATTCTGCGAACGCTGCTTTTGAGGATCTGAAGGCACAACTGGCTGAGCCGCCAGTCCTGGCTGCTCCAATTGAGAAAGAGCCGCTATTGTTATACGTAGCTGCCAACTCACGGGCTATTAGTGTGGCTATTGTGGTAGAGCGCCAGGAGGCTGGCAAAGAGCATCCGGTTCAGCGGCCGGTTTATTATGTCAGTGAAGTGCTAATTGAGTCTAAACAATGATATCAACATTGGCAGAAGCTTGTTTATGGGGTGTTCATGGCGAGCCGGAAGCTTAAACATTACTTTCAGGGACATCCAATCACTATGGTTAGCTCTGCTCCTTTGGGAGACATTATTCAAAACAGAGAAGCCACGGGGCGAGTCGCCAAGTGGGCAATTGAGCTTGGGTCTCATGGGTTGAAGTATGTTCCACGTACTGCAATTAAGTCTCAAGCCTTGGTTGACTTCATCAATGACTGGACAGAGATGCAGATGCCGGAAGAGAAGACGGACAACACATATTGGACTATTCATTTTGATGGATCCAGGCAATTGGAAGGCTCGGGGGCTGGAGTCGTGTTAACTTCGCCACGAGGTGATAAATTTTGTTATGTGTTACGGTTGATGTTTCCATGCACTAACAACGCAGCAGAGTATGAAGCCTTGCTCCATGGTCTTCGAGTGGCAAAGGAGATGAGCTTGAGCCGGGTCAGATGTCTTGGTGACTCAGATCTAGTGGCTCAACAGGTATCTGGCAAGTGGGATTCCAAAGACCCTCTCATGGGGGCTTATCGCTGAGAGGTTGATTCTGTTGCAGGATATTTTAAAGGTTATCAGGTGGAACACATTGACCGTTGAAAGAATGAAGCGGCTGATGCTTTAAGCCGGCTAGGGTCTCAGCGTAAGCCGGTGCCACCTAACACCTTTTTGGATGTTTTGCATAACCCCTCTGTCAAGTTGCCCACAGAAGAAGATTTAGTTGTTCCTGACCCGGAGGCGCAGTTGGTAGCGGCTCTTCATGTCATCCCAGATTGGACGATGCCGTTCTTGGCTTACATGACCCGGGGAGAGTTGCCAGCGGATGAGACCCTGGCTCGGCAGATAACCCGGCGATCTAAGTCCATGATGATTTCGGATGGAGAGTTGTTTCATCGCAGTGTTTCTGGAGCATTTCAATGGTGTGTTTCCCCCGAAGAAGGTCAAGAAATCCTTCGTGAGATCCATGAAGGCGATTGCGGTCATCACGACGGGTCAAAATCTTTAGTGGCCAAAGCGTTTCGTCACGGTTTTTACTGGTTGACGGCTCACGCTGATGCAGAAGATCTGGTCAGTAGATGTGATGGATGTCAAAATTTTGCACGACGAGCGCATGTGCCGGCTCAAGAGCTCCCGATGATTCTAATCACTTGGCCGTTTGCGGTCTGGGGGCTTGACATGGTGGGACCTTTCAAAAGGTCTAAGGATAAAAAGACACATCTCTTGGTGGCAGTTGATAAGTTCACCAAATGGGTTGAGGCAGAGCCTCTGAGTAAGTGTGATGCAGCCACGACGGTTCAGTTCATCAAAAAAGTAATCTTCCGTTTCGGTTTTCCACACAGTATTATCACAAACAATGGCACTAATCTGTCCCAAGGGGCTATGGAAGAGTTTTGTCAGCGAGAGCACATCCAGCTTGATGTTTCTTCTGTAGCTCATCCTCAATCCAATGGTCAAGCTAAGAGAGCCAATCAGGAAATTCTGAAAGGGCTAAAACCCCGGCTTATGGTTCCTTTACAGCGAACGCCGGGTTGTTGGGTAGAGGAATTACGCTCAGTGTTATGGAGCATCAATACTACGCCCAACAGGTCTACGGGTTACACACCTGTCGGGGGTTGGGTGCGACATATGCCAAAGGATGGCTTATCATGGTGGGAGCGAGTAGAACGTCGCCGGTGCCTGGAAACGGGATAAGGCGAAGGCATGCACGCCGGTGAATCTTACCCAGCTTCGGGGCTCTCCGTGGAGATAACACCCCTACTGCTGCTCTGCGGGGTCTCCGCATGATCACTATGGCAAAAGTGTGTACACGGTTGCTCCTTGAGCTGTTTCCTGGAGGTAGGAGAAGGCAAGGCTAGCTTTCTCCTACCTATATGATCTGGTCTAGTGCTAATGGATTCGAACCCTTTGCATGGGTGCCCTGGGGGGTTTATATAGGCCTACCCCCAGGGGTACAATGGTAATCCGGCTGGACACGGGCCCAGCCGTCAGTCTCTCTGGCTGCCGTCTTATCCGCCGACTCCTGGGGCCCGCCGACTGGTGGGCCCCGCTGACTGGCTCGATACGGAGCCGACAGGCCGTGTCCGCCGCGGGCGGGTCATGCCGGCTGCAGATTACTATAGTCGTGCTTCTAATTACGCGGGCTCGGTCATGGGGTCATGGCAACAGCTCCGCCGTCTGGCGGGCGATCACTATTGCCACTCCCTGTCGCGTCTGGTTAATGGCGCGTGGGGCCCGTGCGAGGGGCTGGCCGACTCCTGGGGGCCGACTCCCAACTGGGCCGACTGGTGGCGCTCTCGCCGTCTTCTGTACGCCCGCCGACTGGTGGGACCCGTCGTCCCTAGGTCGTACCGGCAGGCTGTCGTGGGCACAGGACTCCGCCCACTAGGGCTGACGTTAGGTCTGACATGGCAACAGTGCTGTGCCGGGCGGAGATCTCCGCGGGTACGGCGTACTGTGGCCACGCTTGCCCTTGGAAAAGGATGGGAGTGGACCTTACTATGGCCACTCCCCGTCCCGTCCCTCTTTATGAGGGCATGGGGGTTGTTGGCGTCGCGGGCCGACTCCCCATGGCCGGCTTCTCTGGAAGTCTCCAGTTAGGAGTCGGCTCATCCTGAAGTCATCCCCGGGACTCAGCCGCGAGTGGGCAGTCGGCTGCCTCGCCGCCGACTCTCAGAAGGCGGCTCTTCGTCCTAGGGTCTTGAGGGGCGCAGCCTGCCCCGATGTCTTGAAAGGTTCTGGGCCTGGGTTAGCCTACCTGTGGCCCATTACTCCGACAACACCCTTTTTCATGGTTTACGGAGCAGAAGCAGTGTTGCCTAGTGACATCCGTCATGACTCGCCCCGTGTGGCGGCTTATGTTGAAGCTAACAACGAAAAAGCTAGACAGGATGCGCTTGACTTGTTGGATGAAGAAAGGGACTTAGCAGCAGCACGGTCAGCAATTTATCAACAGGACCTGCGTCGTTATCATAGCCGCCGGGTTAAGTCCAGGACTTTTCAGGAAGGCGACTTGGTGCTCCGGCTCATCCAGGATCTTTCAGATGCGCACAAGTTATCCCCACCTTGGGAAGGACCCTTTGTGGTCAGTAAAAATTTAAACGATGGGTCATACTACCTCATTGACGTTTGAGAGCATGCAGACTCACGTAAGTCGGAAGAGGAGACCCACCGGCCATGGAATATTGCTCAACTTCGGCCATATTACACATGAGCCATCGGCTCTCAACATGTACATACGTTCACGTTATATATACTATGATAAGCAATAAAGCTTATGATCATATCCGAATCTAGCTGCAAATCTCAAGGTCACTTGGGGGCTTCCTGTTCAATCATAGGTCGTATTCGAACCAAAGAGAACATAGCTGTCGTAACCCTCTTGATTGGCTCAAGGTCGGGGGCTTCTTGATCGTATCCGAATCATAGCTTAACCCCTTTTGAGTCCTACTTGGATCGTATTTGAAACAGGGTCATTAAAAACCTCTAAAGGTCATTTGGGGGCTTCCTGTTCAAACATAGGTCGTATTCGAACCAAAGAGAACATAGCTATCGGTACCCTCTTGATCGGCGCAATGCCAAAGCCACTGGGGGCTATATGGTCGTATTCGAACCTTAGCTTAACCCCTTTGGTCCGGTTTACTGATCGTATTCGAATCAGAAACCCCCAGCCTTTTGATTACAGAGTTAAAATTATGTTTATTATCTATTGCTTGCCTTTTAGCTTTTGTTGTTTCAATATTACAAATAAGATAGCCTGGTTTTCTTCACCGGCTCAATTATTGGACAACACAGCCGCCCGGCTTATTCAAGCCGGTGGCTCAAGGATCCAAAGTTCACCACCCGGATTATTAAAACCGGTGATCTAAGGATCAACAAGGACAAGGTATGGTTCTTACTTATACGCACTTACCCGCTGCGTTAACTCAAGGATTAGTATTAACCCTTATCCTTTCTTTATATTTGTCTCTGTTTTTTATTGAGGTAAATATATTGGCTGTAAATTAGGGTGTTTAAGCCCGTTTGGTTCTAAACCGCCTTGCCAGTCTTTTTCTTGTATTCACAGGAACAGAGTTCAAAAATCGCAGAGACAAACAGTAAAGGATGCATACATTGACATCTGGAAGCAGATTCACATAGAAGTATTTTATGCACGATGGCATAAGCAAACATGCGGTGTTTTAGCAACTAAGTAATTACAAGGCTTTATAAGCCTATGAAGATGATCATCGTCCCTCCCTTGCCGGTTCACCACCTTCTGTTTGCTGGAAGTTGGATTTTGACCAATCAAAGCCGTTCATGGCGACAAATTCGGCTTCGTCGTCAATCAGGCCGACCGGGTCAATTTCCGGGGCAAAGGTATCTTCTCTCACTGGTGGGATCAGATCTCCTACTTTGTATGAAGGAGTGGCCATCTTCTTATTTTCACTATCAAAACCTGGCTGGTACTTGTCAACATTGGTGTCATCTCCAAGACTAGTCGCCTGAGGCTGGACTTCGCGTACACACACTATGAAATCATCCTGATCAAACGGAGACCCGTCCTCCTTCATAGTAGGGTAACCTCTTGCTACGTCCGTCGGGTCTAGGTCTGGCACCCAAGCCATGGAGCGGCTTAGGGCAGTCAAAGCTCCGGCTCGCGCGTAGGAGCGTTTTACTTCTTGGAATCTGGCAGGAAGGATGGACAGCTTCTTCAGGACATCGCTAAGCCGGTTGGGTCCTTGATTTGCAGGAGAGATAGCGGCCAGAGCCCGTTGTGCACCAATATAAAATTGTTCAACCAAGGTGTATACTGCCTTCAGTTTAATCAATGGGTCTTGGCTCAGATTTTTACTTCGCGGACCTGCATACATTTTTAATAGAGTAAGTTGGCGGATTATACTCCGGTTTGACAAGAATTATACGAAAGGTCAAATCAGGCAGCTTACCAAATATAGCAGCGACCATCTGAGACACCCGGCCCTTTAAACCGTTCAGCTCTGTTGAAATTTCTTTCAGAGTTGTTTCGGCTGTCTCAGCTCGTCGGGTCAGAAGTGTTTTCTCATTTTCCCAAACCTTCTCCTTGGCAGCAAAGCTGGTCTTCAAATTTTCCATTGCAGAAAGGCTCATTTGCAGTTTGGAAGTGGAAGATTTGATTTCGGACTCCTGACTTGCTAGTCGGGTCTTTGAGTCCGACAATTGAGAGTTCAATTCAGACAAGGTATTATGTGAAACGTTCAGATAAGTCAAGACTTGGTTTCAAATTCAAATATTCAAATTCAAGATTCAAGTCTCAAAGTACTTTACGAGTAAACCACTTGACACTTGGGGGCTAATGTATGCCAAATATTTTTTTTACGACTCTACAAACATATTTAAAGTCCCAAGTCCCTTACAAAGTAACATCACTTGGCACTTGGGGGCTAATGTATGCCAAATCAATTTTTTACGACTCTACAAACATATTTAAAGTCCCAAATCCCTTACAAAGTAATAGCACTTGGCACTTGGGGGCTAATGTACGTAGTTCAGCAAATTTATCAAGGTTAAACCAGAGGATTAAGTATTTTGAATACAGTTTTAAATTCTAAAGTACCGATTCATTGATGGTCAAAATAAACCGGTCCTTGGGGACTATAGGTGAAGTTTTTGTTTCTATCAATATCAGGCAAAGATTCAGAGGTAAAAGTCTCGGACTGTACTTTAAGTCTACAGGTTATTTTGTTTCTCTCATAATCTAAAGACTTGGGGGCTGAAGGAATATTAGTAAACCGGAAACAACGTACCTCATACTTCAACTGAAGCTGCTTGACCATCTTGATCTCAAACTCACGACTGGAGTGTACATGACTGAGATAGCTGGATAAGATATCACTGGCATTGAGACGGTCATAATTGGCAACATCAAAGTGAACCTTCTGCCTCTCCAATGCTTCTTGCTTTGTTGTGCATCGAGCCAACACCGTTGGGTTTCCCGGCTCAACAAAGTGGCTCCCAGTAATTTGAACATCTTGAACACGTGGAGACGGCGGGTCGGTTGAGCTTGACGTCCAGCTGTAGAAGGATTCATAGTGGCTTTGTCAAGGGATGGCTCCGGAGGATTTGCTTCATTGACAATAGGCGGGTCTTCTGGGGTGTCAGTTAATGGAGAAGGCGGCCTAGCCGGGTCAGATGCTAGTACTGGCGGGTCTTCCGCCGGTTTTGCTGCCTTCGCCTTCTTGGATTTAGCCTCGCCGCTAAGGAAAAAATATTGTAGGGTTGTCAGCATCAAGATACAATTGATCAACCCGGAAGAAAAGAGGATTTCTGATTACCCAGGAGTAGTCTTGAAAGCCAAAAATTGTGTTTGAGATGAGTCACCTGAGGAATGAGACACCTCCTGAAAAGGTAAAAGAAAGGAGTTAAAAGAAATACAAGGAGCAGGATTCATTAAAACAAGTTAAGGACAGTAATAAGTAAACCTCGTTTGGGCATTTCCGAGGGGTCTGTTGAAGGACGATAGCCGGTTCATCTTCAATCTCAACTTCACGGCGGCTTTCATGTTGCTGCTTTTTCAAATGAAAGTTGGGATCCAAGTGAGCTAAGGGTTTAGAAAACCTTACTTTATGGATCAGTCGTCAAACTTTGTGTCTTGGTAAGGGCACTGAGTCGGAGGAAATGATAGTTACCTCTACTTCCCCGGCCTGACTAGACCCAGTGTCATCCTGGTAAGGATCAGTGTCAATAAGATTGTTAAAAAGTTGGCCAAGGGAATCAAGGGCTACCTCTGAGTCAGACGTGTCATCAAGTTTCATTAAATCTTCAACAGTGGTTTTCTTCTTCTTCGTTCTCCAGGTCGATTTCTTGGCGTTCATGGCGGCAAGTTTCGCCTTCTTGGCAGCTTTGTGATCATATTTCACTTTCCAAAAGTTAGAGTTGGCCTACAAAGACAAGAGGAAGGATCAGTGATAAAAAATACGGCTGGACAAAATACAAAGGAAAAAAGATCAGAATGTCCTTACTTCTGGTACCGGGTTAAGCTTACAGAAGGGATTTAACCCAACAACACTGCAATCTTCATACTTCGCGTTCACTAGAAGGTTTGACATTGCGACAATGTCCTCCTCGGTTAGTTGAACCGGGGTATGACGGAGAGAGTCGTGCGGGTCTCCACCATACTCATACATCAATTTTGAACGATGGCTTAATGGAATAATCCGCCATGAGATCCAGCAGCGGGTTAGATCGACTCCGGTTAAACCATTCCCCAACAAACCGTTGATTCTTCTGACAGATGGAAGCAGCTTCTTGCGTTCAGCAACGGTAAGTTTATCTGGCAGGGCGAACATGGGGTCAAGACGATCAGGGTGGTAACCCGGTAGTGGCTTCTCGTTGGCGGGTGAGATGTCCTGACAGTAAAACTAAGTTTGGTTCCAGTCCTTTGGGTGACTTGGTAAAACTATGAGAGGGAAGACAGCACCCTGCCGACGCTTAATTGAGATGCCTCCAAGTTCTAAGCTAAGGCCATTGGTGCACTCGTTCTGCCGGTTCAGATAGAAGTACTCTCTAAATAGTTCCACAGTCGGCTCTTGCTGAAGATATACCTCACAGAGCACTTGGAAGTTACAAATATTGGATATGGAATTGGGCCCAATATCCTGAGGATGGAGTTTGAAAAAGTGAAGAACTTCTCTAAAAAACTTTGAACCGGGCGGTGAAAAGCCCCGGTTCATGTGGTCAGTAAAAACGATCGCTTCGCCGTCTTTTGGATTGGGTCGTTCTTCTTCCGGGTCAGGAGCACGGTAAGACATGATACTTCTTGAGGGCAGAAACCCAATGAGGAAGAACTCTTTTAAACGCTCCTCAGTTATGGTTGAGGGGACCCAATTGCAGATGGTGGGTGTCTTTGACGGCATGACGTGTAAGGGACTGAAAAAGGAAAAACAACATGCCGGTTCAATTTACAGTTAAAGGTTGAAGTTGTAAAACAAGTAACGGCGGCTTAAACTAAGGGCTAATGACATATAAGGAAAAGAAAGCCGGAGTGGTAAGCTGCCATGACTACAGATTTCCTCAGAAAGCAGATTCAGCTAAGTGTTGGCATAAACAAGTTTCACCAAGCTATTATTACTATTTTGGATCAAATGGCTGTCCCAAAAAGAAAATATTCTAGACCTAAAAATCTAGTACATATGAGTTTATCAGCTAACAAAGCATCTATACAGGAGAAAGAGATCTACTGCTATCAAAAATGAATGCCAAACAGCTACCGCAACAGTTCTACACTATCGGACGATCAGGAAAGGGCATCGCAGGTGAAATCTACCAAGAGTTTGTGACGAACACCGACGAACACCAACGAACTCGAGAAGCCGTAATGCAGATCTAAGGCAGAGAAGGAAAGGGACTTACCAATGCAGGGCTACTGCGGAGGTTCGTCGCGTTTCTCTGGTCAAATCAGGTCGACGCAGCGGCCTGAGGTGAAGAAGATGAGGAGATCTGCGGCGGCGGCGGTGGCAGAGCTCGAGCGACAGCAAAACAGCGAGAGGAGGAAGATGACCGAAGGGGGAGAATTAAAAAGGCCTAGGTCGTGCCTATTTATAAGGGAGTACGCGAACAGGCGGGCGTGAAAATCAAGGAGACCCGGATAATGATTATCCAACTAAACGGACGCCACGATTCTCGGAAGGCATTAAAAAATGAAAGATCCGTTGGAAGATGATGTCATGAAAGTTTTCTGTGTTTTGAGAATATGACGTCACGGCGGGTTATAGAAGTTTTCAGACAGAGGATGGATTCCACCTAAGTATTGAAGATTGACAAAGAACAAAGTTCAAAGTCAATCTGGGGCCTAATGTTGGGGATATTACTACCGATATGACCCGCCCAGGAGGGGCCGGGTAAGGCCTAATGGCGGGTTACATAAGAAGCCCGATAAACATTCAAGATGATAGTTTACTAAACGTATAGAAGGTCCAAAGGCCTGGGGCCGGCTGAAGGCCTGATACTGTAAACCGCCGTATGTAAGGAAAGACTTGTAAAGAAAGGCATGTAAAGGAAGTCACCGAGCCGGACACGATTATGAGCCGACCGGGACTCTGTAGGCCACCAGGCGTGAACCCATGTATATAAGGGGACGACCCAGTGGCGGTTTAGGACAAGAAACAACCAAGTCGATAACCAAGCCGGCGAGTTAAGCCTCTTGGAGATTGAAACTTCAGCAATACCAATCCCAACTAGACGTAGGCTTTTACCTTCATCGTAAGGGGCCGAACTACTATAAAAACTCTCTCGTGTGTCCTTTGTCCCGATTAACCCCTTTAAGCTTCCTAGTGTGATGGCCCTACGAATAAGTCCTTGCTCTAGGACATCTGCCGTGTCAACTCCACGACAAAATGTAGATTGATGCTACATAATCAACTACCAATCCCTGGAAGTACAAGCATTACAGGACAAAATGTACTGACAAGAGCAATGGGTTACACTTCTGCACTAGCATTGTCTGTGTATTCTACTTGTTGGTAAGATTAAATATAGACCCGATCTTTTTTCGTAAATGGTGGGCGAGGGAGATAAGATGCAGAATGCTACAAAATGAACCAATCCCTCTTCCCATAATACAAGAGTGTTTTCAACACTGGTGTACTGTACAAAACATTCTTATATTATGGGACAGAGGGAGTAGCTGTTAATGTAAGTACAGTGATAGACCACGTTCAGTCCTTACAAGAGGACTGCAGAGCTAAACCTCTTCAAAAGCATTGGGTTGATTCTAAATTTATTTAAGAGTCCATACGGATCTTATAATGTCCACCAAATGGACGATTACGAGGCTAACATGTGCAGTGATGCTACATAATCAAATAGCTATGAAAGTAAGTATGGTCATACAGGGCAAGAGGTACTCACAAGAGCAATGCAGTGTGCAGTATAGTTGCGAGATTCTGTGGTCCCTTGAGAACGAATGTTCTTCTGCTAACAGTTTTCGTACAAGTGAGACATTAAGGCAAATGTAGAAATGTAGTTCAAATTGTGATGTGATATCATAGACACTACCTTACGCTGCAGCCAAGACCAATGTGTAACAAGATTATTCCAGTCACCGTTGGATAAATGTAGCACCGGAGACTTTACAGAAATTTCGTTCAGAGGCTTGCCATCAAAGTGCGCTTGCCTCAGGTAGGAATGATACTTCATCAACGAGTGCTTGAAAAGCGCAACCAACCCTTGCTCGTCATCACAATCCAGTTTGCGCCTCGCCTATTTAAAAGAATGAAATCTTGTGTCTTATGTCAGCAGAAACATATGGAGTAATGACCATGAATAACATTAGTACATTACTGACACGTAAGTTGGGGAGGAAGACTGGAAATTGTTCTGTGTCTGCAGTATAATCTTTCCATGAAGGAAAGATGCGCACAAAGTTCCTGACAACAACATAAGCTTCGTCTTCTAAACTGGGAAGAAATGGAACAGGGGTCCTATTTGCTGCAATTGGGGCTCTCTCTAGTTCGAAAAGGGATTTGGCAACTGGATTTGGTGTACTCTTTGCTGGAATGGGGGTTTTGCGTCGTACAACTGGTGCTATGTCAACTGGCATAATCATACTGTTTGCTGCAATTGGGGACTGCTGAGTTGGGGCATCAGAAATGACCAGTGTAGTAGGGCTAGAGTCTGCTAGAGTTGGGGTATTTTGTGGGTCAGGTGATATTCCAACTACACCTAATGGGCTATTTGATTTATCAGGTGCCACTACCTTTTCCAAATACTTTGCTTGTGCTCCTCCACGATCAGCAATCACCCTCTTCCTTTTGAACGTCTGGTACACAAGAACAGCATTTGAATGGATAAATATGGTATGATGATAGATGGAATATGTACTAAAAATGGATAGGCAGGGCGTACTCACATACACGATGTGTAAACTAAGCTAATGGAAGTTCAACAAAGTAGAAGCAATGCAAAGCATCAGTTGCAAGATATGTGCGAGCAATGTAACCTTGGAAAGTTAGACCAAGTACCTTGATGGGTGAATAAGATAGGGCATCTTCCTCTAACTCCTCCACTAGGGAGCTACATTGACTTAGGTCTCCCTCTAGCTCAGAATCACTATTAGGATCATATTCTGAGCATGAATCTGTAGGTGGAAGCGTTTGCATTGCATCCAGAGTTGATTTCAGTCCCTTAATGCCAAGTTTGACAGCCATGGCATTGTTCTGCTTTATTCTTTTCATGCACACAAGCTCATAATCATTATGATGCTGTTCAGAATCTGAGATTCATGAAAACATAAAATGTAGTCAGATTATCAATGGAATGCATTGCGGATTCAACTCGGAGAGTGTCTCCCCATAAACCCCTCCATATGCAAAGTTCACCTCCCCAACCGTGCTGACCAGACCACACACAGAAATACAAACCCCTTATGTCTCTATAACAGGCAGGCACACATTTCAAAACTGAACTAGGAACATTAGAATCATATGAAATTCGTATTTGAACAAATAAACTAAGCAACTATGAGTGGCGTAATGTTTAGTTTCAAGGGTGGAGTGTTGGTAGTGCGACACAAAGCAAGTAGGCAGATTGTATTCCATGTAAAATATCGAAACCTATGTAAAAGCTGGAAATGACACTTTCTTTCTATACAATGCAGTGTTCATTACCTACACATGATGGAAGAGATCACATAGAGAAATACTATTCACTCATGTCTACGGTTCCAGTATTTAGAAACAGGGTGGTCCACCCTAAAAGAATATTGACAACAAATATGACAAGGCAAGCACAGATATAGTGAATCAATCATTTACTTGTGAGCTTACTAGGACAAGTATGCATAATTGTAACTGCAGTAAGAGACCATCCAAAATCTGAATGAAGAAGTTTGTCTAGCACTTATTGTTTGCAACTAATCAACGTGAATAATTGGATATTATATCGAATGAGTAAGAAAGACAAGTAAAATTGTCAACAAACCTGGCTTGCAGTTGTAATCTGGGTCAATGTGACTACGACCAACAATCCAAAATGACTAGTTTCTGTTCCGAGGGACGGAATTTTGAAAACCCTGTGAACTTTAGAGGTACTAAAGATTACCGAAATACATCTGAACCATTAAGTGTAGGTAGCACTGAGCAGACAACAAACCCTAATGACAGTCCTGCCTAATGAGTAATGAATCAATTAGAAAATGGGTGATGAGGAGTGGCTGCTGAGTGTTGAGGACGTATCTCAGGATAAATCGGGTTGGCTTGGTGGGTGTTGCACGCCTAAGCCCTGAACGGACTGGGAAGGTAGGCACGGCGGCGTGCCTGGGCAGCGGTGACGCTATTGGGCGAGCGGCTCCTGGCCTCCTGTTAGTCCGGCGTCTCCTCCTAGAGTCATGCCGTCCGGGGACAGCAAGTCGCCGGCGAGGCAGGCGGCTGGGGGCGAGTAGAGATCGGAAGCGCGCAGGAGAACAGTGGGCCGGCCCACCGTGGGCACCCTGTAGAGATACACACCCGAGCGGCGAACATGCATTTTCGAAACTAATTTAGGAACATTTAGCTAACCAATTAAAGAACTCTGCTTTAATAATATCAGATTCGTATTTGAACAACTAAGCTTGTTTAGCTTGATGGGTGGAGCAATGTTATTATGACACGAAGCACGTATTCTGATCGTATAGTGATCATAAAAGGGGGAAACTCTAAGAATATTTTTTTAGAAAAAGAGGGTTTCCCCTCTGATTTCTATTAAAGAAACCACCACGGAACCAACATGATCAATTAAACCCTAAGCATGATCAATTAAACCGTATTATGGCTGTGCCATGGCAGATTTGAAGCTGCAAACCGGAGAACTAAATTCTAAGAGCTGAAAAGAAAGTAGAGTAACCAAGTTAAGATCTATTTTCTGGTTGAGATCAAAAAGTTGAGGAGATATGAAGTACCACCTCTCTTGCGGTGCCGTGTAGGCATCGGGGGTGCAATGGCTGTCGGTGGCGTTGAAGCAGATCTGCGACGGTAGACGGGTGCATCGGGGGATAAGTCTCGTTGCGGTGGAAGAGAAGGTCGTGTGAGCGGCCCCGACAAAGAGGACGACGGCGCCGATGAAGTGGGAGGACGCGATGCAAGGCTATTTGTCCGTAGTCGTGGATGAGAAACGTCCATCTCTAGCAGTGGATGACGCGGTCTTGGTAGGCGCTCCGGCATGGTGGAGGACGGTGGCGATGGATGTGGTGGAGGGAGGTGGCGATGGATGGGGTGGCGGACGGAGCCTGGTGTGGGGATGGGGTGTTCTAGCGCGGACGGTGTATGAATGGGAAAATGGAGAGAGAGGTACGGGGAACCATGTTTTTGGGACGCGCCTGCCTGAAATATGGGAAAGTTACGAACTTAGCCCCCGTTTAAAATTTGGACGTCTCATCGGTTGGGGATAGGACGGTAATCTCGCATCTCGCCAATATTTGCCCAGAGCGATTTCAGGCGAGGAGAGGGTGGTTGGCGCCCATGGTTAGCGCCCACGGTGTATGAACGGGGCTGACAGGTAGGGCGGTTGTGTCACGTCGGAGTGAAGTTACAAACCTGCCCCTAGCGAAAATATTTGCCTACATCGATTTCGGCCGAGTCGAGTTTGTTTTGTCGGCCACCGTGTATGAATGGGGAATGGAGGGAGAAACAGAGGTCTTTCGGACGAGCTTGAATCAAATGAGTTTTGTCGCCCATGTTTGACGCCCACCATGTCGGAATGAGCTCAGAGGCGATCGTGTCACGTCTAATTGAAGTTACTAACCTACCGCTATTTAGAGCAGTGGAAATCGGGCCGATGGATTGTCCGTGTAATGGGTAGACAGTAATTTCCATCTCCCAAACACTTGGCTTCGGGCAGCCGACGTGGGAGTGGACATTTTCTGCTTCTTTCGAATTTTGGGACAATAAGCATCCACGTTTACCCTGGCAACTAAATTCGAATCCATTTTGTATTCCTATATGAATCTTTATAAATCATTCTATGTGTTTTCATATATCTTCAAAAGGACGACAAAGATGTATTCCACTATCATATATGAATATGGTTTACAAATGCCGATACTCAAATTCAGAAACTAGAATCCAGTTTAAGGTGAATTCGAATATTTGGAACACTTCATGTCCAACTCAAATGTCACACACAGCATAATGTGTACTCCCATTTAGATATGTACACAAGCGATGTATCAAGATTCAAATACCAAGTCAATCAACCAAGAATGTACAGAACTAACAGACATATAAACACTTATAGAGTATATGGATCAATAATATCAACTAACATACATAAGCCAGGCCGCTGTACTTTTTTTTGGCTACAACAACATCCTTTTCTTAGCCAGCATCTTGGCCCTTTCCGATGCGTGCCACTTATGGTCCATCTATACTACTACTATTGCTGAATGCACATTCAGCCCGATTGGCATATTTGTAGGTCTGGCACAGCAATCCAAATGAAATGTCTCCGAGTCTTATCAATTAATACAGACGTGTGCTCAAATAAAACTACAAACCAAAAAACAAAAAAACAATTATTACATGATCTCTAAAACAAATAGTTTGATTGATTACATGAACAGACAACACAAAGGTTATTCAACTATGGAAAGAACATTTCACCAATGATTTACCAAGTAGGAATTTAATTTCCTTTTTTCCTTCAGGACCTTAACAATCTGGTCAGTCTAAGCTTGCTTCGTTTTGAAATCCACCAAATATTTAATGGTTGTCTTGAGTACTGCTTGTGATTGTGCTGTTTGCTTCCTCAACATGTCAACTTCATATCTAAGTGCAGAAGCAGAATCTCTTTCTACCACTAGTTTAGCCTCTAGAGCATCAGCAGTTGGCAATTCATAATGCACGATTGGGCCGGTGCCACTACTGTGGGATGATGCAACGTCCATGGGGACCTCGCTCTTTGATCTTGGGCTAACCTGTTTTGCCATTAAAGTTCCAATTGGATTCAGAAAAGTTGAAGTTAGCAAAACATCTCAACTGGGAGTTATAACAGCAAACCAGTTAAACAAACAAGGAATTAAAGAGTTTCAATTGGATGCTGAAAAGTAGTTATTAACATCATTATAACCCGCTATTGCAGCAGCAAAGCAGTTAAACAAACAAGTAGATATTTAAGTTAAGGCAAACAGGTAATTCTTAACAGTAAGTATCAAACACATAGATAGGCGCAGTCTACAATATGATTAAAAGGCTGTGCCATTATGTAACAAGTAGCAAACTAAATTAAGCCAAGCAACATAATTGAACAATTTTGCAATAAGTGGCTAACTAAAATTCCGAGAAGCAGGTAACTGAACTTACGCTAGTTCTTTGTACAGGCACACTTCAACTTCTTTTTCGCTTACAAGGTTGTACGAAGGAGTCCATGGCATCAATTGCTTCGATACACAGTCCCAATACTTCTTTCTTCCCACACTGCATGGGTAAGTCAAATGGTTAATCTGGTAAGATGGTGCATCCTTGATATGTTATATGAGGACGTGTAGTCAGACTAGTTGTAGCCAAAACATCACACTGGCTTTTACTATATATTTCATGCGATTACTTTTGGCATATCGAGATCTAAGCAATCTACAATAGGATCAAAAGATTGGCATCCTTCACGTTATTGGCGAACTCAGTTCATAGAAACAAGCAATTCAACCATTCTGTGGGTAAATCAAAAGTGCCACTGGAATATTTTTCACTATCCAATCTGTAACACCCACGATGCGGCTGTATCTCCCACGTGTCGGAGCACGACTTAGAGGCATAACCGCATAGTAGGCATGTCGCAAGAGGGGTAATCTTTACACATCCCATGTACTGAAAAAGAAAGGGATAAAGAGTTGGCTTACAATCGCCACTTCACACAATACATAAGTATAGCATTACATCATCCAGAAAACAAACAAGGTCTGACTACGGAACCAAAATAAAAGAAGACCACCCCTAATGCTAGGTCCCCGATCGCCCCGACTGGGCTCCACTACTGGTCAACTAGAAACGAAACAACACAACGAACACGATCTTCATCGAGCTCCTCCTTGAGCTCGGTTGCATCACCTGCATGGTTATCGTCGGCACCTGCAACTGTTTTTGGAACTAATCTGTGAGTCACGAGGACTCAGCAATCTCACACCCTCGCGATCAAGACTATTTAAGCTTATGGGTAGGAAAAGGTAGTGAGGTGGAGCTGCAGCAAGCACTAGCATATATGGTGGCTAACTTACGCAAATGAGAGCGAGAAGAGAAGCAAAGCACGGTCGTGAACTAGAAGTGATCAAGAAGTGATCCTGAAATTACTTACGTTCAAACATAACTCCAAAACCGTGTTCACTTCCCGGACCCCACCGAGAAGAGACCATCACGGCTACACACGCTGTTGATGCATTTTAATTATGTTAAGTGTCAGGTTTTCTACAACTGGACATTAACAAATTCCCACCTGCCCCTAACCGCGGGCATGGCTTTCGAAAGTTCAAAACTATGCAGGGGTGTCCCAACTTAGCCCATCACAAGCTCTCACGGTCAATGAAGGATATTCCTTCTCCCAGAAAGACTCAATCAGACTGGGAATCTCGGTTACAAGATATTTCGACAATGGTAAAACAAGACCAGCAAGACCGCCCGATGTGCCGACATCCTAATAGGAGCTGCACATATCTCGGTCTCAGAGCAACACCGGATGAACACTACGTACAGCTAAAACCAGCCCTCAAGTTTCCCCGAGGTGGCGCCACAAGTGGCTCTGGTTTGGACCAACACTTAGACAAGCACTGGCCTGGGGGGTTAAAATAAAGATGACCCTTGAGTCTGCAGAACCCAAGGGAAAAAAGGCTAGGTGGCAAATGGTAAAACCAAGGTTGGGCCTTGCTAGAGGAGTTTTATTCAAGGCGAACTGTCAAGGGGTTCCCATTATAACCCAACCGCATAAGGAACGCAAAATCAAGGAATATAACACCGGTATGACGGAAACTAGGGCGGCAAGAGTGGAACAAAACACTAGGAATAAGGCCAAGCCTTCCACCCTTTACCAAGTATATAGGTGCATTAAAGTAAACAGTATATGTAATAATGATATCGCAAACTCCAGCTTCACCTCCAACTAGCAACGCTATAAGAGGGGCCGAGCAAAGCGGTAACATAGCCAAACAGCAGTTTGCTAGGAAAGGTGGGTTAGAGGCTTGACATGGCAATATGTGAGGAATGATATAGCAAGTGGTAGGTATCGCGGCATAGCAATAGAGCGAGCAACTAGCAAGCAAAGATAGAAGTGATTTCGAAGGTATGGTCATCTTGCCTGCAAAGTTCTCTGAGTTGACGATAGCTTGATCCTCGTAAGTGTACTCAACAGGTTCCTCGAACACGAACTCGTCTCCTGGCTCTACCCAAAGCAAGAGCACAAGCAAAGGAAACCACAATCAACCACGGTGCAATGCGCAAGCAACATGATGCAAAACATGGCATGATATGAGGGATGTGATATGCAATGCATATGCGTGCTCCGGAAGGAAAAGATTGAACCAGGCCTCAACTTGGCAAACCAAGAGTGCCTCTAGAAAGATGAGTTGATTTCGGTCGAAATTGATATAAAGATCGCCGGAATCAGATGCACGGTTTGCAAATGGCAAGCAAAACAATAATGGCACAATTCTGCAATTAACAGCACGATGCCATCTACAATGCAACAAGAAACTAAGTTACTGCACTCCAACATAGCAACAAAGCTCATGGCAGTGATCTACTCAAGATGCTTGACAAAAGATGAACACTGAACTACATCTAAATCACACAATAGCAGGTTCAAACAAGCATGGCAAAAGTGCAAAAGATAACAGCATCACAGACAGTGAAAATACTAACATGTCAGGAATTAACATCAGGAAGCAATGTTTAGA
The DNA here is from genome assembly GCF_002162155.2 of Triticum dicoccoides. Classification (NCBI taxonomy): domain Eukaryota; kingdom Viridiplantae; phylum Streptophyta; class Magnoliopsida; order Poales; family Poaceae; genus Triticum; species Triticum dicoccoides. The sequence continues at coordinate 114,302,980 of NC_041390.1, forward strand.
GCAAGATAACAACATGCTACAGGAACAGAACATAGCAATACAAGGCATGGCATGAATCTACTCAAAGCATATAAACAAAAGTCCCTTACTGACCATAAGCCGAAAAGGATCATAAGATATGATGGCACCCATGTAAACATAGCAAGTTCCGTTAACAGATTCAGAATTAGCAGAAAACTGGACATGGCAAAAATAGAATTATGAAGGCATGTTTACGAGCTCGATTCACTCATCACAAGGCATTGCATGACAAACTAAGCATACACCCAGCAAGAAGACATGATCAAGAAGCTAACCATGTCAAGACCAATCTCATAGCATGCATGGATCAACTACAACAACCTTGGCAAAATTGATTAACACGTAAACAATCTGCCAGGAACATTTTATAGCAAAAGTAGAGCAAGATTGAGTCATGCTAGGGCGCACCATAAATGCAAACAAGGACATGGATGGATAGAGCATAACAATATCTCAAAATCATCCTTACTGAACATACTCAAAAGAAGCATGGATCTCTCTGTAGCAACATGAATACATGGCATAAAAATAACATCAGGGAAAAGACTTAGTGAAATTCTAAGTCCTTGAAATCAGCAACATCACGAGAGCTACTTTGCATGCATGTGCTAGCCACCACATTGATCACAAAAATACATGGCATACACCCCTATAAATATGGCATGGCATATAACAAAACACATGTAGAGCTCATGCCCATATGCAGCACACAATAATCATGGCAAAAATGACAAATGCTCATAAACTGCTAAGAATCAGCACCTAACATTATGAAGCACTCTTGAAACAGCAATTAGGGCATCAAGATGGACTCAAACAAGCATGGCACAATGGAACAAAATGAAGAGGAAATCCGGATGAACATTTTGATATATTATGCATGCAAAACGGAGCAACGGTCATGAAGTTACGATGCGATGAACATGGCCTGAAAATATCACAGAAAAAGACTTGGAAGAATTTGACCTCGCAGAAGCTGGACGAGGATGTTCCGGGACAGAGGGATCCGGGCACGGGGTGGGGTTTGGTTGGCCGAACTGGTGGATTGGTTCAATCTCTGGGATCTCGCCGGAGTGGAGGGAGTTTGCCGGGGAAGATCGCCGGCGAGCGAGGAGCGGCTGATCCGGCACCGGCGGAGGTGAGGGTGCGACCAGGCGGCGAGAAACGGCGGCTGGACGGCGGAGACGCGGCTCGCGGCGGGGTCGGCGAAGGGCGAAGGAGCGGCCGGCGAAGGGCGGCGCGGGCAGC
>NC_041390.1:114304830-114351673 GCF_002162155.2 Triticum dicoccoides
GAGGCGAACGGTGGCAAGGTGGCGGCGGAGAGCGGGCGGCGCGGGCGCGGCCGGATGGGCCCGTGGGGGCCTCGGATGTGCCTGGGTGGGCCGCGCGGTGGCGGAGCAGGCGAGGACAAGTGGCAGCGCAGGAGTGGACGGGGCGCGGCTGCGGACGCGTTCGGCGCCGTCCGGACGTGTCCGGCGCGGAGGGAGAGGGAGGACTAGGGTTTTCATCCGCGAAATTTTGGGGAGGCACACATATTTATAGGTAGAGGGAGCTAGGAGAGTCCAAATGAGGTGCGGTTTTCGGCCACGCGATCATGATCGAACGACCGAGTGGATGGAAGGGGTTTGGATGGGTTTTGGGCCACTTTGGAAGGGTGTTGGTCTGCAACACACACGAGGCCTTTACGGTTCCTTGGTTAACCGTTGGAGTATCAAACGGACTCCAAATGGCATGAAACTTGACAGGAGGTCTACCGGTGGTGTACCAAGGCCGCTTGGCAAATCTCAGTCCAATCCGAGAATGTTTAACACCCGCACACGAAAAGAGGCAAAAGGGGGCGCTGGAGGACATATGAGTGTCAGATTGCAAAACGGACAACGGGGAAAAAGCTCGGATGCATGAGACGAACCCATATGCAAATGAAATGCACATGATGACATGATATGAAATGAATGACACGCAAACAAATGATAAGGAAACAACTACAAATAACTGGAAGACACCTGGCGCAACGGTCTCGGGGCATTACAACACTCCACCACTACGAGAGGATCTCGTCCCGAGATCTAGGATGGCACTAGAGGGAAAAGGAAGAGAAGAGGTAAAGATAAGTTGCTTCTTTGACAAACGAGTGAAACCAAAGGACCTTGAAAGGTTGAACAACTTGACAGAAAGAATACCACGGAGATGATCGAAGTTGAAAACACTCCGTTAGAAAAGAGGAACAAGGAAGAACAAATTCGTACAGCACTTCGGTTGAAAAGAGATGCAATACTTGATAAGGCGAAAAGAACTTGAGCAGAGTACACAACACTCCGGTTAAATGGACAAGTAAAGGAAAGAACATGATCTTGACAAAACAAGATGATGGGTCGAACAGAGCAGCATCACAATGCCTCCGGAAGAAATGAGAGAATGGAATGGAATGAACGGAGGAGAAAACAATATCGTCTACCTCGAATGAGCTTGAAAAAGCATCTTTAGGAGAAGGGTCGAACGGAGTTGTTGGAAAACCAACAACGAAAAGAGTAAGCTTGTAGTGGGCTTATGGAGAACATCTCAAAACTATGAGGTGAAATTCTGCCACTAACGGAACCAATAGATTGGATTGATATCAACAAGGAGACGAGAAACCTATTTCACCGGGAGGATAAATGAAGAACTTGGGTCATTTATAAGCACCATAAATAGCAACAATCCTTAGGGAAAGCTTTAAGTGAAATATAACCCAAGATAACTCCAACAAAGAAAGTGATGGGTTTAAATATCTCCTTCTTGTGAATGAAGAATGATATATTACCACCTCAAAAGATAAGGGAGAACAATTGCACTCCGGATTGCAAGATGAAGAAAGCTCGAGCTCCTTTGAAAAGAATCTTGATGAACGCTTAGAGAAGGAATTAAATCCTTGATGAACCAACATGTAGAGCCTCCATGAAGAACTCCGTTAATAATAGGATGATCAAACGGGATGAAGGATGAAGAGAAAAAAGGTTGAAGCTTTGCAATGATTAGATGGATCTTCGTGATGATGAGAGCTTGTAACTCCGGGAAAAGAAAGATGAATCAAGTGAAACCGAGAATTTGATGAGCCTCCGGAATAAGGAATTGAGTTTACTCGATGAAACAAGAATAAGAATTACATTATGCTCATCCTTCACCAATTAACTTGATGACAAACAATGGATTTGGCATACTACTTATTCTCAATGAAACAAGATTGAAGAGAGATATTGCTCAACTTGGGAAGGTCTTCAACGAATCATTGGTAGGATTTGGGAAGAACGAATGAATTGATACGGTAACGAAGGAAGAGAGATCTTGAATGAACCACCGTAAAAATTGGAAATGAACGAAGTAAAGGGATGAATCACCGGTAAGAATTAAAGAACGAATGAAGATACTTGAGAGAATTTAGACACATGAGAACGAAGAGATCACGAGCTGAGTAGAGAATAATTGAATGATGCACCGGTAAGATTTGGAGAACAATAGCTGAAGGCTGAGGATGAATAAACCCGAAATGATGGCCTTCGGAGAATCAAACTGAAAAGAATATTTAATTGCTCCGGAAGGGTGAAAAGCATTCTCACAAAAACAATTATGAGAGGATGGCATCAAGGTTGAACTTCGTATCTTGAAGAGAATTTAGCAAGATTGAGAGAAAAATCTTCTTCAGTCTTCCAAATCTGAGAATGACGACGAGAAACACCACCTTGAATTGCTGAGGCACTCCGGAATGACAATTAGAAAGGTTGAACCGATGATGAAAAGAATGTGAAAGATCTTGGAGAAGGCATTTGACTGATGATAATTCATTCTTACATCAAACTTGGAAAAGAATTTGAGAGTAACTCTGGTAAAGTAGAAGAGTCAGGTAAGATCCTGGGAAAAGACCTGTGGGTTAGGGCCCACTCAAAAGATACACCGTTGAACGATTGCTTGAAAAGAGAGATTGCACCGGTTGAATTAGATGGCTCAAAAGAGATAACATCCTCAAAAGAACTTGAATGAATGCAAAGTGGAAACACGAATCTTCGAGATATCTTTAGCACCCCGGAACAAATGAATAGCGAGGAGTGGATGATTAAGAGGTGCACCAGCATGAGAAAGCATTTGAAACGAGGAAAAGGATGTGATCAACAAAGCTTGAATTGAATCCACCGGAGAAGAAAGAGAACGAATAAAGATGAACTTGAGGCTCCGTTAGGATCTTCATGAGAATCACCGGATATGAACATTGATTGAAAAGAATGATGAGAGTTCACATCCATAAAAGGGTACTTGATTAAGAAATCCGAGTCCTTGAAGAAAAAGGGTGGAAGGGCGGGAAAAACAAAGGTAACTTGAAGAGAACTGAGAATTGGGAGGGCGGGAAAAGGGTGGGAGGGTGGGAGGGACGGATGAAATGAACAACGTTGCAAAGAACTGAGAATTGATCTCGCTAATGTTGAAACGATCGGATCCACTTGAAGAGAAACACGCCGGTTGGAAAAGAATTAGCATGACAATCACGATAGGCAAGAAGGATTTATATTCACATAGGAATATGAGAACATCGTTTAGGAAAGGTATGGAACCAACATTTGACTTCAAAGCAACTCGAATACCACAAATCAAAACAAAACAAAGGATTGGCTTGCAGAATAAGCCGAAACAAACATATGATAGAGATTTCGTCCGAAGTTTTTGTGGTGGGGCCCACACGGGCTCGATCGTACAACACCATCATGTACAAGGTAGTGCACATGACATATGAAGCATTGCTGAGTCAGCATAGACAAGGACTATTTAAGACACAATGAGACCACTGTAAAACCAACCGTGGACAGACGGACCACTAGACGTCGAACCCCAATCTCATATCATGCATTTGATGGAAAGATATCCTAGGAGCTCCTTGAATTCCCACTTATAAACTCCCGAAATTTTCTAGTTATGCAATCGGGTGTTGGGGATACAGGGGAAGCATAATATCTCACCCAAAACTAACAAATCCTACATCCAGCTGTATCCATCCTTCAACACATAACCAAGAAACCTTCGGAAATCATTTACCTCAACCTTCGAAAAGCATCCGTTATACGAGTTATGGCAATACTCCCGAACTCCCGCCCTAGTACTGGGTGGTGTCGAGGTTATCTCACCAACAACTACATAAAAGAGATTTTCGATGTCGGCGAAACTCAGGTATTCCAGAACTGCAACGATAAAATTGTGACGACAACACCTCGGAGCTCAACTCCCCAGGACACTGCCACAACCCCTAAATGTCAGGAGGCACCAAGAACAATGTTATCATCACAAAACCATCGGAACAATTCCAAGATACCCGCGTGATCCTAAATTTTTTTAGTGAAATTTGAGGAGAGAAGAGTCAAAACTCTACGTCAGGAGGCCTCACCAGAGAGACGAAGGGACTGAGGAGTAAAAATAATCCTACTCTCCGATATATATAATCCTATAAGACTCAAAACATTTTTCTAGACTCAACAATGCCAGCGATTCGATCAAGCAGGGGGCTCCTAAGTCGGGGAAGGCTCTGATACCTACTTGTAACACCCATGATGCGGTTATATCTCCCACATGTCGGAGCATGACTTAGAGGCATAACCGCATAGTAGGCATGTCGCAAGAGGGGTAATCTTTACACATCCCATGTACTGAATAAGAAAGGGATAAAGAGTTGGCTTACAGTCGCCACTTCACACAATACATAAGTATAGCATTACATCATCCAGAAAACAAACAAGGTCCGACTATGAAACCAAAATAAAAGAAGACCACCCCTAATGCTAGATCCCCGATCACCCCGACTGGGCCCCACTACTGATCAACTAGAAACAAAACAACACAACGAACACGATCTTCATCGAGCTCCTCCTTGAGCTCGGTTGCGTCACCTGCACGGTTATCGTCGGCACCTGCAACTGTTTTTGGAACTAATCTGTGAGTCACGAGGACTCAGCAATCTCACACCCTCGCGATCAAGACTATTTAAGCTTATGGGTAGGAAAAGGTAGTGAGGTGGAGCTGCAGCAAGCACTAGCATATATGGTGGATAACTTACGCAAATGAGAGCGAGAAGAGAAGCAAAGCACGGTCATGAACTAGAAGTGATCAAGAAGTGATCCTGAAATTACTTACGTTCAAACATAACTCCAAAACCGTGTTCACTTCCCGGACCCCGCCGAGAAGAGACCATCACGGCTACACACGTTGTTGATGCATTTTCATTAAGTTAAGTGTCAGGTTTTCTACAACCGGACATTAACAAATTCCCATCTGCCCATAACCACGGGCACGGCTTTCAAAAGTTCAAAACCCTGCAGGGGTGTCCCAACTTAGCCCATCACAAGCTCTCACGGTCAACGAAGGATATTCCTTCTCCTAGAAAGACCCGATCAGACTCGGAATCCCGGTTATAAGACATTTCGACAATGGTAAAACAAGACCAGCAAGACCGCACGATGCGCCGACATCCTGATAGGAGCTGCACATATCTCGTTCTCAGGGCAACACCGGATGAACACTACATACAGCTAAAAACCAGCTCTCAAGTTTCCTCGAGGTGGCGCCGCAAGTGGCTCTGGTTCGGACCAACACTTAGACAAGCACTGGCCCGGGGGGTTAAAATAAAGATGACCCTTGAGTCTGCAGAACCCAAGGGAAAAAGGCTAGGTGGCAAATGGTAAAACCAAGGTTGGGCCTTGCTGGAGGAGTTTTATTCAAGGCAAACTGTCAAGGGGTTCCCATTATAACCCAACCACGTAAGGAATGCAAAATCAAGGAACATAACACCGGTATGATGGAAACTAGGGCGGCAAGAGTGGAACAAAACACCAGGCATAAGGCCGAGCCTTCCACCCTTTACCAAGTATATAGGTGCATTAAACTAAACAATATATGTAATAATGATATCCCAACAATATCCATGTTCCAACATGGAACAAACTCCAGCTTCACCTGCAACTAGCAACGCTATAAGAGGGGCTGAGCAAAGCGGTAACATAGCCAAACAACGGTTTGCTAGGAAAGGTAGGTGTCGGTGTCAAAACCAGCGGATCTCAGGTAGGGGGTCCCGAACTGTGCGTCTAGGCCGGATGGTAACAGGAGGCAAGGGACACGAAGTTTTACCCAGGTTCGGGCCCTCTTGATGGAGGTAAAACCCTACGTCCTGCTTGATTAATATTGATGATATGGGTAGTACAAGTGTAGATCTACCACGAGATCGGAGAGGCTAAACCCTAGAAGCTAGCCTATGGTATGATTGTTCTGTATGTTGTCCTACGGACTAAAACCCTCCGGTTTATATAGACACTGGAGAGGGTTAGGGTTACACAAAGTCGGTTACAATGGTAGGAGATCTGCATATCCGTATCGCCAAGCTTGCCTTCTACGCCAAGGAAAGTCCCTTCTGGACACGGGACGAAGTCTTCAATCTTGTATCTTCATAGCCCAGGAGTCCGGCTGAAGATATAGTCCGACCATCCGGACACCCCCTAATCTAGGACTCCCTCAGTAGGCCCTGAACCAGGCTTCAATGATGATGAGTCCGGCGCGCAGATTGTCTTCAGCATTGCAAGGCGGGTTCCTCCTCCAAGTACTTCATAGAAGATTTTGAACACAAAGATAGTGTCCGGCTCTGCAAAATAAGTTTCCACATATTGCCATAGAGAGAATAATATTTACACAAATCTAATCTGCTGACGTATTCCGTAGTGTGACGCACCACGGCCAAGCCTTTATTCGAATCGTTTCACCATCCCACCTCAGCGCGTCATGCGAGGCGGTTTCCTTGGCACGTCTTGTTAAAGTAGAGATCGTGTCCCTTATTCCGGGATTTCTCATCAATACGGGCGTGGGTAACCCAACCGCGCCATTGATTATGGCGCTTGGAGATAAGCGAGTTTTACCAGGCTGGTGGGGACACGTAGTTGCGTCCACCCATATAAGGGGATAAGGATCCACCTTTTCACCTACGCCTTCTTCCTCCTTTGCCTATCCATTTTCTCGCACTCGAGCTCCAGCGCCCAAGCCCGCACTCCCCACCTCAATCTTCTCCAGCCATGTCCGGAGCGGGAGGCAAGTGGATGGTCTCCTCCATTACGGAGGGACACATCAAAAGACTAAGAAAGGCCCGATACTTGTCTAACGACATTGCGCACCGGCTTCCTGAAGAGGGGCAGCTCATCCCCACCCCTAGGCCCCATGAGAGGGTGGTGTTCCTCCCCCATTTCCTCCGCGGACTGGGCTTCCCTCTCCACCCATTTGTCTGGGGGCTCATGTTCTACTATGGCCTGGATTTCCATGATCTGGCCCCGAACTTTGTCCTCAACATCTCGGCGTTTATCGTCGTGTGCGAGGCTTTCCTCTGCATCCGCCCCCATTTCGGCCTATGGCTCAAGACTTTCAATGTCAAGCCGAAGGTGGTGCGCGGCAACCAGGCGGAGTGCGGAGGCGCCATGGTGGGCAAGATGCCCAACGTCTTATGGCTCGAGGGCTCCTTTGTGGAGACCCTGAAGGGGTGGCAATCGGGGTGGTTTTACATCACCGAGCCGCGCGACCCTGAATGGGTCACAGCCCCCGAGTTTCGATCCGGACCCCCTACGCGGCTTACCTCCTGGAAGGAGACGGGCTTGTCATGGGGTAAAAAAGGAGAGCTGACCGGACTCCAAACATGCGTCCAAACCCTGGTGGACAAGAAGCTCAAACTTGTCAACGTAGTCTAGGTTATGCTCATCCGTCGGATCCTCCCGTGTCAACAACGGGCTTTCAACCTGTGGGAGTTCGACCCGGCGCGGCACCGAACTCTGAGCAGGCTCTTCGACACGACGTATGAAGATGCCTAGAAGGTGCTTTTCAAGGGCGCCGAGGGCCCCGCATCCACTACCGAGGATCACGGATTCAGTATGCAGCGTCACGCTCATGCGGTAAGCTGTTTTTACCTTTTACAGGGTATCAGTTTTTCATAGTTTGACTCCATGCGGGATCTAAGCTCCCTTACCTTTGACAGGATTGGCAGGAGACGTCTGGACAGATCAACTGTCCGGATCCTTTGCCCGAAGGCCTAGCTGACACTCGTTTGACAAAGCTGCTGGTCCTGGCACCCCATGTGGTGCCGGAGAAGAAGGCCACGGGGACTCGAAAGAGTGCCCGGTGCCCGGAGGTGTCGGATTCATCATCCGACGACTCCAAGACGAACTCCTCCCACGAAGACGAGGAGGAGAAAGAAGAGACCTCTCCCCCTCCAGCGGGGGAAGGGAAGAAAAGGAAGGCCGCGCCAACTGGGGAGTCCGAAGGGTCCAAGAAGGGGAAAACCCTTCCTCCGAACTACTCCACCAACGCCAACGGCGGCGAACAGGAGTGGCCGCTCAGGGCCAAGCCCCTGGCAAAATCGTAAGTATCCGGATACCAGAGTAATTCATAGTATTCCTTTATTGCACAGCTTTCCCTTATGTCGAATATGATTATGCAGCCCACCCAAAGACTGGCTCGACGCGTTATCGAGCGGTTCGCTTGACTCGTCGGATGTGAATTCGCTTCCGACGGCTTCCTCCCCCCGCCCTACGGACGACGCCGAAGTGTTGTCCCAACATGTTCCAAGCCGGGAGGAGGTGGTCCTGGAGGCGCCGCGAGGCGACCTCTCGGACTCCAGGAGTAAAGGGGATAAAACCCCCCAGGGCTCCAAGTCCGGCTCTAGGCCAGACACCGCTCCGGAACCTTCAAAGGTTCCAGAGTCCGGCTGGCAGCCTCCATCCAAGAGGAGCAAGCCCTCCGTGCCGGTGACCCCCGTCCAACCAGAGGCGCCAGACAGTCTGTTGGAGGCGCTCAAAGGCGCCTCCATCGACGAGGAGCACCGCACCATTATGAGTGCGGTGGTCCAGAAGGTTCAGTCCACCAAGAGCGGACTAACTGAAGCTTGTACTAGCCTTTTAACAGGCTTTTAGGTAAGTAAAAAATGTGTAAATAATATTACCGCATAGACAGTAGCCCCTGATGCTCTGTTTGGCGTTCGGGGAGAGAAGTCGAATAGAGGATCAAATTAAATTCGCAGGAGTCTAACAAAAAAGAGTCAATATGTGTATGCAGGCTTCTCTGTTGGCGTCCGCCGTACTGACTGCGGAAGTGGACACGCTAAAGCAGAACCTCGAGCAGTCCGAGCAAGAGCTCGGGCGTGTCAAGAAGCAGCTCGAGGACAAGGAAGGTAAGAAATACCTTGTTTAAATATATATATATATATATAAGGGTGCAATTGCAAAAAATGACAGGATTATCGTGGCTATTGTAGGGGCCATGTCGGAGGTGGCGACCCTTAAGCAAGCGCTGCTCGAGGCCGAGAAGAGGGCGGCCACGGAGTGCACCGAGCGGGAGAAGTATGAGGCCCAGGTTGGCAAGGTGCAGCAAGAGCTCCAGGCTCTCATGAAAAAACATGAGAGTTTGGAGCTTGACTCGAAGACGCGAGCGTCCGAGCTCGCGATGGCTATTGAAAATGCCAAGTCTGCCAAGGCCGAATCCCAGAAGACCCTCCAGGAGTTGGATGCGGTGAAAAAGATAGCGGCGGGTAAGGCATTCTTTATGCAAAGCAAACACGTAAACGTTAGTTACTTGTTACTTACCCGAATCCGAAGCTCTCCAGGAGCATTCGCAGATCTTCCCCGTAGCGTGTCCGATGCCGCCGCATTCTATCGAGCCGAGGAAGGCAGCTCGACAGAGAAGGTGTTCTGGTCTCAATATGCTGAGGCCGGACACCCCGTGCCCCTGAGCGACCAGCTGAAGCAACTGGTCGAGCTCCACAAGGCGGCCGAACAGGCCATGAAGGGCCTCATAGTTCGACTGTGGCCTGGAGAGGCTCTGCCTTGGAGCTATTTCGGGCTGGTGCGGCGGCTGGTGGGGGCCTGTCCAAGGCTCGAAGTCATCAAGCGCTCCGTCTGCATTGAAGGTGCCCTTAGGGCACTTGCCCGTGCTAAGGTGCACTGGGGCAAGCTGGACGCTAAGAAGCTTGTGAAGGACGGGCCACCACTGAGGAAAGAGCATCGCAAGCCCGAGAATTATTATACGGATGTTCTGAAGGGTGCCCGCCTTGTGGTGGATGAATGTTCCAGGGGTGTAATATTTGAGTAAAACTCGCTCGGTTTGTCCTGTGCGCTGAAAACTTGTTCATATGCGCTAAGCAATGCTGTTGGAATTTAAAATATTACCTTTTGTGCGGTTGTTTATCAATTCTGAGAGATGGCGAGTCGTCGGCTTGTGCCCCCGTGCCGCTAGTACTGGGGTGTTCGGGGATAAACCTGAGCGCTCTTTTTCCCATGTTTGGGTCCTTCGAGGGAGACGCTCAGCGCAACGAACAAGGCAATCGGACTATAATGCGTGAACACTCTCACTTAGCCATAGAATTCTATAATTTTAAATTTCAGCAAAGCCCCTGGTATTCGGAAGACCGAGTTCGGGGCGCTATCCACGCCATGGCCGGACAGAGCCGACTCCTCGCTCTAAGGGGCATAAGTCTTTAAGGACTCGAAAAACCTCTCGAACAGCGACCAGTCTCGCTTCATCATGACAGTCAGTTTTAGCTTTCTCTACTGAGGTGCTCGACCCAGCTCAACTGGGGCACAATCGCAGTAGTTCTCCTAGTGCTACCTTAGCCGATATTGCAGAACGTAAGGCACCAAAACATAGGAGCCGGGCAAACCCAACTATTGACCCAAGACATGATTCGGAGCCGATGCATATAATGCTATAAGTTCGGGGTGCCGCACTTGTTAAAGTGTTCGGACTTCTCACACCATATTGAGGGGTACTAAAGCCCCTGGCGTATTTTGGCCGTACCAAAGTGTACGGGTGCAGCATGTCATTAAGGAACATATATTTGTAAAAAAAAGAGTAATGCAAAAATAGACAAAAGCTATGCATTGTTTATTAAAAAGGGCTGCGATCAAAGCAGAACGATACAAATAATGCGATAAGAAAAAGGTTGGACTATTTAACATGTCCGTTCCAGGGGCAGGCTGCAGAATGGTAAGCGAAACAGGTATACTGCTCGTGATAGAGACCACCTGGGAGTTCCGTAATGCGGCATGGCTTGTCTGCTTCACTGGTTCTTGCATCGTTTGTGCGGCAATTGAACTGCCGAACAGGCCTTCCGAAGAGTGGAGTCCTGAAAGTAAGAGAAAATTAAAAAATCGGCAGCCCCTGGTGCGGTTTAAGCCGTGTTTCGGGCGCGCCGTGATGGTGCCCCTCCCCCTGCACCAATGGTATTTCTAGAGTGTAGTTATGTACGCGAAGTACTGGTGTCGCATTTTTGCGAGGGCTGGGGTTGGGGCCGCATTCCTATGCCTGCTCGGAATGTGCCAGGCGGTCTTGTTGTAGGTTACTCCGGGCGCGCTTGACGGTGTCCGGACGTTTAATGACCGGACTGGAGAACTGCCTGGAGAGGCTGCTTTGTACTTCCGCGGCAAGGGCCGCCGTGTGCTCCTCCATTCGGAGAGACCGTTTGGTGTTTCCATTGACCGTAATTACTCCTCGAGGGCCTGGCATCTTGAGCTTAAGGTATGCGTAGTGCGGTACCGCATTGAACTTGGCGAATGCGGTTCGCCCGAGCAGTGCGTGATAGCCACTGGGGAGTGGGACTATGTCGAAGATTAACTCCTCACTTCAAAAATTATCCGGAGATCCGAAGACCACTTCAAGTGTGACTGAGCCTGTACAGTTGGCCTCTACACCTGGTATTACACCTTTAAAGGTCATTTTGGTAGGCTTAATCCTCAAGGGATCTATGCCCATTTTCCACACTGTATCCTGGTAAAGCAGGTTCAGGCTGCTGCCGCCGTCCATAAGGACTCTAGTGAGATGAAATCCGTCAATAATTGGGTCTAGAACCAATGCGGCGAATCCGCCATGATGGGTGCTAGTGGGATGGTCCCTTCGATCAAAGGTGATCGGGTAGGAGGACCATGGGTTGAACTTTGGGGCGACTGGCTCTACCGCGTATACGTCCCTTAACGCACGCTTCCGCTCCCTCTTGGGGATGTGGGTTACGTATATCATGTTCACCGTCCGCACTTGTGGGGGAAAACCCTTCTGTCCACTGTTGTTCGGCGGCCGGGGCTCTTCGTCGTCATCGCTATGCAGCCCCTTGTCAGTATTTTTGGCATTTAACTTGCCTGCCTGCTTGAACACCCAACAATCCCTGTTGGTGTGATTGGCCGGCTTTTCGGGGGTGCCGTGTATCTAGCACAAGCGGTCGAGTATTCGGTCCAAACTGGACGGGCCCCTAGGTTTTCTTTTGAATGGCTTTTTCCGCTGACCGGATTTATAGCCTCTGAATCCGGCATTAACTGCCGTATCCTCAGCATTGTCGCCGTTAATGCGGCGCTTCTGCTTGTTGCGACACGACCTGCCACTACTGTCCCTGGTATCCGAATTACCAGGGTTCTTGGTCATATTGTTGCTACGAGCAAGCCAGCTGTCTTCTCCCGCGCAAAAGCGAGTCATGAGTGTCGTGAGTGCTGCCATAGATTTCGGCTTTTCCTGTCCAAGGTGCTGGGCAAGCCACTCATCACGGATATTGTGCTTGAAGGCTGCTAGGGCCTCTGCGTCCGGACAGTCGACTATTTGATTTTTCTTTGTTAGGAACCGTGTCCAGAATTGCTTGGCCGATTCATCTGGCTGCTGAATTACGTGGCTTAGGTCATCTGCGTCTGGGGTCGCACATAAGTGCCCTGGAAATTGTCGAGGAATGCGGCTTCCAGGTCCTCCCAACAACCGATTGATCCTGCTGGCAAGCTGTTAAGCCAATGCCGAGCTGGTCCTTTAAGCTTGAGTGGGAGGTATTTGATGGCGTGGAGATCATCGCCACGGGCCATATGGATATGAAGGAGATAATCCTCGATCCATACCGCAGGATCTGTTGTGCCATCATATGATTCGATGTTTACGGGTTTGAAACCCTCGGGGATTTGATGATCCATTACTTCGTCTGTGAAGCATAGTGGGTGTGCGGCACCTCTGTACTGGGCTATATCACGATGTAGCTCCAATGAGCTTTGTCTACTGTGTTCGACCCTGCCGTATTTGTGTCCGGCGTGACGGTTACCGTCTTGAGTCGTGGGGCGCCCACGCGATCCGTAGATCGATCTTGTTTGCCTTGCCTTGTCCTCCAACCTATCTCGTAGGTTAGGCGCATTTTCCCATGCCTTGGTACGGGGTGCGGCTTGAGTGGAGGGCCGAGAGGCCTCTCTGTCGCGGCCACGAGGTGGTCGGTCGGCCGTATCAAGTGCTGGTGATGTAGGTTTAAGTGCTTCCTTCTCTAATCGAGGTAGCAACCTGCGCTTTGGGTAGCTCTTGGAGGGGCGTTCGAGTTTATGCTCTTCGGCCGCAATGACATCAGTCCATCTGTCGACTAGCAAATCTTGATCAGCTCTAAGCTGTTGCTGTTTTTTCTTGAGGCTTCTTGCCGTGGCCATAAGCCTGCGTTGAAAATGCTCTTGCTCGACGGGATCCTCTGGCACGACGAATTCGTCGTCATCGAGGCTTGCCTCGTCTTCGGAGGGAGGCGTATAATTATCGTCCTCGACCTCTCTGTCTGCCGCTCTCTCATGAGGGCTGGCTTCTCTATCCTCCTATGCTGAATCTTGCTGGAGGGGGTTTTCTTTGGCACTCTCCGGAGTATTATTATCTCCCGTGCCGGAACCGCCGTGTTTGCTTTGGCAGGATTTTGAGCGGCGCCGCTGACGCCGGCGCTTAGGTTGTTTCTTGGAGGGGTCATCCTCCGCTGTTCCATCGCCATCTCTTTCTTTTGGGGTGTCCACCATGTATATGTCGTATGACGAGGTGGCTTTCCAAGGCCCAATAGGTGCTGGTTCTTCATCGTCTCCTGCATCGGAGTCCATACCGTCGATGTCTTCGAAGTCGAAGTCGAGCATGTCGGTTAAATCATCGACAGTGGCTGCAAAGTGGGTGGTGGGTGGGCTTTGAATTTCTTCATCATCCGTATCCCAACCTTGTTGACCGTAGTCCGGCCAGGGCTCTCCTGATAAAGAGAGAGACTTTAGTGTCTTCAGAATATCGCTGAAAGGCGAGTGCTGAAAGATGTCCGCGGTAGTAAACTCCATGATCGGCGCTCAATCGGATTCGATCGGCAGGGGCGCGGAGGGTTCGGAGTCCGGAGAGGAGTCTGGCTCCTTGGAGTCACGAGTCTCGCGGAGTGCAGGGCTGGTATTCGGCTCGATCGCCATTGGGATCGCAGCCCCCGAGGCGGCGTCCAACCACCCATCCTTGATCGGCGCAGTTGGCTCCAAATTAAGGGTCAAAGCCGATGCGGGTGCGGCCTCCAGGGAACTGTTCGGCGGCAGAGCTAGATCATGCTCGTCGTGACAGTGCGGCGCGCTCGGCAGTGGCTCGAATCCGTCGAGGATCAAGTCCCCGCGGATGTCGGCCGTGTAGTTTAAACTTCCAAATCTGACCTGACGGCCAGGGGCATAGCTTTCGATCTGCTCCCGATGGCCAAGTGAATTGGCCCGCAGTGCGAAGCCGCCGAAAACGAAGATCTGTCCGGGGAGGAAGGTCTCACCCTGGACTGCATCGCTGTTGATGATCGTAGGAGCCATCAATCCTAACGGCGATGACACAGAGGAACTCTCAATGAAAGCACCAATGTCGGTGCCAAAACCGGCGGATCTCGGGTAGGGGGTCCCGAACTGTGCGTCTAGGCCGGATGGTAACAGGAGGCAAGGGACACAAAGTTTTACCTAGGTTCGGGCCCTCTTGATGGAGGTAAAACCCTATGCCATGCTTGATTAATATTGATGATATGGGTAGTACAAGAGTAGATCTACCACGAGATCGGAGAGGCTAAACCCTAGAAGCTAGCCTATGGTATGATTGTTCTGTATGTTGTCCTACGGACTAAAACCCTCCGGTTTATATAGACACCGGAGAGGGTTAAGGTTACACAAAGTCGGTTACAATGGTAGGAGATCTGCATATCCGTATCGCCAAGCTTGCCTTCTACGCCAAGGAAAGTCCCTTCCGGACACAGGACGAAGTCTTCAATCTTGTATCTTCATAGCCCAGGAGTCCGGCTGAAGATATAGTCCGGCCATCCGGACAGCCCTAATCCAGGACTCCCTCAGTGGGTTAGAGGCTTGACATGGCAATATGGGAGGCATGATATAGCAAGTGGTAGGTATCGCAGCATATAAATAGAGCGAGCAACTAGCAAGCAAAGATAGAAGTGATTTCCAGGGTATGGTCATCTTGCCTGCAAAGTTCTCTGAGTTGACGATAGCTTGATCCTCATAAGCGTACTCAATGGGTTCCTCGAACACGAAGTCGTCTCCCGGCTCTACCCAAAGCAAGATCACAAGCAAAGGAAACCACAATCAACCATGGTGCAATGCGCAAGCAACATGATGCAAAACAAGGCATGATATGCGGGATGTGATATGCAATGCATATGCGTGCTCCAGAAGGAAAAGATTGAACCAGGCCTCAACTTGGCAAACCAAGAGTGCTTCTGGAAAGATGAGTTGATTTCGGTCGAAATCGATATAAAGATTGCCGGAATCGGAAGCACGGTTTGTAAATGGCAAGCAAAACAATAATGGCACAATTCTTCGATTAACAGCACGATGCCATCTAGAATGCAACAAGAAACTAAGTTACTGCACTCCAACATAGCAACAAAGCACATGGCAGTGATCTACTCAAGATGCTTGACAAAAGATGAACATTGAGCTATGTCTAAATCACACGATAGCAGGTTCAAACAAGCATGGCAAAAGTGCAAAAGATAGCAGCATCACAAACTTAGTGAAAATACTAACATGTCAGGAATTAACATCAGGAAGCAATGTTTAGAGCAAGATAACAACATGCTACAGGAACAGAACATAGCAATACAAGGATGGCATGAATCTACTCAAAGCATATAAACAAAAGTCCCTTACTGACCATAAGCCAAAAAGGATCATAAGATATGATGGAACCCATGTAAACATAGCAAGTTTTGTTAACAGATTCAGACTTAGCAGAAAACTGGACATGGCAAAAATAGAATTATGAAGGCATGTTTACGAGCTCGATTCACTCATCACAAGGCATTGCATGACAAACTAAGCATACACCCATCAAGAAGACATGATCAAGAAGCTAACCATGTCAAGAAACAATCTCATAGCATGCATGGATCAACTACAACAACCTTGGCAAAATTGATTAACACGTAAACAATCTGCCAGGAACATTTTATAGCAAAACTAGAGCAAGATTGAGTCATGCTAGGGCACACCATAAATGCAAACAAGGACATGTATGGATAGAGCATAACAATATCTCAAAATCATCCTTACTGAACATACTCAAAAGAAGCATGGATCTCTCTGTAGCAACATGAATACATGGTTTAAAAATAACATCAGGGAAATGACTTAGTGAAATTCTAAGTCCCTGAAATCAGCAACATCACGAGAGCTACTTTGCATGCATGGGCTAGCCACCACATTGATCACAAAAATACATGGCATACACCCCTATAAATATGGCATGGCATATAACAAAACACATGTAGAGCTCATGCCCATATGCAGCACACAATAATCATGGCAAAAATGACAAATGCTCATAAACTGCTAAGAATCAGCACCTAACATTATGAAGCACTCTTGCAACAGCAATTAGGGCATCAAGATGGACTCAAACAAGCATGCCACAATGGAACAAAATGAAGAGGACATCCATATGAACATTTTGGTATATTATGCATGCAAAACGGAGCAACGGTGATGAAGTTATGATGCGATGAACATGGGCTGAAAATATCACAGAAAAAGACTTGGAAGAATTTGACCTCGCAGAAGCAGGACGAGGATGTTCCGGGACGGAGGGATCCAGGCACGGGGTGGGGTTTGGTTGGCCGAACTGGTGGATCTGTTCCAATCTCCGGGATCTCGCCAGAGTGGAGGGAGTTCGCCGGGGAACATCGCCGGTGAGGGAGGAGCGGCGGATCCGGCATTGGCGGAGGCGAGGGCGCGACCGGGCGGTGAGAAACGACGGCTGGACGGCGGAGACGCGGCTCGCGGCGGGGCCGGCGAAGGGCGGTGCGGGCAGCCGGGTGGCGGCGCGCTCGCACGCGGCGGCGGCCGGCGAGGCAAACGACAGTGAGGTGGCGGCGGAGAGCGGGCAGCGCGGGCGCGGGCGCGGCCGGATGGGCCTAGGCGGGCCGCACGGCGGTGGAGCCGGTGAGGACAAGTGGCAGCACAGGAGTGGACGGGGCGCGGCGGCGGACGCGTCCGGCGCCGTCCGGACGTGTCCGGCGCGGAGGGAGAGGGAGGACTAGGGTTTTCATCCGTGAAATTTTGGGGAGGCACACATATTTATAGGTAGAGGGAGCTAGGAGAGTCCAAATGAGGTGCGGTTTTCGGCCATGCGATCGTGATCAAACGACCGAGAGGATGGAGGGGGTTTGGATGGGTTTTGAGCCACTTTGGAGGGGTGTTGGGCTGCAACACACATGAGGCCTTTACGGTTCCCCGGTTAACTGTTGGAGTATCAAACGGACTCCAAATGGCACGAAACTTGACAGGCGGTCTACCAGTGGTGTACCAAGGCCGCTTGGAAAATCTTGGTCCAATCTGAGAACGTTTAAAACCCGCACACGAAAAGAGGCAAAAGGGGGCGCCAGAGGACATAGGAGTGTCGGATTGCAAAACGGACAACGGGGAAAAAGCTCAGATGCATGAGGCGAACACGTATGCAAATGAGATGCAGATGATGACATGATATGAAATGCATGACCGTCAAACAAGTGATAAGGCAACAATAGTGAATAACTGGAAGACACCTGGCGCAACGGTCTCGGGGCGTTACACAATCATACACGCAAAAAGGGGCGACACCACCATAGGGGCTGGTATGGGCGGCCGCCTTAGGTGGCTGGAAACTGTGCACCTAGTTTGAGTCGTCCAGGTTGTCCCATGCTAGTTTTGTTCGTCCCAACGCACGAGCAGGCAATGTAAAAAATGAAGAAAAATGTTTCAATTTGGATGGGCCAATAACATAAGTGCAAGGCAGTCCCTATAGCAGGTTCGCGGCCCAAACGAGCGCCTCCCATATCGATCAACAGTAGGAAAAATCTCAATTCATTTGCTCCAGCCTCCAGTCTAGTTCGCTCCTAACCTACCCGCCGCTGGACAGACCGACACAGCACTTCCTCGCGCCCTTGTTGGAGGGCGGTCGCCGGGCTTCAAGCGAACGGAAGGACAAGAAGATGAAGATCCAACACTGGGTGTAGCCTGCGTGGGAGGCAGCGGCGGCAATACGGGCATGGCATCGAGCTTGCGTAAACGGACAGACGCAGCTTGCAAGAGTAGCATACGCAACGAGCAGGTACATCACATCCCTGATTATATCTAATTCAACTCTTCAATTTCTGGCCAATAGTTAAACCTGACGGTGTTGTAAAACTGCTTGTATGTAGGGAATCTATGAGAAAATGAAACCAATTTCTACTTAATCTTATAACTCCCCCAATCAATACTGAACTGACTGAATCTAATGTGTCTAATCAAGTTTCCGGTGCAAATATACAAGCTCATGTTGTTCTTGAGCCTGAAGTGTCTAATGAACAGCCTGCTAATGAAGGATTTGATGCAAACATTTTACATGCTCCTGGTGATGATCATATAGTGTCTAATGAGGGATCTAATGCAAGCATTTTGCAAGCTCATTGAAGGATTTAGTGTCTAATGATGATCTACTATGTTGAGAGAGACAGAGATTTGCAGGCATTGATGACAAGCAAATTATAGTGCATTTTCATAGCTTGAGGAAACGTCGAGGCCATCTACTAGAAATTAAAGTCCCCATATCATGACAACATAGCATAAATACTTTTCTAATCTGTTGTTTGAAACTATTGGCATACTTGTGCAGGATAGATATATTGATATGCAGTTTGCGCACTGGTTATACGTGCAATTACACTTTGATATTTGCAGCCAGAGAATGAATAATTCAAGAAGGTACAGACCATGTTTGTAGTCCTTGTACACCATGTTGCATTTTGTGTTTTTTGGTGCTTGCATCATTTAGTGTTTATAATCTGAACTACTTTGGATCATTAGTTGGTTTTCAAAGTGCATGTAGCTTCACATTTCTCAAGTTATGTTGATTTCCGGAGTGCAAGTGCCTTCATATTTTTTCAGTTAAATGTTCACCCCTGATAACTTGAATTCATGGATCAGCCACTGCACACAGATCATACACGAATGCCAGTACGAATTAAATGAAATGCAGAGACTTACGCTAGCTCGTTGTACAGGCTCACTGCAGCTCTGCTTGCGCTTGGGATGTTCCTTCTACAAGTCCATGTTACCACTTTCTTGGATGTGCGGGCCTTGTGCTCCTTGCATCCCCCTCTGCGTTTTTGACACAGTGAATGGTTGATCAAATAAGAGGAATCGACCTTGATGTTGTACCGGAGGACAGATACTTACAAGGTTATACGGGTGTGCAGGATGTGTACCAGATCCCGTAGCACCGTCATGCTTCGCTAAAAAATGGATTTTCTTGTTTTAGATGATATCTCCAGAAGAAATAAGAGTTAAAGTCAGAGCTGCATAGGTGTGTAAGCTAAGAGAGAAGTGAAAGGATATCCAAACATCGTCAGAACAGTGCACAAGGGAGTGATGTGTGGATACCTAGTTCGGGCCGGCGTTTGGGCATGCTCACCTAGCTAGAGTGCGGGTCACTTCAAAGCCGTTGAGGGTGATGCGCTGGCGTTGGCTGGCCATGCACAGATGCAGATCTTGAGTGGCAGCGGAGCGCTACGATGCGGTGGACGAGACCGTAGGTGAAGCCCCAACGGCCTAGGGGGGCGGAGGTGCAACGATGTGCTCGGTGAAGTAGCCCCGGTGAGCTGGGAGACGGCGTCGGTGAAGCGCACCTGATGCAGTGGAACTCGGTGTCTGTGAGGCATGTCGGTTGCGGCGGCCGACGTTGTCGGTGGACCACCCGGTGCGGTGGACGAGGGCGTAGATGAGGTAGCTCTGGTGCGGTGGTGAAGCGCGACCGTCGTCTTCGTCGTCGTCGTCCGGCACAGAGGTGGGGAACGGTGGGGAAAGAGACGAGACGAGGGGCGATTCGAGGGTTGGCAGCGAATTAGGGATTTGAGCAATCTGGGCACCGAAGGGGACGGTGGAGAAGAGAGATTTTGCAGGGCTGGAATTGGGGACACCAGATATTTCAATCCGAAACGTGCAAGCACGAACTTATATTGTCATCGTCCTTTTTTGGGGGGGAGGGGGTGGGTGGCTGGGTGCTACGCGTCCGTCCGACACACGCCACCACCCTGACAGGACTATGCTTCGGTGCCTTAAGGCACCTGCCTTTGTGTCCATGACATGTGGGCCCAACAAGTGGCTGGCCCACATGTCAGTTACCCAAAGGCAGTTGCCTTTAAGGCACTGAAGTAGCGTCCACCCCGACACGACCCTGGTCTGCCTGGTGCACCTACATTTGAGAATACAAATGAATCTTCTTTCATTTGCAAACGAATCTGTATGTATTACCATGCCCGTGTTTTCCTTGAAATAATTAGTCATTCGAAATGAGATACTCCATCTGTTCACTTTTGTAAGTCGTTTAAGACAACTTAAAATGAATTGTTTTGCACATTGTCTGAAATGTCTTCAAGGTCTTATAAAAGTGAACAGAGGGAGTACTATAAATTAATTAATGAGGAGTTATTTGAAAAAAAATCGAAACGGTACCCACACTAACGTGGATTAGAGTGTGTGTCACATAATTAGTTATTTGAATTAGAGTGTGTGTCAGTAGTTAGTTATTTGAATTAGAGTGTGTGTCACGTAGCAATCTCCAATTCTATCGTGGATTTCGCATTTCACTATATCCATGCTACTTTTTTAATACAAATTCATATGTATATGATGAACACCATGGTAGTGAGAAAACTTTTGGATGGATTCGAACATATGACCTACAAAATAGCACAACAAACTGAGTCAATGTCAACTTTTCGAAACTTAGTATGGCACGAATTCGAAATAATTACCCGTATGCCTGGTCGTTGGTTCAAATCTTACAATGTACACCGAATTGAAACATCGATATTAAGTCTCGTACTATGTACATTCAAATGTTGTTTTTAGCCCCCCCCCACACAAACGCTACATACTTCCTGTATCGGTCAATCTTCCTATCCTAACCACCTTAGGAAGCTATCGGTTTCCAACACACATTCATTCTTTCTCTCCATGTTTCGATCTCTAAGTCTCTCAACTACACACCCCCCTTTTCCACTCTGTTACCAAATGTATTTACCTCACACACCCGCCATTGCACCCCATGCCGAGCTCTCTCTCTCCCCTCTCCCTCTCACCCTCTCGCTCTAAATACATGCATTTCCTATCTAGCCCCCCAACCTCTCGTGCGCACGCATGCACGTTGTATATCTAGGTCACTCCCTCGAGACTGTCTCACTCTTTCTTCCGCACGACGGGCCACACTCGCTCAATCTCGCTCTCTTTATCTGAGTCTCGTTTAACCTCGTTTTCTTTCATACACGAATGATATATCTCCCTGTTCGGGCCTCGATCGACACACTCTATACTCTCTCACACAGATTGTCTATCTAGGTCAGTCCATCCAAGACGCCGCCACTCTTTCGACCTCATGGTGGGCCATGCTCACTCAATCTCTCTCTCTCTCTCTCCGTATGTCTCGATTGACCTCGCTCTTTCTCGGACAAAAACGATATATCACCATGTTTCAGCCCAATTCGACGTATTCACATTGTATACTCTCTCACGCACATCGTCTATCTAGGTCACTCTCTCCAACCCGTCTCACTCTTTCGATCGCATGGCGACCCTATGTGATCGGTTGACCTTGCTTCCTCCCACGCACAAAATATATCTACACGTCTGTGACTGGATCATCTCTCAAGCTCTATCTTACAGCCCTCACCCTTGCCAAAAAGCTCAATCGGACAATATCTCTCCAGAGCATATATATTTGTTCAATGAACGTCAGACCACACTCACTTTGTCTCTCTATCTATATGTCTCTCGATTGACCTCGCTTTCTCACACCGTATCTTCCACGCGTTGAAGCTACTACCTCTCCATCCCTCACAAAGCCGGAGCTATTTACATTGCGAGGGGCACTCCAACCTTGGATTAATTTGTGTAGGCATTTATTCCGGTCGGTTTAGATTATATTTTCGTAGCATTCGGCCCACAACTACTCCAAACACCGTTGCAACCCACGCAACCCCCCTAGTTGATTTCCCTCTGGCTCGGTCATCGCTCTCTCGCACGTCCTTTCTCGCCTTCAACGTCGCACCGTGGTATTATTGAAAAAACTATGTTGTTCTCTTTAATTATTATAAATAAGCTACAAAACTACACACCGATAGTCCACTTGGAATGGAACAAATTTCGACCCACAAATTAAAATGCTAAAAACTACACACCGAGGGGCCCACATGTCATGAAACAAATTTGGACCCATATACAAACTAAAAAATAAAGGACGAGGATCGAACATGCGACGGGGCCTTCAAGACGCACGTCAATAGGCAACATACGTAGAATAGTAATGTTTGTTGTACCCCCTTTGTTCACATAATGTTTTTATATTACCACAGCCTAATTAATGGATAACATGTAATATTATTTTTAGTACTATTCACCTTCACTTACTAGTGGGTTCCATGTGTGCTCTCTCTCTCTCTCTCCTCCCCTTCTGCTTTTGGACGCACGGGCAAACAGGAAGAACTCGCGGGCGATGTTGCCGTTGACCATATCTGGACGCGTTCACAAGTCACGGCACCAGTTTCACGTACTAGCAACACTAGTCAGTGTGTACGTGCAATGCACGTTAATTTGGAAGTATATTAAGTACATGCGGATATTAACTAATAGGATATTATTTGCGTGTTGTCATGTGATTAGCACTATTTTTGGCATGAAATTAACTGCATGCTAAACGTGTTGAGCGCTCGACATTGAAGCAGTCTAGGTCGTTGGATGACAAGGAATACATGTGGCTTGATGAAGTTTTATATTTAATTTGATACGGCTCTAGCAGAACATTCAATCGATCAAACCATACATTTCGTTCAGTCTGACTCCGACTTTAAATTATACGACGATCGATATAAAATAAACGAAAGTGATAAACGTTCGGATTTTAAGCATGGCAATCTGACGTTTTTCATGGCAAATTTAGATTACGCGGCGGCGGCGGGGGCGTCTCGTGGTGGGAAGCGGCTCCTCTATCGTGCTCTGTGTGTCGTCGGGCCACTAACCGATGGCAACGATGGCATCGTGCGCCGTTGTTGGCGTACTCCTGGACGTTGGCCTAGCTTCAAGGAAGGCCAAAATGTTCCAGACTTCGGAGCGAGTCAACTGGTGGGAGGAGCCAACTGGCATTGGTGCAAGGAAGCGGTCGACGGCGGCCATCCATGCCGCTGAGGGGGGCACTGGCACCCGCGCGGGGACATGCGCTGTCAGCGGTGCGGCGGAGACATTCGTGTGCACGGGCACCGGCACAGGCGCGCACATCATTGCACGCGCAGGCTCATGCGCTGGCAGGTGCACGGGCACCGGCACGGGTATGCGCGTCAGTGCACGCGCGGGCGCATGCGTTGGCAGGTGCACGGGCGCGTGAAAGTCGGCGGGGACCTTGTGGAACCCCGTGGGATCAAGCTCGGCGACAATGTGCGGCTCCCAGCCCATCAATGCCACAGGGATGGGCGCTGGTGCAGTCGGGGCAACGAGAGCCGAAACGGGAGCGGGGACAGGCGCGACGTCTTCCCGCAAGGCCAGTTCAAGCTCGTCCCAAAGTGCCTTATGTTCTTGAGACTCCGGCAGGGTGTCTTCCTCAGGAAACTGGAACACTAAGGGTAGACCATCGTGATGCGGCATGGCGTATGTTTAGGTCAGGCTAGTTGGAGGTAGACAAAAGGAGAATCGGAGAGGAAGAGAGATGATTGTAGCGATACCGGATAGTGCGGGGTTGATTTTAAACTGCGGCGCCGGCGACATTAAAAGTGGGAACAGTTGGGACGATGGTGGGCGGCAGAGCCTGGTCAAAGGGCTCGCCTCCCGGTGAGCCTGCACAACGGTCTGCTCGCACGCCTCCCTGACAGCCAGCGCATCGGTCTGCTTGCATGCCTCCCGTCGACTCACACGCTTGCTCGGACGGCACCTGCCGATGAGAAGTGGGGACTCGTGGCGGCACGTAAACGCCCACGGTTTCAATAGTGAAAGCGTTCGCCTTAACGTGACAGGTCTTTGTTCCAAAATGCCTTTGCTCTTCATTTGTGCAACTTGTCATAAGCAGCTTGTCTCAAATTGAAGAAAAAACTTATGAAGTAATATTTATGCCATATCACGTGACCATGCTTAGTTTCAAGAACTTATGCTCACTTTTGGATTTTCTGAAATTTAAGATCCAGGATTCGAAACAATATCATAACCTGCATCATGCAATAAATTTTCAAGTCGTACATCTGTCTTGTTGTATTTCTTAAGAAAGGATTTGGTCAAACATTTTGCTTAGTTAGACTTCAGACAAGTTATATATGTAGAGTAAAAGGATAATCCCTCCATACCAGTGCATTGCCTGATATATTAACTCAAGTACTAGGCACAAACAAACGGCCTCAATTCTGTGCTCATCCTGGTGTAGTAGTAGTAGTAGTAGTAGTACTAGGCAATGCAGTTGATGGGTGACCTTGACGAGCGGCGACTAAGGGAATTGAACCATGCTCGGCACGGTAGGTAACGTTGTCTAGTTACTAAAGCACCCTTCCGTTGTTCATCGGTAGTCATTATGGACCGGGGACATGAGGGGAATTTCCTAGGGCTGGAATCCTGGCCGCCAGATATTTTGACTTGAAACGCTGAGGCTCGACTGGTTGGGGTTGCCTAATGTGCGTACCACGCACGCCACCGAAGGACACGAGCCCGGTTTTTTTAGGATCAACACGAGCCAAGGTCTGGCTGGTACGCCGTTGGGTCCTACCGTTCGAGAATACGAAAGGAACCTTTTAAATTGCCGAACGAATCTATGTGTATTACAATACCCGTATTTTCCTTGCAAATACTAATCTCAACGTGGTAATTGATTTCTGACGAGTTGTTGAATTAGAGTGAGTTTGTGATATAGTGATCTCAATGTGGATTTCACATTTCATGGTATCCCTAGTAAGTTTTCCGATGCAAATTCAAATTTAAAAGATGAACAATATGGAGGTGAGAAAACTTTGTATGTATCAAGCATATGACCACACACACACACACAGAGAGACACACACGCACGAACACAACAACAATCCAATAAGTATAGTGCATCTATTTTTCCAAACCATGCATGTATGACACGAATTCAAAAATAGTCCTTCTATTCCTAAATATTAGTCTTTTAGAGAGTTCAACAAGTGACTACATACGGAGCAAAATGACTGAATCCATATGTGCCAGTCCATTTCAAGCCTCTAAAAAGACTAATACTTAGGAACGAAGGGAGTAAAATGTAAGACATCCATGGTCCTCAGTTCAATATTTAAAATGAACATGAAACTGAAACATGAATATTAAGTCTAGTACTACAGTACATGCAAATGTTGTGTTTAGGCGGAGCTATGATTGTCGGGGGTCAACTGTTGGAAATATGCCCTAGAGGCAATAATAAAATGATTATTATATTTCCTTGTTCATGGTAATTGTCTATTATTCATGCTATAATTGTATTATCCGGAAATCGTAATACATGTGTGAATACATAGACCACAATGTATCCCTAGTGAGCCTCTAGTTGACTAGCTCATTGATCAACAGATAGTCATGGTTTCCTGGCTATGGACATGGGGATGTCATTGATAACGGGGTCACATCATTAGGAGAATGATGTGATGGACAAGACCCAATCCTAAACATATCACAAGATCGTATAGTTCGTTTGCTAGAGTTTTTCCAATGTCAAGTATCTTTTCCTTAGACCATGAGATCATGTAACTCCCGGATACCGTAGGAGTGCTTTGGGTGTACCAAATGTCACAATGTAACTGGGTGACTATAAAGGTATACTACGGGTATCTCCGAAAGTGTCTGTTGGGTTGACACGGATCAAGACTGGGATTTGTCACACCGTATGACGGAGAGGTATCTCTGGGCCCACTCGGTAATGCATCATCATAATGAGCTCAAAGTGACCAAGTGTCTGGTCACGGGATCATGCATTACGGTACGAGTAAAGTGACTTGCCAGTAACGAGATTGAACGAAGTATTGGGATACTGACGGTCGAATCTCGGGCAAGTAACGTACCGATTGACAAAGGGAATTGTATACGGGGTTGCTTGAATCCTCGACATCGTGGTTCATCCGATGAGATCATCGAGGAGCATGTGGGAGCCAACATGGGTATCCAGATCCCGCTGTTGGTTATTGACCGGAGAGCCGTCTCGGTCATGTCTACATGTCTCCCGAACCCGTAGGGTCTACACACTTAAGGTTCGGTGACGCTAGGGTTGTAGATATATGTATATGCAGTAACCCGAAAGTTGTTTGGAGTCCCGGATGAGATCCCGGATGTCACGAGGAGTTCCGGAATGGTCCGGAGGTGAAGAATTATATATAGGAAGTGCAGTTTCGGCCATCGGGAGAGTTTCGGGGGTCACCGGTATTGTACCGGGACCACCGGAAGGGTCCCGGGGGTCCACCGGGTGGGGCCACCCATCCCGGAGGGCCCCATGGGCTAAGTGGGGAGGGGAACCAGCCCATAGTGGGATGGTGCGCCCCCCTTGGCCCACCCCCTGCGCCTAGGGTTGGAAACCCTAGGGTGGGGGGCGCCCCACTTGCCTTGGGGGGTACTCCAACCCCCCTGGCCGCCGCCCCCTTGGGAGGTCTGATATCCAAGGGCCGCCCCCCCCAAGGGGGACTATATAAAGGGGGAGGGAGGGGCAGCCGCACCCTTGAGTCTTGGCGCCTCCCTCTCCCTGCTACACCTCTCCCTCTCGCAGTATAACGGCGAAGCCCTCCTGCGGTGACCCCCTGCATCCACCACCACGCCGTCGTGCTGCTGGATCTTCATCAACCTCTCCTTCCCCCTTGCTGGATCAAGAAGGAGGAGATGTCATGCTGACCGTACGTGTGTTGAACACGGAGGTGCCGTCCATTCGGCGCTAGGATCTCCGGTGATTTGGATCACGTCGAGTACGACTTCCTCATCCCCGTTCTTTGAACGCTTCCGCGCGTGATCTACAAAGGTATGTAGATGCAATCCGATCACTCGTTGCTAGATGAACTCATAGATGGATCTTGGTGAAACCGTAGGAAAATTTTTGTTTTCTGCAACGTTCACCAACAGTGGCATCATGAGCTAGGTCTATGCGTAGTTCTCTTTGCACGAGTAGAACACAATTTGTTGTGGGCGTAGATGTTGTCAACTTTCTTGCCGCTACTAGTCTTATTTTGCTTCAGTGGTATTGTGGGATGAAGCGGCCCGGACAGACCTTACACGTACGCTTACATGAGACTGGTTCCACCGACTGACATGCACTAGTTGCATAAGGTGGCTAGCGGGTGTCTGTCTCTCCCACTTTAGTTGGAGCGGATTCGATGAAAAGGGTCCTTATGAAGGGTAAATAGAAGTTGACAAATCATGATGTGGCTTTTACGTAGGTAATAAAACGTTCTTGCTAGAACCCTATTGCAGCCACGTAAAACTTGCAACAACAATTAGAGGACGTCTAACTTGTTTTTGCAGCAAGTGCTTTGTGATGTGATATGGCCAAAGTTGTGATGAATGATGAATGATATATATGTGATGTATGAGATCATGTTCTTGTAATAGGAATCACGACTTGCATGTCGATGAGTATGACAACCGGCAGGAGCCATAGGAGTTGTCTTTATTTTTGTATGACCTGTGTGTCATTGAGAAACGCCATGTAAATTACTTTACTTTATTGCTAAACGTGTTAGCCATAGTAGTAGAAGTAATAGTCGGCGAGCAACTTCATGGAGACACGATGATGGAGATCATGGTGTCATGCCGGTGACAAGATGATCATGGAGCCCCAAGATGGAGATCAAAGGAGCTATGTGATATTGGCCATATCATGTCACTATTATTATTTGATTGCATGTGATGTTTATCATGTTTTTGCATCTTGTTTACTTAGAACGGCGGTAGC
Source organism: Triticum dicoccoides (assembly GCF_002162155.2). Classification (NCBI taxonomy): domain Eukaryota; kingdom Viridiplantae; phylum Streptophyta; class Magnoliopsida; order Poales; family Poaceae; genus Triticum; species Triticum dicoccoides. The sequence goes on from NC_041390.1 coordinate 114,332,765, forward strand.
AAATAAGATGATCCCTCATAATAATTTCAAGAAAGTGTTCCCCCTAACTGTGCACCATTGCGATAGTTCGTTGTTTCGAAGCACCATGTGATGATCGGGTGTGATAGATTCCAACGTTCACATACAACGGGTGTAAGACAGATTTACACATGCAAACACTTAGGTTAAATTGACGAGCCTAGCATGTACAGACATGGCCTCGGAACACAGAAGACCGAAATGTCGAGCATGAGTCGTATAGAAGATACGATCAACATGAAGATGTTCACCGATGTTGACTAGTCCGTCTCACATGATGATCGGACACGGCCTAGTTAACTCGGATCATGTTATACTTAGATGGCTGGAGGGATGTCTATCTAAGTGGGAGTTCATTATATAATTTGATTAGATGAACTTAATTATCATGAACTTAGTCTAAAATCTTTACAATATGTCTTGTAGATCAAATGGCCAATGTTGTCCTCAACTTCAACGCGTTCCTAGAGAAAACCAAGCTGAAAGACGATGGCAGCAACTATACGGACTGGGTCCGGAACCTGAGGATCATCCTCATAGCTGCCAAGAAAGATTATGTCCTACAAGCACAGCTAGGTGACGCACCCATCCCACAGAACCAAGACGTTATGAACGCTTGGCAGACACGTGCTGATGATTACTCCCTCGTTCAGTGTGGCATGCTTTACAGCTTAGAACCGGGGCTCCAAAAGTGTTTTGAGCGACACGGAGCATATGAGATGTTCGAAGAGCTGAAAATGGTTTTCCAAGCTCATGCCCGGGTCGAGAGATATGAAGTCTCCAACAAGTTCTTCAGCTGTAAGATGGAGGAAAATAGTTCTGTCAGTGAGCACATACTCACTATGTCTGGATTACATAACCGCTTAACTCAGCTAGGAGTTAATCTCCCGGATGACGCGGTCATTGACAGAATCCTTGAGTCGCTTCCACCGAGCTACAAGAGCTTTGTGATGAGCTTCAATATGCAGGGGATGGAAAAGACCATTCCTGAAGTATTTGCAATGCTGAAATCAACAGAGGTAGAAGTCAAAAAGGAACATCAAGTGTTGATGGTGAATAAAACCACTAAGTTCAAGAAAGGCAAGGGTAAGAAGAACTTCAAGAAGGACGGCAAGGGAGTTGCCGCGCCCGGTAAGCAAGCTGCCGGGAAGAAGCCAAAGAATGGACCCAAGCCCGAGACTGAGTGTTTTTATTGCAAGGGAAGTGGTCACTGGAAGCGGAACTGCCCCAAATACTTAGCGGACAAGAAGGCCGGCAAAAGGAAAGGTATATGTGATATACATGTAATTGATGTGTACCTTACCCGTACTCGTAGTAGCTCCTGGGTATTTGATACCGGTGCAGTTGCTCACATTTGTAACTCAAAGCAGGAGCTGCGGAATAAACAGAGACTGGCGAAGGACGAGGTGACGATGCGCATCGGGAATGGTTCCAAGGTCGATGTGATCGCCGTCGACACGCTACCTCTACATTTACCCGCGGGGTTAGTTTTGAACCTCAATAATTGTTATTTAGTGCCAAGTTTGAGCATGAACATTGTATCAGGATCTCGTTTAATACGAGATGGCTACTCATTTAAATCGAAGAATAATGGATGTTCTATTTATATGAGAGATATGTTTTATGGTCATGCTCCGATGGTGAATGGTTTATTCTTAATGAATCTCGAGCGTAATGCTACACATATTCATAGTGTGAATACCAAAAGATGTAAGGTTGATAACGATAGTCCCACATACTTGTGGCATTGCCGCCTTGGTCAGATAGGTGTCAAACGCATGAAGAAGCTCCATGCAGATGGACTTTTAGAGTCTCTTGATTACGAATCATTTGAAACATGCGAACCATGCCTCATGGGTAAAATGACCAAGACTCCGTTCTCAGGAACAATGGAGCGAGCAACCAACTTATTGGAAATCATACATACTGATGTGTGCGGTCCAATGAGTGTTGAGGCTCGCGGTGGCTATCGTTATGTTCTCACCCTCACTGATGACTTGAGTAGATATGGGTATGTCTACTTAATGAAACACAAGTCTGAAACCTTTGAAAGGTTCAAGGAATTTCAGAGTGAGGTTGAGAATCAACGTGACAGGAAAATCAAGTTCCTGCGATCAGATCGTGGAGGAGAATACTTGAGTCACGAATTTGGCACACACTTAAGAAAATGTGGAATAGTTTCACAACTCACGCCGCCTGGAACACCTCAGCGTAATGGTGTGTCCGAACGTCGTAATCGCACTCTATTACATATGGTGCGATCTATGATGTCTCTTACCAATTTACCACTATCATTTTGGGGCTATGCTTTAGAGACTGCCGCATTCACTTTAAATAGGGCTCCATCGAAATCCGTTGAGACAACACCATATGAATTATGGTTTGGGAAGAAGCCTAAGCTATCGTTTCTAAAAGTTTGGGGATGCGATGCTTATGTCAAGAAACTTCAACCTGAAAAGCTCGAACCCAAGTCAGAAAAATGCGTATTCATAGGATACCCTAAAGAAACTATTGGGTATACCTTCTACCTCAGATCCGAAGGAAAGATCTTTGTTGCCAAGAATGGATCCTTTCTAGAGAAGGAGTTTCTCTCGAAAGAAGTTTGTGGGAGGAAAGTAGAACTTGATGAAGTATTACCTCTTGAACCGGAAAGTGGCGCAACTCAGGAAAATGTTCCTGTGGTGCCTGCACCAATTAGAGAGGAAGTTAATGATGATGATCAAGATACTTCTGATCAAGCTCCTACTGAACTTCGAAGGTCCACAAGGACACGTTCCACACCAGAGTGGTACGGTAACCCTGTCTTGGAAATCATGTTGTTAGACAACGGTGAACCTTCGAACTATGAAGAAGTGATGGCGGGCCCGGATTCCGACAAATGGCTGGAAGCCATGAAATCCGAGATAGGATCCATGTATGAAAACGAAGTATGGACTTTGACTAACTTGCCCGATGATCGGCGAGCCATAGAAAATAAATGGATCTTTAAGAAGAAGACAGACGCGGATGGTAATGTGACCATCTATAAAGCTAGGCTTGTCGCTAAGGGTTATCGACAAGTTCAAGGGGTTGACTACGATGAGACATTCTCTCCCGTAGCAAAGCTGAAGTCCGTCCGAATCATGTTAGCAATTGCCGCATACTATGATTATGAGATATGGAAAATGGACGTCAAAACAGCATTCCTTAACGGTTATCTTAAGGAAGAACTGTATATGATGCAGCCAGAAGGTTTTGTCGATCCTAAGAATGCTAACAAGGTGTGCAAGCTCCAACGCTCGATTTATGGGCTGGTGCAAGCATCTCGGAGTTGGAACATTCGCTTTGATGAGATGATCAAAGCGTTTGGGTTTATGCAGACTTATGGAGAAGCCTGCGTTTACAAGAAAGTGAGTGGGAGCTCTGTAGCATTTCTCATATTATATGTAGATGACATACTTTTGATGGGAAATGATATAGAGCTTTTGGACAGCATTAAGGCCTACTTGAATAAGAGTTTTTCAATGAAGGACCTTGGAGAAGCTGCTTATATATTAGGCATCAAGATCTATAGAGATAGATCAAGACGCCTCATAGGTCTTTCACAAAGCACATACCTTGATAAGATATTGAAGAAGTTCAATATGGATCAGTCTAAGAAGGGGTTCTTGCCTGTGTTGCAAGGTGTGAAATTGAACTCAGCTCAATGTCCGACCACGGCAGAAGATATAGAAGAGATGAGTGTCATCCCCTATGCCTCAGCCATAGGTTCTATTATGTATGCCATGTTGTGTACCAGACCTGATGTAAACCTTGCCGTAAGTTTGGTAGGAAGATACCAAAGTAATCCTGGCAAGGAACACTGGACAGCGGTCAAGAATATCCTGAAGTACCTGAAAAGGACTAAGGACATGTTTCTCGTTTATGGAGGTGACGAAGAGCTCGTCGTAAAGGGTTACGTCGACGCTAGCTTCGACACAGATCTGGATGACTCTAAGTCACAAACCGGGTACGTGTATATTTTGAATGGTGGGGCAGTAAGCTGGTGCAGTTGCAAGCAAAGCGTTGTGGCGGGATCTACATGTGAAGCGGAGTACATGGCAGCCTCGGAGGCAGCACACGAAGCAGTCTGGGTGAAGGAGTTCATTACCGACCTAGGGGTCATACCCAATGCGTCGGGCCCGATGACTCTCTTCTGTGACAACACTGGAGCTATTGCCCTTGCCAAGGAGCCCAGGTTTCACAGGAAGACCAGGCATATCAAGCGTCGCTTCAACTCCATTCGTGAAAGTGTTCAACATGGAGACATAGAGATTTGTAAAGTACATACGGACCTGAATGTAGCAGATCCGTTGACTAAACCTCTCCCTAGAGCAAAACATGATCAACACCAGATGATTGACTCTAGTGCAAGTGGGAGACTGTTGGAAATATGCCCTAGAGGCAATAATAAAATGATTATTATATTTCCTTATTCATGATAATTGTCTATTATTCATGCTATAATTGTATTATCCGGAAATCGTAATACATGTGTGAATACATAGACCACAATGTGTCCCTAGTGAGCCTCTAGTTTACTAGCTCGTTGATCAACAGATAGTCATGGTTTCCTGGCTATGGACATGGGGATGTCATTGATAACGGGATCACATCATTAGGAGAATGATGTGATGGACAAGACCCAATCCTAAACATAGCACAAGATCGTATAGTTCGTTTGCTAGAGTTTTTCCAATGTCAAGTATCTTTTCCTTAGACCATGAGATCGTGTAACTCCCGGATACCGTAGGAGTGCTTTGGGTGTACCAAACGTCACAACGTAACTGGGTGACTATAAAGGTATACTACGGGTATCTCCGAAAGTGTCTGTTGGGTTGACACGGATCAAGACTGGGATTTGTCACTCTGTATGATGGAGAGGTATCTCTGGGCCCACTCGGTAATGCATCATCATAATGAGCTCAAAGTGACCAAGTGTCTGGTCACAGGATCATGCATTATGGTACGAGTAAAGTGACTTGCCGGTAACGAGATTGAACGAGGTATTGGGATACCGACGATCAAATCTCGGGCAAGTAACGTACCGATTGACAAAGGGAATTGTATACGGGGTTGCTTGAATCCTCGACATCGTGGTTCATCCGATGAGATCATCGAGGAGCATGTGGGAGCCAACATGGGTATCCAGATCCCGCTGTTGGTTATTGACCGGAGAGCCGTCTCGGTCATGTCTACATGTCTCCCGAACCCGTAGGGTCTACACACTTAAGGTTCGGTGACGCTAGGGTTGTAGAGATATGTATATGCAGTAACCCGAAAGTTGTTCGGAGTCCCGGATGAGATCCCGGACATCACGAGGAGTTCCGGAATGGTCCGGAGGTGAATAATTATATATAGGAAGTGCAGTTTCGGCCATCGGGAGAGTTTCAGGGGTCACCGGTATTGTACCGGGACCACCGGAAGGGTCCCGGGGGTCCACCGGGTGGGGCCACCCATCCCGGAGGGGAACCAGCCCATAGTGGGGAGGGGAACCAGCCCATAGTGGGCTGGTGCGCCCCCCTTGGCCCACCCCCTGCGTCTAGGGTTGGAAACCCTAGGGTGGGGGCGCCCCACTTGCCTTGGGGGGTACTCCAACCCCCCTGGCCACCGCCCCCCTTGGGAGATCTGATCTCCAAGGGCCGGCGCCCCCCAAGGGGGCCTATATAAAGGGGGGAGGGAGGGGCAGCTGCACCCTTGAGTCTTGGCGCCTCCCTCTCCCCTGCTACACCTCTCCCTCTCGCAGTATAACGGCGAAGCCCTGCTGCGGTGACCCCCTGCATCCACCACCACGCCGTCGTGCTGCTGGATCTTCATCAACCTCTCCTTCCCCCTTGCTGGATCAAGAAGGAGGAGACATCACGCTGACCGTACGTGTGTTGAACACGGAGGTGCCGTCCGTTCGGCGCTAGGATCTCCGGTGATTTGGATCACGTCGAGTACGACTTCCTCATCCCCGTTCTTTGAACGCTTCCGCGCGTGATCTACAAAGGTATGTAGATGCAATCCGATCACTTGTTGCTAGATGAACTCATAGATGGATCTTGGTGAAACCGTAGGAAAATTTTTGTTTTCTGCAACGTTCCCCAACATCAACCCCTCGACCTTAGATAAAATTGTGGAGCTCTGTTTAGGGTTGTTTAGATTATATTTGTCCCCACCCTCCCAACCACCGATTGGTTGTGCACCCCCCACCTCTCCTCCCCGGGAGAATATCATGTGCCGCCATACCTTAGATGCTATATGCCGATACGAGTTGCTTGGAGCTTGTAGATCTGAGATATAGCAGCTCACATGATGTGTCTTAATATTTTTGCAGGAAACCTTGATGAGTTTGAGAATTACACACAATTTGTACAAAAACTACTTAGATGCCCTTTGATCCCATATCCAACAACCTCGAAGCTCGTATCACCGTAGCATCTAAGATGAAGGAGGACATCATATTCTCCTGTATATAAGAATATCGTGTGCTACCACACCTTAGATGCTTTGGTGATACAAGCTCTTCGGAGGCGTTGGATTTGTGACCCAACACCTCCTCGGTGGTTCGAATGTTTTTTTGCAGAAAAGCCCCAAAAGAGTTTGGCCACTGCTTACAAGCACAAAGACTGCTTAGATGCCATTGGATCTCAGATCAAACGACCTCCAAGCTTGTATCACCGTAGCATCCAAGCTGGGATAACACCTTATGTTTTCTCCCACGGGAGAGTATCAGGTGCTCCCGCACCATAGATTCTATGGTGATACGAGTTCACTGAGATCTAACGGCCCACAGTAGGAGGTTTGAATGTTTTTGCAATATACGACTGATAGAGTTTGGGAATTGCGCAGAAAGTACAAGTACTACGCATGTGCCATCTGATCACTGATCATACGACCTAGATGCTCATATCACCGTAGCGGGTAATTAAGCTACAGGGAGCACCTAATATGAGCACCGCGGAGCCGTTGGATCGAAGATGCAGCGGCACACACGAGGCCTGAATGTTTTATTTGCAAAAAAACATTTGGAGAGTTTGGAAATTGCGCATAATTACAAAGACTACTCCCAAGCCATTGGATCTCACTTCCAACGGTGTAAAAACTCGCATCACCATAGTATCTAAGCTGCGGGGTGGATGTGATATTCTATGCCGCTGTCATTTTTGTTCGTAAACTTGCAAAATACGTGAACTCGTGTCATTACTTGTCTAACCGCGCAAAGTATTTATTCAAAAAAACCATCCTACACTAAAATATCGGAACAACACACGGGGGTCCCACTTGTCATTAATCAAATTTGGACCTAAAACTAACAAATCTGAAAGACGAGATTCGAACTGGCAACCTGGACTACAAAGTGTAAGTCGATAGCCTGAAAAAACGAACGGTTGTTGGCTTTGTCCCATAACTTGATTTTATATAGTATTTGCGTTGAGTAGAGTAGAGGGAGTGCCTCGTCAACACGAGCATGACCTTTGTCTCACTTACTGGTGGGTCCCAGGTCTGCGATCTCAATCTCTCTTCTCTCCATCGTCTAACCTTTGCACGGGCACACACGAAGAGCGGCACTAGCTTGCCATGGTGTTATTACAACTAAAAAAAGCTTGGAAAATAGAAGAATCGCCTAGGACAAGAGACGTTGTGGCTGGTCGAGACGGAGCTAACCACATCTATCCTCTGTGCCATGTTTGCATGATGAAGTTGTGTGGCTAGTGGGGTGTTTTCGACCGACTGGCTGGGTCCCGAGGTCGAACCATAGGTACTATGTCTGATACAGTATATTTTTGCACGCACATTTTTCCTCCGTGCCGAGACATGGCACACCCTACCGCGCGGTTTCGGGGTCCTCCCGGGTGGTGCACACATATATTCTTCCTGACGTGGGACGCCCTACCGTGCATTTTCTGGGTCCTCCTCGGTCATAGCACCGAAGCAAGTAAATGAGTCGTCAAATCATGAAAGACCACCTTTCCCGCCGAGTACATCAGTGAAGCACGGCGGCTAGCTAGTTGGTCTAGTTCGACCGATTAGCTAGGCCGCCGCCACATTTGTTTTTTCACCCTTTTTTATCTACTTGTCGGCAGGTAAATTTAAATATCCACCGCGGCGTTGCTCTGGTGTTTGGGTGCGGCAGGATTTTTAATTTTTTGACTGACGAGAGCAGGCGCGGCAGAATTTTTAATTTTTTGATTGACGGGAGCAGGCGCGGCAGCAATTAGTCACGATGACTCTGCCTGTAAAAACCCACTGCTCCCTGATGTGAGAAGTCGTCGACTGGTGTTTTACCATGGTGAAAACCAAAAGATTCCCCACTCCCTCCGCCTTCTCGTAGATTGCATTGCCTTTCAGCCATTTCGCCCCCTTTGCTTCCTCTCCCCATTGCTTCTACCTGGTGCCATGGCGGCGCAGCAGATCACGGAGTCCGAGGTGAGGCACCTGACACAGGAGCTCCATGCCAAGGATGCGGAGCTCAGGGCCAAGGATGTGGAGCTCCGTGAGCTCAAGGAGGAGAGGAGTGCCATGCTCCTCCATTATGTGTGGGAGTTCAAGGAGCTTCAAAAGCGGCAGGCGTCCACCACAAAGATGCTCGAGGCGTCGGCGGCGTTGCTGCAGAAAGCGGGAGATACCATAGGCCGTCAAGGGAGCCGGCTGGAGCGCGAGCAAGCCGATCGTGACGAGGTCCAGGATCGCCTCAGCCACTTGGTGAACCAAGTTGCCACGCACGTGTTGCGGCTGCGCGATGCCTACTGTCGTGCCAGCGTGACGATGCCGGCCATCGGGCTAAACCCGTTCGACCACCCGGTCGACTTCAATGAGCTGCAGCTTCCTGACCCGGTCTCCTTCTTCACCTATATCTCCGAGGAGCTGAGCCGTCTCCGCGCGATGGTGGGGGCTGAGCTGGACAAGGAGGGGTTGCGGGATGCCGTCGCCGTTGCCGGGCGAATCCTTTCAGGGCTCCATCACTGGAATCCATTCGTGCCATTGGACGCCGTCTTTGATGAGCTGGCTCCCGTCGACCGGGAGTGGGCTCTGTGGGCGGTTGCACCCTGCATCACCAACGTCGTGCGCCTCGAGAAGCAGAGGGACTTCGGTGGTGTTTAGGCGCCCTCTGCATGAGCATGTCCATGTCTCGGTGCAACATGACTATTGGATCAAACTCAGACGGTGCAGATCGGTCAATGTAGCACAAAGCGTGTGGGTGTGTTTGGTTGCATTCTCATCTCAATATAGTTGTTTCCTCTTCATGTATTTTTGTCAACCTACTAGTGTGGACTCATGCACCCTTCATGCACTCTAGCAAACACCTAAAAGTGGGTCGAGGAGGGAACTTTTGCTCCCATCCCGTGCACCCTTCATACACCCTGCCTAACACTATTCATGCTTCATATGGTTCATGTTTCATGGAGTACTATAGCACCATACTCTCCGTGCGTTGTGGACCTAGTTCTGTTAACATTGATCTCACCGTTCATTCTCGACCGGACAGTCGAAAAAGCGATACTATGTTACATATAGGAGTAGTTGACATGCGCACAACATCATTTGTTATCGTCATATCTTACTACACTAGCAACAAGATTGTGTAGTACTAACGTATGAACCACTACACATGCCTAGTAGTAGGAGCACTATGTATGTTCAAGTGGCTGCCGTGTTTCGCACTCCTCCATCGTAAGAGTGAAAACGCTTGCTGTAATCATTTTTTTCTAGAAAAACAGTGGACACGCTCTACCGTGCGGATCCTCCTCCAGCCATGCACTAAATTACTCACTTTCGCCGACGTGTGGGACAGCCAGCACCTGGGTCCACCAGCCATGCACTAAATTACTCCGTAGTAGAGTGACGGTAGACTACCCAGATCGAACCGCCGCAGTAATCCCAATGAACCGTCAAATCACAAAACCCCCTCCTTTCCAGCAATAAGTTGGACGGACGAAGCAACCATCATTTAACTCTTCTCTCTCAGCTTCCTCTCTTGAAGAAAACCCCCACTCGCTTCGCTTCTCCCTCATCTCATTCCTCCTTTCAATCTTCTCTCTCAGCTTCCTCTCTTGGATGGACGCCGAAGCACCGACCGATGTGATGTCTATGGCTCTGGCCAAAACCGTCAAGGCTCATGGTACGAAGAAGCACAAGCACCCCGCCGAGACTACCGCAGACAAGCTCAAAGCCATCGCCCTGTCCAAGCCCCCCTCTCCGGGATCCCTCATTAAGCAAGTCCAGGTAATGTCTCTTGTTGATGATCTTTTTCTCGATCTTGATCGTGTTTTTTCATCTAACACGAAGTACTAGTACTGGTAGTACAACTTTCTGGGTGATCTTGCATGTGATTTTAGTGTGCCAAATGACGGTTCTAAATTCCTCTTTTGACCAAAACATGCGAGAGGTTGACACTGATTTCTTATTGATTACTTTCAACTACTCCCTCTGTCCCAAATTTCTTGTCTTAGATTTGTCTAGATACGGATGTATCTAATACTAAAATGTGACTTGATACATCCATATCTAGACAAATCTAAGACAAGAGTTTTGGGACGGAGGGAGTACTTTATGAACATCAATGCTACCTTTTAAGAGGGTATATTTGCCTCAGTAACTTGTGTTATGGATATTGCATGCAATCCCTATGCTCTCATGCCTTTGAAGACATGTTCTAGTGTCTTTGTTCACTCATTTCTGTGCGTATATGTAGTCATATATGGAGTATAATATCGAAAATCATCTTATATTTCTGAACGGAGGTAGTAATAAAATATGGCTTCTGTTTGAATTAGAACCAGGTCCACGGTGGAGATGAAGTTCTCAAAGTCATGTCGTGTGAACTGGAAGACCTGATGATGAGTTCTACTGCTGAACTATACAACCGTTGTGTCCTTGTCGCCATGTGTCCTGAACTAGTGTTTTCCTGTAGCATTGTTGTCAGGTGTGTTCTCGAGGCTGTACTTGACCATAACAATTTCCTGGCTGTGCCTTCGATTACGAAGGGTGTGGTTCTTGTAAAGCTTCCCAACAAATCTGATGCGGCCTGTCTTCATCATCATGTTTATGAGTGGAAAGACCACTCTGTTAGGTTCTCCAAGGTTGACAAGATGGTGATGGTGCATGTAGACATCTCACACGGAGTCCATGGCCTAGTCAGTTATGCGGGGTTCATCCCGTAGGTCGGTGGCAAGAAATAGTCTGCAGAGTTTAGTTAGTGCAACTTTGCTTGTCTGTAGTAAGTACTATTGTTCAGTACTTGATTTGTGTTTGTCAACCCTGTATTGTTTATTAGTACTGTCGCTTTTGGTGTGTGGTCAGTCCTGAGAACGGTCTATGTTAATGTCTGTCCACTCAATTCAGTCTATATATTTTGAAGTATCCAGATCATATTTTTTTGTGAGGATGGTTTATCAATTATGGTTACACTCCAATATCTGTATGCATTGCAGGGTCTATCGCACCCACTAGGATTTCCAGTCCCGTGGATGTTCAGTCCATACGATTTGTCACGACCTTTGGACTGTCCTATTTGTGGGAGTAGGCGGGGCCCCTGCATGCCACGCGTAGTTGGACGATCAATCTTCTGTTTAGTACTTCAACATAGTGATTGCCTGGTAAGGATTCACTCGTGTCACATCAAGTAAATCTTATTGATTTAATGTCATGTTTTCTTTCTTTTCCTGCAATTTTATGATGCAGGTTTTGCCATGTGACATTCATCACAGAATAAACCGTTTGGTTTGCTCTACGATGGCTATTTTTTGCAGGTTTCACTTCTTATGTCGTGTCAGTAACGAAGGCACTGTCCATCACTTATATTACTGGAAAAAATTGGATCAGTCTGTTGTCTGAGTACAAGTTGAATCCCTATGATGAACTGCAGTTTGGTTTAACAAAAAACGCCACAATTAGTCCTTCTCGCGTTTAAAAGAAATGAAGAAAAAACTGGATCACGGTCACGGATCCTAGTCAAGTTAGAAAGCTGAACATAGCGAACCAGACACGATCGCCGCTGTCTTGCACAGATCGAGCACCGGCAGTTGCTCTAGCACTGACAGCGGCAGCAGCTCAGTCTGATCCAGCTGAGGATTGGGCACCGACCGCGTCAGCGGATTAGACTGATCTACCGGAGGATCGGGCATCGACACCGGCACTTGCTCCGACACCAGCACCAGCTCTACAAGGAGCACCATCTCCGGCAGCAGCGGCGGCTTCGGCACCTGCACCAACACTTGCACTTGCATCTGCTCCGGCCCGTGCAGTTGCACCGGCAACACACTGGGCTGCAGTTCGCACTTCATATACCAAAGTCTTTACAAAAACCGACATGTCCACCTTCTTGGTAATCACTGGCCGCCCAAGTGCTTCGTTCTTTTTTCTTTCCATGTTTCTTCACATGATTCACTGTGTTGATCTAACTATTTGGGTATGTCTTCTTGTTTGCAAACAGAGAATTCCTAGAGCAACGAGGGAGTCGTTCAACAATCCGGGCGACCGCAGCCAAGTTTCTCTTACCATGCGCAGCCTTGGTGTGAATGAACCTGCTCAATATACCATAAGTACAAAGGATGGTCGCATGATGATTGATGCTAAAGGATGGTCAAGGTTCAAATCTAAATCATATCTTGCGGTAGGGCATGATGTCAAAATCGAACTTTCTCGGCAAGGAGAGCTGGTCCAAATCAACTTTGAAATTCTTCAGTAGCAGCACGCAACTGCCGAACTGAGCTATCCTTCGAGAGATTTTGATGTAATAATCTGGCATGGTGAAACAAGTGTCCTGTGTGTATAAGTAGTACGACAGTATTATTTATCACATGGTATATCATTGATAGAATTGCAACTCTGATTGCTGGTTAGGAACTGTTGTTCGATTTCATTCCAACAGCTGTCGTGCTTTATTCAATTTTGTGTATTCGCCATGCGGCAGCATCTAAAACCAGCGCCGTACCGATCGCTTGCAATATGAAAAGCGCTGAGGTAGAACACATGGGCCCCCAAACATGCAGGGTCGGCCTGCGGCCCAAAGTCCAGAACCGTGAGCCTATCTGAGTATTATATTCTCAGCTGAACCCCCATAAAAAAAGCTGAACCCCCATAACGCCCGTGTGTTGCAGAGGGAGTATATTTCTCGGCAAGGTGAGCCTGTGATATAAAAGATTTGTATATTTCTTTACAGAGGGAGTATCTCTCTGTCAAAAAATATATTTATGTGTAACTAGTTACTCCTGTCTTTCTACTTCCTTTCGCTGATATGTGGGGCAACCAGCAATGGGGTCCACGTGCCATATGCACAAATTAGAGTGCACAACTTCACGGTAGACACACCCCCATCGTAGAGCCGCAGTAATGCCCAATGAGCCGTCAAATCACAACCCCCCTTTCCAGCTTTAGCAGTAAGCTAGACGGATGAAGCGGCAATATTTCACTGGGCCTGAACCCCCTTCTCCCTCGTCTGCTTGTTCAGAGAAAACCCCCTCTCAGCGATTGCATAGGGTTTTCTCATGGAGAACCAGGTACGAATTCTTCATCCATCCCCGATAAATCCAAGTCCCTTGGTCGCAGGTAATCCTAGGATGGCAGCCGCCGCCGTTGATGCATTTTTCTTCCTACTAAATCTAGTGTGTTTCATTTGAAGTGCCCAAAGTGCGAGTAACCTACAGGTTTCTGCGCCCTCGGCGAGACGCCACACTTGTTCCTTCTCATCCTAACACAGCATTTTGAAACGCGCACAGTATGTTCCTAGAATCCTCTTTTCTATCCGGGAGGGTGGGGTTTTTTTGAACATGTTGTGTTCTCATATTATTTTTCCTGTAGTGTATTATTTGCTCTGCCAGAACACTTGTACTCAAGATGCTCGGCCTTGCCATAACTGAATACACTAGTTTAATGGTCACAGTGAAGACAAGCCATGGATATAAGTTCCGAGTTGGGTTCATGAACCAAGAAGATCGCTGCTTTTTTATGGACAAACTTGGATAAACTTTCTCAAGTGTTACGGACTGAAAGTTGGCGCACGAATGTTGATGGAAATAGCAGAACCTGGTCTCATCTTCACTGCGACCTTCCACCCTGACGTTGTTCCAATTGTTCATCCATGTTAGTTTTGTATCTGGTTCTTACTTGTTGCCTCGATTACTTCTTAATCCACCTATTATGTCTAACTAATCACAATTTAACTTTAGAAGTAGCAACGAATCTCTCACAAAGATGCTACTTCTAACTAATATATTCTTATAATTGGTGGCACATGTAGGCTTTTTCAGAGTTAAGCAGTCTGCTCGTTTGTTACTCTGTAATAACTCGGCTGTTACTAATGGCACTGAAGTTTACTGGATCGACATCCACAAGTTCCTACACTTTATTGATCGTCTTGAGGTCCTTGTGGGGCATTTCAATGGTGGAAGGCCACGTGGGATATGTGTGCCACTGCTGCACTCGTTGAACAGGTCCAACTATGTCGAGAAACTTATGGTACGAGCTGTTTTCTGTTATATATGTTTTTTTTGCGAAACTTTTCTGTTATATATGTTGTTCATAAACTATTGCTTATACACAGTTTTATAGCTGTGATCTTCTTGAAACAGGAACTGCCGAGTTCTATTGTTCCTATATAGATGCCTGACCATGTTCGGGTCAGACTTGCGCTTGGTCACAAGATGATGTTTATGTCGACCTACTCAATTCCACTTGGAGGTGAAAATATACTTATTCATGGGTGGTCTCGAATAATGAAGGCCCGTCCATCTTGGAGAATAGGACAGAAGATTATGTTCATGCTTTTCCATGGTTCTAAAGCGAATATCCTGTTTATTGACCACGTTGCGAGATGAAGCCGCTTTCAGAAGGTTGTGGATGCGCGGGGTGGCGCCTGGGCCTTGTCCTGGGGTGTGGCGGCCTCACCCTTGGTTAACTATAGGCAAAGTAGCACTGTTCGAGGCGTGCTTTGTACGGTTGAACCTGTATAAGTACTCATACTACTTTCAGCTTTGGTTGTTAAGTGCCCCTGCTGGTTTCAGTTAAGGTTGTTAAGTACTCCTGCTGCTTTTACAGTCTCTCATGTTTCTTCAGTCCTGTCTTCCTCCAGCCGCCAAAACCAAACCAGCGCCGGCGGGGCCGCCTGCTTCTGCCTCCCACGGCTGGCTGCGCCTCAGCGCATGCATCGCCGCCCCACCGTCTCCTAAATCGTTAACGCCGACGTCCTCTGTGCGCTTTGGTGCGCTCGCCGCGGCGCCGCCCTCTCGCATTGTCAACATGGTCAACAGACAATGGGAATTGGCAAAAGTACGTGGAGAGGATGACATTAGGGACCCACCACATCAACGTATGGAAAAATAAAATGCTTCCTCCTAGTGTTTTCCTGACATCTGGGACCCACGATATTGTGAGCATATATAGTCAATAGACAAGAGAACAACACAAGATCGGCTGACACCTGGGACGTAGCTACTCGAGCAGTATTTTTTTGTTTGGTATTGTTGAGATGGAGCAGGGTTTGAACTGGGTTGTGGCCCGTCTAGCCCTGGCTTATATTTTATGTTCACCATGTGACCAGCCCAGCTATCTTTTCTTTGTGGAAATGAGCCCAATTTATTTTTTCTGAAGAATACCCAATCTAGGCCTACTTATTTTTCTACGCCTTGATGGGCTGCAACTCTTTCAAGACGCGTACAAATCTTGAAAGTAATATGAAATGGGTTTAAATATAAAAACCGATGACAAATTGGCAATTACTTTATAATTTCTGAATTTTTTCACATTTTCAGATTCCTATTTCACTGGGCATTAACCTAATTTAAATATATCTTCAACGTACTTTAAATCTGGCTCGACATTTCGGTATTAAAAATAGTTTGGAACCCACAGAAATATGCGAAATTGGCCCTGGCCAACCAAAAAACGACTGCAATAAATTGCATAAGAAGTTGCCATGAGCTATATATAAATTATTAAAAAAAGAGCGAGTGGTCTGACTTGTGGGCCTGTTTAGTTGATGCGTATGCAAGATTTTTTTAGTTATTATATACATCAACAAACGATTCTAGCAGATGTAATTGTTGGATGTCAATCCAACAGCCGTCGTGTTTCTTCAATCTCTGATCTTCTTGCTCCAGCGGCCAAAGCAGCGCCGGCGGGACCGCCTACTCCCGCCTCCCGTGGCCGGCTGTGCTGCCGCGCAGGCCTCAGCGCCCCCTACTACTCCCACCGCTGGCCAGGGCATCCCTCTACTCACCCACACCCCCTGTTATTCTACGACAACGGCAGCCTCCCACCGCAGCCGAACTAGTGAACCCTCATACTCCTCTCTGCATGGGCTTCCACTGTCGCGTCTTCCCCGGCTCCGCATCATCCCCTTCCTAGGCCTCGCCGTCGTCCACCCTGTGGTGCTCTCGGCGCGACGTGGTCAATGTGGTCAACGACCGACTTCCATCAGAAGAGTACTGTACATGGAGAGGCTGACAGCTGGGTCCACGACAGCCGCGAGGAAGTGCCTCCTTATTACGTGGAAAATAATTATTCCTCCACCTGACAGCAGGGACCCACCGGACGGGCCACCAGTATTTCACGAAAAAAATGTTTCCCGCTGACTGCTGGGACCCACAGGACGGGCCACCGTATTTTGCGAAAAAACGTTCCCGCCGCTGTCAGCTCGGACCCACCGGAAGTGCCTTCTTATTACGCACAAAAAATGAATACCCCTGCTAGCTGGGACCCACCTTGGTGGGAGGCTGACTTGTGGGCCTACTAAGTTGACTAGAACGATTCTAGCTCCAGTGACCGTACGATGTCCATCCAACAGCCGTGGTGCTTCTTCAACCTCTGGTCTTCTTGCTCCAGCCGCCCAAAGCAGCGCCGGTCGTGCCGCCAGCTCCTGCCGCCCGTGGCCGGCTGTGATGTCGCGGAGGCCTCACCGCCCCCTACTACTCCCACCGCTGTCCAGGCCATCCCTCTACGCACCCACACCCCCTATTATTCTGCGGCGACGGCAGCCTCACACCGCAGCCGAACGAGTGAACCCTCATACTCCTCTATGCGTGGGCATCCATTGTCGCGTCTTCCCCGGCTCCATGTTGTCCCCTTCCTAGGCCTCGCCGTCGTCCACCGCCCTGGTGCTCTCGGCGCGGCGTGGTCAACGTGGTCAAGGAATGGCTTCCATCGGACGTGGACTGTACATGGAGAGGCTGACAGCTGGGTCCACGGCCGCAGCAAGGAAGTGCCTCCTTATTACGCACAAAATAATTATTCCTCCACCTGACAGCGGGGACCCACCGGATGGGCCACCGTATTTCACAAAAAAACATTTCCCCCTGACTGCTGGGACCCACCAGCTACATCTTCGCACGCAAGGAAGTGTGTCCGAAAAAATGATTCGCCCCCCTGACTGCTGGGACCCACCAGTTACATCTTCGCACGCAAGGAAGTGCGTCCAAAAAACGATTCGCCCCCCTGACTGCTGGGACCCACCAGCTACATCTTCGCACGCAAGGAAGTGCGTCTGGGCAAAAAATATGATTCCCCCTGACTGCTGGGACCCAACAGCTGCACCTTCGCATGCAAGGAAGTGCGTCCGGGCAAAAAAAAACGATTCGCCCCCCTGACTATTGGGACCCACCAGCTACATCTTTGCAGGCAAGGAAGTGTCTGACAGTCGGGATCCACCTGGTCGAAGCATACGTAGCGTTGTCATTCTGGTCGCGAACGTGTACGTACATATACACTGGTCGATGTAGAGGCGCGCATGTGTCGTAGTAGAGGCGCGTACGTGTTGTGGTAGAGGCGCGCACGTAGCAGGTACACGTACGTACAGCGGCCAGGATGCAAGAAAGAAAATACGGCCATGTACGTACATACGGGCAGGGTCTCGAACGCCTACTCGCGCATACGTACGGCCGGGGCTCGTGTACATGGCTGGGTCGAAACAGAGAAACAACGTCGTCGTCGTGTTCATGGGGAGGCAACAGAATGCGTCATGTTCATCGGGAGGCAACAGAACGCGTGGGAGCGAACCCGCTGGGTCGGAACGGAATGCGTGGTCGTGTTTGTCGGGAGGGCTTGGACGGAACAGGCGATGGAAACGAGGCCTGGCGTACCACAAAACAGAGGAAACGGCCTTGTGTTCGACCGGCCACGTCCGAAACGGGATCCTATTCATCGGGATGGGTCTGGCGTACCGCAAAACGGAGGAAACGGACCTCCTACGGTCGAAACGGGGGTCCTGTTGATCGAGAGGGGTGTGGTGTACCGCAAAACGGAGGAAACAGACTTGTGTTGGAGCACTACGGTCGAAACAGGGGTCCTGTTGATCGGGAGGGGTGTGGCGTACCGCAAAACGGGACTCCACGAGATACTGTTCATCTCTAGCGTCGACCTCCTCCAGCCTCAACAGGCTCCTGTTCATCCAGCCTCCACCGCACGCTACTCCACCTGCTACTGTTCAACCAACCCTCCACGGGCACCCCTCCACCGTCTACTGTTCATCCAGCCCTCCACACCACGGGGTCCTGTTCAACCACCCCTCCACGGGCACCACTCCACCGTCTACTGTTCATCCAGCCCTCCACCACTCCAGGGGTTCCTGTTCATCCAGAGGCAACACCACCACTCACTGTTCATCCACCCCCCCCCCCGGCAACGCTCACTGTTCATCCAATCGATCGGCTTCAGTTAGCAGTAGTATCGAAGGAAGTTGCGGATGATCTTTAGTAGTTGCGGGTGCTTGCTTGAGTTCCAATCATAAGTGCATATGATCCAAGAAGAGAAAGTATGTTAGCTTATGCCTCTCCCTCAAATAAAATTGTAATAATGATTACCGGTCTAGTTATCGATTGCCTAGGCACAAATAACTTTCTTGTGTGACAACAAGCTCTTTACTAAACCTAACTTAGTTGTGTCTTCATCTGAACA